>NW_012155173.1:2878245-2968247 GCF_000956105.1 Propithecus coquereli | reverse complement strand
CAGTTCTTTTTTGGAACATAAAATCTATCTTTTATTACTAAAATAAAAGAACTTTATAATTTCTGTATGCTGACTCCCTGGTGCATGTTAGTCAATCTGTTGAAAACCTTGGCAAAATGTCGTGTCTTAAGACTTTGCACTATCCCAAAATTATGGATTGTTATGATTGCATAGTTTTCTCTTTTGCTTATTTATAATGTTGATATGTTTCTGCTGTGAATAAATGTTTTGTAAATTGTCAGCAGTTTTTACTTTTTTTTCTGTAACTTTTTGTTAGATCGTACTCTTCTCTGTGTCATTATGTTATTTTTATCATTAACCACTTAAAAACATGTTTATATACAAAATTTATGTATGTTTATTATGAAAAATTTAGATAATACAAATATATACAGTAGAAATGAAAGTCCACCCCATTCCCCAGATGTTAGTATATATCCTTTTGGTTATCCATGCTACCACACCTGGCAATCTATTCTACTTTATTATGGAATGGACAGCAATAGAAGTTGGTATAATCAAAAACCACTAATAATCATCTGATTATTAACATCATATGTTCCTACAGTAAGTTGTCAGTAAAAAGCAACTTATATTATTACAACTTAACTTTCTAGAGTTCTCCAGGTGACAATATCTGTTTGCTTCTTTCTCCTTTTAGCCCTTCTCTTGGTTTCTTGCAGGCCCTTTTCTGGCTGATTCTTTCTTCTTCCTTAAAGGTAGTTCTTTCAGGGCTGAACAGCACATTATGCTTTTCATGGTTTGCATGATAACTTGTATTAATATGCTTGCTTATATTTTAAGTTGTGAAAACTGTCTTGCCTCCTTGAGAAATGTGCTTTGTGTGTATGTGTGTATTATTTTCTTAATGGATGTGTACATACAAAAGCAAATTTGAATGTGGACGAAAGAATTTGTATTATTTTTATGATTGGTGAATATGTTACCTGCAGTCAACTTTTGATTATCCACAGCTAATACTGCAACTAGCCTACTTTCCAGTTCATTTGACTTCATTTTGCTCTCATTTATGAGTTTCTTCAATAGACATTTATTGTGTGTTTACTATATGCTAAGCTTAGGACTATGAAAGACACAATAGTACTTTGGAATGCACAGACTATTTATTATTATTTGCCAGAGACCAGTCCATGCAATTCTGCATGATACCAGTTACATTTGCCTTTTGTTTTCCCCTATTGCCAATGAGCTTTGAGGAGAGAAGCCTAAGATTAATTGACACTGTTGGTTGTGAGTTGCTTTCTTGAGACTCAGGGACTTACGAGCATTCATTGAAAAATATCAGTGTGGGTAATGTGCTGGACGCCAAGCAACAGGACATGGGAGGCAGCATGGTATGATAAGCAGAGTGTTATATCTGAAGGAGTCTTGGAATTGAACTCTGCATCTTCTACTACCAGCTATGCAGTTGGGCAAGTTATTTAACTTCTCTGTGAAGCTTTTATCATCTCATAGGGTGGTTGTGAAGATTCGGTGAAATAGCATATGTAAAATGCTTAGCACAGTGTCTAGCACACAGTGAGTACTCAGCTCAATGTTACCTGTTATCCAGGCTAGCATTATTTCCATTTTGATGGATAATCAGGAGGTGACTGTAAAGTAAATCATGCACGACTTTGATTTCCTGGGCCTTGTAAAATGTTCATGTTTATTTATGTATTATTCTCTTCAGCTTGCATTTTTATATTAATGAGAATTTTCTGCATGTTTGTTGTCGGATCTCTACTATCAGACACTGGCAAAAAAAAAAAAAGATAAAAAAATCACTTAGTGGACCTTTGAAATGAACTCAAAGGACTGGTGTAGTAGAAAGGGGGCTAGTATTGTTAGTTAGTTAATAAAATATTTAGCCTTTGCCACTACTCTAGTATATATCTTTTGACAAGTCAGTTCACCAATCTGAGATTTAATTTCTTTATTTATAAATTCATAGAATTAGATTGGATGATTTTTTTGTCTTCTCCCAGCTCCAAAAATTTCTAAGGATGACTAAAAAGTTATAATTGTAATAGAATTACTTAATTAAAAATTTAATATTACATATTTGGATCTGATTGACCTTATTCACGTTCCTTACCCTCTATTACAAAGAATAATGTTCTGAACACTTAAAACTGAGATGCTGTTAGCCACAAATACAACAGCAACAACAGTACAACATTAAAACCAACCTCTTATTTTCTTCCTTCTCATTCTTCCTCGTTCCCCTGTAGTTAATGTCAATTATCATTTTCCCCCATGATTTAAAGCTATCATTAAAATAGAAGAAAAAGTCCAATAAATTAGTGCTAATTATTGAGAAATCAGGAAGCAGGTACTTAGTAGCCAGTTACAGAAAAATAGTTGATACAGAGTTATTTTTACATTTAGATAAAACAAATTTAAATGACCTTTAAAGTCTTTATTCATTGTGTCCTAAAACAGCATATGAACTTCAAAGGTCTTTTATGTGATCTTGTATGATAATTTTGTATTTCATTTTTTATAGTACTTTAGAATTAAGATAAAGTGTTCTGAATGTTGTGTGGTTTGCTGTGGAGTTTTGAAAATATAATTTTTAGTTATGATGAGAACTTGCCATATCATTACACCTTTATACTAACTTACTGATATATCGTCTCATATATATTGGGCTAATAGCTAAAACAGAAGACCATGGAACTAACACGAGCATGTCAGAAGCAGTATGAGCTGGAACAGGAATTGGCCTTTCATAAAATTGATGCTAAATTTGAGCCACTAAATTATTATCCATCAGAGGTAAGTTATTTTAATATGTTAGTAACCCAAAATTAAAGCCAGATGGGGTTGGGCTAGAGCAGGGCAGGTGGTGGGGACATGTAAGGGATTTTATCAATAACTACTCCACTTTCTTGTTTGAGGGAAGTAAACTGCATTTTGATTGAAACTGTGAAATATTTGGCTCAGGGAGTTAGAAAAATATCTTAAAGAGGTAAAAAGCCCCAAGAGAATTTTTCCCACAGCCATATCTATAACCAAAAGCAGCGGTTACCTTGCTTGAGACTATGGGTTAATCAGGTCCCTTAAATCGAAACTTCCAGAGAAAGTGCTTTAGTATCATGGAATAGTCATCTCCCTACATGATTTGTTCAGTAATCACTGGGTTCAGTATTAGGCAACCATTATTGGTACAAATGCTATAAATACCACTGCAAGAGGGAGACTGCCTAACTTCTAAGCCCCAATGATTCCAACCAATATCATATATTATTTAATTTTTAAAAATTTAATTGTTAAAATTTATCAGATTGAGATTTTACTTGTATCAGCCAAGAAACCAAAATAAAACATCCAGATTTCTAATTTGAAAAATTAAGTGGAACTAAAAATCACATAACTGTAGAGAGTTCTTTAATCAGTCAATCCAAACTTTCACTCTTCAGTGGTAAGAAGAAGAATCCCTTTGAGACCATTTTTAGTTCAAATTTTTTTTGGTATATTAAGAATAAGACAAAAAATATATATATTTTTGAACTTCTAGGCATATAGGATTAATATAAATGTAGGCAATTCTGTGATATGTTTATTACTAATAAAATGAATAATGTCATTTGACTGCTTGGAAGTTACTTATTAAATCATAAATCTATTAATTTATTTTGCTTTTAGTACGCAGAAATTGATAACACCCCAGATGAAAGCCCTTACATTGGCAAATCGAGATACAAGAGAAATATGTTTGCCACGGAGAGTTACATTATTGATAATGCCCAAGCAGTACAGGTCAAGAAAATGCAGCCAGATGAAGACAAACAACTTAGAAATGAGCATGTGAACTTGAGAGCCCATGCACCACTGGACATACAACTGGAAGACAAAGAAAAAAAAATAAGTGCAGGTTTTTAAAAGTTATTCTAAATTCTTTAAAAATATAAAAAGATTGAATATGTAAGCCAGTTTTGGTTTATAACTCTTTTAATTAAACATGCTGATGGTATTTATTATATTGTTGTTTACATAAAAAGTCTAAAATAGAAGTACTGATTCATTGAGCAGACTATTTTTTAATGATTCCTGTTACGGTTGAGAATGGGGTTTTTGACAGTAATTTGATAGCAACACGTCCAGGGAATCCAAGAATGCGTAAATCTCCTCCTGCCAACAGACACTGGAACTATACACTCAAAGCCATAATTGGTAATAATTTAAGCAAGTAAAGAACCATTTTATTGATTACTATGCATGAAGCCAAAACCTAAAGCAGTGCTTTGTATAAGCTGGAACACAGCACTCTCCTTAGGCTTGGGCTTAAGGCTAACCTCTGACTCTTTCCGATACCCTATACTCCACCTCCCCAACCTTCCCCCCAACCCCACAGTTTAATTCAAGGGACCTTCCTACCTTCTGGCAAGCCACATAGAGGAAGAAGTCAAGCCAAGAGGGCACTTTAGAGTCTCTGCCCATGACAAACTTTGAATCCACTTACTCAGCTGTGTGGATATGGAAGAAAGAAAAGGCTGACCTGAGTTTGTACATCCCACTAGTAATCATGGCCCATTGTGGGGCTCTACTCAATCAGATTAGCAGCTTATCTTCCCTTGATGGGTAGCTAAATAGAAGACATGGAAGACCAGTAGAGGTTGACTTGGTGAGGGGAGAGAAGAGACTGAGTTCTCCATGTCTACATACACTATATGCAAGGCTCTGGAGGGGGAAAGCAAAAATAAATCAGATACATGTACAGACTAACTTCAAGGGGCTGGCTAATAGTTTTGTAGGATGGTGGGAGAGAGAGACAAATTTGAAATTTGAGATAGCAAATAATTGATTTAAGATCACCTCCATCTGGGAGAGACAGCTCAGTAGTGAATTTCTTGATACTGAGTCCTATCATAAAGCATTTGCCTCTAACACAAGATTTTGGTTTTTTTTTTTAAATACTCTGAACCTAATTATAACTTAGTGACATATAAAATGCATATTTCCCAGTAAAATCCTTATTCTCTCAAAAGGGTTCACTAGTGTTGGGAATATCAAATAAAGCTCCTTTTATGTTAAGAATTTTACAGATAAAAGGCCAGGCGTGGTGGCTCAAGCCTGTAATCCTAGCACTCTGGGAGGCTGAGGGCGGGGGAGATGGTTAGAGCTCAGGAGTTTGAGACCAGCCTGAGCAAGACTGAGACCCACCCCATCTCTACTAAAAAAATAGAAAGAAATTAGCCGGACAACTGAAAATATATAGAAAAAATTAGCCGGGCATGGTGGCACATGCCTGTAATCCCAGCTACTCGGGAGGCTGAAGCAATAGGGATCACTTGAGCCCAGGAATTTGAGGTTGCTGTGAGCTAGGCTGACACCACGGCACTCTAGCCTGGGCAACAGAGCAAGATTCTGTCTCAAAAAAAAAAAAAAAAAAGAATTTTACAGGTAAAAGGATCAATTATAGTTCTATAGTATATCATGAAACAATTTATTCTAGAGATTAACTAATAGAGATGATGTTAAAATTTCTGTGATCTATAATGACAAATTAATTGAGGGAGAAGAGGTTATTGCAAAGAAAGGAAATCTGATAGAAATTTAAGAATTCTAGGTTTTCCTTGTGTATGTATATGTGAGCGTGGTTTTTTTTAAATTTTCAGCACAAACTCGACTATCAGAACTACATGATGAAATAGAAAAGGCAGAACAACAAATTTTAAGAGCTACGGAAGAATTTAAACAACTGGAAGAAGCTATACAACTAAAAAAAGTATGTAAAAGCAAAACAGCAATGCTAAGAGGAAATGAAAAATGAATATGTTTTCCCTTTATAACAATATAAAACAGTTTTAAAATCAGTGCTGCCTAATTAATTATGAAATAATAAATTTCAGAGTCAAATATGGTTCTACTTTTCCCAGTTACATTTTCCTTCCATTCATGTTGACGTCCAATTAGAATTTCATAAAGTATATAGAAATAAATCACTTAAAATTTATGTAAAAAGATATATTTAGTCTACCATATTATGAAAGTGGCTACTTTACTCAGGGAAGTTGCTTCCTGATATATCTCTTCCTGGGACCTAGATTAAGAATCAGAAGACATCTCTGCTACAGCATGAACATTATCAAACACAAGAAGCAAAAAAAAAAAAAAGGTATGAAATATGGTATACAAAAAGATTGAAGTAACATACTCTCAGAAATTATCAAAGTGTGTCATGAAGTAAGCAGCTCAAACCCATGGTGTGATTGCCTAAGGAGAAAATTCAAAAAAGAAAGTATTTTGGCATTTTAAAGTATGTAAAAATTTTAGTTATTTACAACTTTTAAAATGAGTATTTCAAAATTATAATGGTAACACATTCATACCATACTAAGGTAGAACAAGAATGTGAAATCCAAATTGTAGATTCTTTTCTTTTTTTTTTTTCTTTTAAACTATCACTTTATTAAATATCTCTTGCATCCTATACTGTCACCCTCAAAATATTTTTTTTTTATTTCAGCATATTATGGGGGTACAGATGTTTAGGTTACTGTAGATTCTTTTAAAAGACACACTGTATTGTTACTTTCAAATTATATAGTAACAAAAATGGATTCAAGTGTATTAGAAGTTTACTATATGCCTGTCACTGACTAACGAATAATAAATGAAACAGACACGTGTCCTTCTCTCATGGACAGACTTGTAGGGGAAATATACAATAAACAAGCAAAAAAGTAAAAAAGGAAGATTATAGTTAAATAACATCAGTGTTGTATGAAAAAAACAGAAAATTAGGAGAGATAATAAAAGATATAATTTAGACTGTGGGGATCTACCAAGGCCTCTCTGACATTTAGGCTGAGACACAAAGGATGAGAAGGAGCCAATGAGGCAGCGCTGGAGGAAAGAGTATTACAGGCAGAGGTGACAGGTGTGCAAAGGCCTTCAGACTAAAGATTTCTCTGCAGGGTGGAAGATGAAGTTAAAGAGCCATGAAGTTAAAGATCATGCCAGACTTTGTAGGCCATTTTTAGGAGTTTGAATTTTATTTTGCATGCAATGGGAAACCTTTGAAGGGCTTTAGGTAGTTGAGTGGCTGATCTTATTTGTCACTTTAGTTACTGCGTGAGAGTGAAATGGGGTAAGGGAGATGGAAAGAATGGAGATGTGTGCAGTGTCAGAATGCTATTGCTCAGTGCAGGCAAGAGATGATAATGGCTCACACCAACCAGGAAGGTGCTGGTGGATGTGGAGAGAAAGCTAAATGACTGTAGAGAAAATTAGGCAGTAGAACTGACAGGACTTAAGCCAGGTGCAGTGGTTCACGCTTGTATTCCCAGCTACTCAGGAGGCTGAGGTGGGAGGATCACCTGAGGCCAGGAGTTTCAGACCAGCCTGAGAAACACAGTAAGACCCTCATCTCAAAAAAAAAAAAAAAAAAAAAACCAGAACTGACAGGACTTAAAGATGGATTGAAAGTAGGACAGGAAGTAGAGGGAGCTATCAAGATGGTTTAATAATTAAATAAGAATGCTTTATAATAGCACTGGCCAAAGCTATATGTAGATTGATAGATGTAAATAATATTCATAATTTTTAAATAAATGGATGCTTCTAAAATATACTTGAAAAAATAGTTATTTTAAATGAGTAAATATAAGTCTGAATTTTTCTTGATGCTGTTCATTTTCTTGGCATGCTAACAAAGGTAAACTTCAGCCCGGTTCTTATTCAGTGAAATAAAAATCTCAATGTAAGGAGAGTTTGCTATATTTTGCAATTCTGTAGTGTGAGATGACTTTACTCATCAACGTGGCATTTTAAATTTTCTTCCTGATTATAAAGGTATTGCAATTATGGGGAATTGCATAATCATCATCAGTATTTTATTTTATATCCTTCCAATTTTTGTCTGCATCTCTTTTATACTTCTATATAGACTTTTAAGAAACGTTTCTACATTTGTTTCAATCTCTATGCTAAAAATGATTAGTAGTAGGAGATAGAATATTAAGTTATTGCTTCTGTATTAGTAGTCAGATTTATTGGTCAACTATCTTCATATTTAAACTAATTAGGGAGTCGGGGGGAGGCAGCAAAAAAATAAATAAAAATAAACTAATTAGGAAACTGTAGTATAGTAGCTAGTAAAATTGTCTAGAGTCATACAAAGTCTTGGTTTCACAACTTCCTAGTATGACCTTGGGCAAGATAATTAAATTTTTCATGGTTCACTTTCCTTATCTGTAAAATCGGAATAAATACACTTTCTACCTTGAGGATTAAGTAAGTTAAAGGATATAGAGTTTAGAACAGTGCTCGGCACATAGCTAGATAAAGTCAGCTATCATTAATACTGTGGTAATTATTAATTAATTTGCAAGTTGATTCTACTAGAATAACTTCATTTGTACCTGCTATTAAATTATTTTCATGAACTTTTATAAAGTAAGATTTTTGACATATAAGATATATGTGGAGTGCCTAGATAACTCCCACATTTTACTTTTATTTAAAAAAAGCTGATAGAATATAGAACACCTTTTTAAATTGTAGACACTGTTGTCTTTATAAATCAGTGTTGCTATCCTCTGTTAATTATGTATCTGGGTTTGGGGGGATTAGATTTCAGAAGCAGAGAAAGACCTTCTTTTCAAGCAATTGAGTGGTAGGATACAGCTTGTAAATAAATTACGCCAGGAAGCTCTGGATCTAGAACTACAGATGGAAAAGCAAAGGCAAGAAATTGCTGAAAAGGAGAAGGAGATCAAGGACCTGCAAATAGCCATAGATAGCCTGGATTCCAAAGACCCAAAACATGTGAGTAAATTAAGAAATTTTGGCTTGTTCTGTGGAGACTAGAATATTGTTCTGTCTAGACAGTACATGTTTCATCATTGTTAGTGACAGTGTCCTTTCTGAAAGTCTCTTTTAGTTTGATGCACAAATATAAGTGATGTATATATATAGTCAGCCTTCTGTATCTGTAGGTTCTGCATCTGTGAATCAACCAACCTCAGACTGAAAATATTAAAAAAAAAAAGATGGTTGCATCTGTACTGAACGTGTACAGACTTTTTTTTCTCATCATTATTCCCTAAACAATACAGTATAACAACTATTTACATAGCATTTATATTGTATTAGGTATTATAAGTAATCTGGAGATGATTTAAAGTATACGGGAGGATGTATATAGGTTAAATGCAAATATTACACCATTTTATATAAGGGACTTGAGCATCCGTGGATTTTGGTATCCATTGGGAGTCCTGGAACCAATCTCTTATGGGATACTGTATATGTGTGTATGTGTGTGTATGTGTAATATGTGTATGTATTATGTATAAATATATGTATATATACACACGTATGAAATGTGTGTGTATGGCTAAAACAAAACAACCTAAGGCTTGAAGGAGATAGCTTTCAGTAAATGATAGCTGCATGGTACATTAATTTTTTTTAAACGGTTCAGTTTCATTGTATTTCAGAGCAAGAGAAACCTGCTCTAAGATGCAGTCCAAACCTCTTATCCTTTCTCCCTCATCCATCTTCTTTTCTTTTTTTCAGAGCAGAAAGAGCTGAAAGGTGTTCAAAGTCCCTTTTCTACTTTAATCCTTTTTGCAAATATTGCACTAAAGCTATTTGGTATTTCATATTGTTTTGTCCCTAAAAATGAAACATTTCTCTGGTGGGGGTGGGGAACCTGTGGCCTTGGGGCCACATGTGGCCTTTTGGATCCTTGAGTGTGGCCTTTTGACTGAATCCAAATTTTATAGAACAAATCCTTTTAATAAAGACTTTCTAACAAAAGCCTAGAAATTGAAACCAATTAAAAATTGATTAAAACTGTGATCTACGAGTCTAATTAGTACCTGGATTGTGTGTTTTCTTTCAACAAATGACTATGATATTCTTAGTGGACAGGGAGTTTGATTTCTGTAAAGAATTACATATAGAAAAGAGCTAAATGAAACATAGGAAGGTTGTCCAAGTTTTGAAGGGAGCCAAAATCCAGCTGTGCTAGTGGGAATGAAACATACAAACTGGATTTAAGTTTCCTTTTTGCTTTTGTTAAAACTACTAAAAGTTCCTAAGGTTGCAACCTTAGTCCCAGTACAAAAAGACATCTCTTTTTAATTTGTTTACATGTAGGGAGCATCACCCTTAGGGAGCATCTTTTTCTAATTTGCAAAGTTGCATATCGGCTAATGTTAGGCACCCCATTTTAGGCTACAAAATGTGAATCTTTTAGCAAAGGAGAAAGAATCAGGGGGGGATCCCTGTGTATTTTTCAATAGATGTAGATAGACTTATTTAATTAAAAAATTATTTAATCAGAAGAGGTATCTTTCTGAATAGCCAATAGAATTTAAAAGTAAAGGCTTGACTCTGATATCATAGAAAACAAACATATTTAGTGCCCACGATGTACCTTGCCTCATGCTGAGTATTTTGCATACGCTGGTGAGACATTATTTTTATTATGGCATCCATGTGAGGTTGGTGGCATATTTTTGAAAGATTAAGCGAGTTGCTCCAAATCACCCTTTTAGGAAGAGGTGGAGCCCTTGCTTATGCTACTACAGTGAGACCCTTTCCTCACAAAAGTATTAAAGGTCTAAAGAGATTAATTATTTTAAAATCAAAATAATTAATATAAAATTATTTGAAATTTAAAGTGGTTATGAGATCAGAACCAAGACTAGTAAGGTTTTCAACAAATAAAAGTATTTTTAACTAGGTTTCAAAAGGAAAAGCTACTATTTAAAAATGAAATCCCATTTTAGTTACAATATTATTGTTTATAGCTAGAAGCACAAATATAAGAAGAGCAAACATAGTAAAGAAGATTTGTTTTGCTCTTCCCTATCGGGAAATGCCCTATGGAAGCAAAAGGTAACTGTTCGTTAGAAGGATTTAGCCTGTAGTGATCTGTTGCAAAGTTTGGGTGTGATTGGCCCACGGGAGCTTCCTGTGTTTTGATTTAAAGCTCGGAGGGTGGGCCCTGCCCACAGAGGTTGCTGGTGATTGGGCGGGCTGGGCCGCCGCTCACTCTTGGCCAGGAATGTGGTTTGAGGCTCTGAGAAATTACTGAGGCTCCGAAGCGCTTGCAAAAATGTGGCTGTCAGAGAGGGAAGTGCACATGAATTTGAAGAGAGCATTAGAAAGCGTTCCGCCCACAGTTTCTCTGTTCTCAACGACTCAGTTTTAACAGGACAAATTCTAACTTAAGGTATGATCATTTTTTTCTCTCTCTGAACAAAGGACTTAAAAGGAGGAGGAGTCAGATGTTAAGTTCCTGTTTTTACAATAACTCTTTTGTGAGCTCCACAGTAATGAAAATTGCAGAATCTACTTTTGCTCCCATGTGTTTAATGCACACCATTGGCATATGGAACCAAATTTTTGTCCTGCATATAGAGGTTTCAGTGGAATTTTTAATGGTGAATTTTAAAGATTGATAGATATGAATGCAGTAGTTTTGTTTTTATTCTTTCTTGAGCCATAAAAATCCTAAATTTACTTAGAATATAAGCTGTTATCTGCAGTTAACCTTTTCAGAAAGATTTCAAATGTGTATTTTGGAAGTGCAGGGAGAAGAAGAGTTTTGAAAATCCCATGAAGTTTTGCCAGTAGTAGAATTAAAACCTTCCAATTAAGCTACCACTCATTTGTTCATCAAAAATGAAAAGACTTTTCTTTCTTGTATTTGGGGGAAGCAGACACCTAAAATCGAGAAATATTCTTTTTTAATCAAATGGGTCTGAGACTTGAGAACCTTGGTGTTCTTTGTCCCATAGTTCTTGAGTGTTCTCTCTCTCTCTCTCTCTCTCTCTCTCTCTCTCTCTCTCTCTCTCTCTCTCTCTCTCTCTCCTTGTTTATTGTTCTATTCCTCTGATCCTTTGGGGGCAAACTTAGGATCATGAGGGTGTGAGTGGGAGGGCAGAGGTTCTCTGGGGATTTATATTGTCTCCATATGAACAGTTGCCTAAGGAAACCTGGGCAAGTCATTTGATGAATTTGAGATTTAGTTTTTTCATGTGTAAAAGGAAAGGTTAGGGTAGATCATTGGTTCTCAATTTGTTTTCTCTAGCACACCTGAGAGATGCAATCCACTTCTTTCAGTCAACAGGAAGGCCTGTCAGGGTGTGAGGGTGTGTTCCACCCAGGGGCAAGTGTGGTGGTAGAGGGGTATGCCTCCCTAGGGCCATCCATCTTGAGACTCACAGGCTAAGTGGTCTTTGAGGTACCTCTGGGCTCTCAGTTTGTTGCATCTAAAAGCAAAATGTCTCTTTGTAAATAAATCTGAATTCCAAGTAAGTATTTCATGTCTCTATTTTCCTCTAAGAAAACTTTTTTTTTAAAGTACATTTAATACACTTTTTCAGATTAAAAAGGCATTACTTATTTATCTATTATAAAAGTTTCAAATATAAAAAAACTCTTTAAAAAAGGAAAAATATCTCCTGTCATCCACTCAGATACAATCTTTGTCATCCTTTCTCGGTCTTTTGGTTGAAATCAAATGTAGTTATAATCCTTGTTAACATTTTTTGAATATACTTTTTAAGTCTTTTTCTATAGATATATGTCAATATAATCAATTAACTTTTGGAAACCCTTTTTAAAACACACATTTTAATATAGTGCAAATAACACTGAACTTGGCTACATTATCAGCTGTGCCCTTGGAAAAATCACTCAACCTCTCTAATCCTCAATTTTCTCGTTTGTAAAATGGAAATGATTCCCCATATCAAGTTAGCCTGAGGTTTAAATGAAACTACTCACGTGAAAAAAATACAAGGCCTGACACAAAGTAGATGCAAATTATTACATTTTATTTTCTACCTTTTAAAATGTTAAGGATTATTACTTTTTAAAAGAGTTTATCTGAACTTCCCTCAAATTCTGTGAGGAATAAAAAAAAAAGAGTTTAAAGAACTTGGAGTTTTGTTGATTTTTTTTTTTTAAATTCAGTCCCATATGAAGGCTCAGAAAAGGGGTAAAGAACAACAGCTTGACATTATGAACAAGCAGTACAAACAACTTGAAAGCCGTTTGGATGCAATACTTTCTAGAATTGCTAAGGAGACTGAAGAGATTAAGGACCTTGAACAACAACTTACTGAAGGTGAGAATTTAAGTATGATTTAAGGTAAATCGGTTTCATTATTAATAAAAGAAAGATGATAAAGATAGGTATTAACCCAAATGTTAGCTGAATATAGTTCAGCTGTTAGTACCAGTATTTGATAGGGAAATATTTACAGGGTAAGTACCCAAATGTGTTTAATAAAATTTAAAAATTTTATTTTAGTTTTATTTTCAGGTCATTCCATTCAGTAGGCAAGAAGTAAATACATGATCATGATAAGCTCCGGCATATGATTGTCTTTGTCTATGGTGTAAGATCATTTTAGGAGTGAAATGGTTGTTGGCATCAGGGAATTCAGTGTCTAGTTATAAGAAGAGTATAGAAAGAACTTTGGGATCTACTTTTGCAATGCAAATTTAAATTGTGACATTCTTATAATAGTGGAAGAGGAAGACAATAGGCTGGTGGGGTAAGACCCTGGGCTCAGTATAAAAAGGTCCCAGTTCCTGTTTTGCCATTATTAGCTATGTCACCTTGGACAAGTTATTTCTATCTCAATCATTAGTTGTTGAGAGGATTAATTGACATAGTGTTCATAAAGTTCCTGGCACATAGAAGGTATCCAGGATTATATATGGTGTGTATATGTGTGGTTCTTTTTTAAGTCATCAGTTTACATGCTTATGGTGCCAGTCTTGGATTAGTTTTGTATACAGAGTGGTTTTGTTTTGTGTATTTAACAGCAAGTACTCACAGTTTTGCTACACATTTTTCATTATTTTATTTGGAAGTTATTTAAACTTTTTACAGCATGAATCAGGCATTTTATAAGCATTGTACACTAAATATAGTATTTTCATTGTATACATGCTTAATACTCCTATACTATGAATAATAGGAAATTATTGAAAGCATAGAATTTCACTCTTGGCTAGTAACAAATAGCTAAGGAGATAATGCAGTACTATTAAAATATACATTATTACCATTTTTGCATCTTGCTTAGGCCAAATAGCAGCAAATGAAGCCCTGAAGAAGGATTTGGAAAGTGTCATTAGTGGGTTGCAGGAATACCTGGGGACCATCAAAAGCCAGGCAACTCAGGCCCAGAGTGAGTGCAGGAAACTACAGGGCGAGAAAGAGACATTGCTGCAGAAATTGACTGAAGTCGAGCAGGAAAGGGACCAACTGGAAATAGTTGCCATGGATGCAGAAAATATGAAGAAGGTATGACTTGTTTCTTCCTGCCCGTTTTCCCTAGCTTGAAAAGTGATAATGTCCAAATTAAGATAGTTGAAGAAGTTAACAGGTCAATTATAAATGGCAAAAAACATTTTGGCTAGATGGTAAAAATTGTAAAACTGTACAGGTTGCCTTATACAACTTGTTAGTATGAAGATACAATGAAATAATGAATGTGAAAACATGTAGTCCTGTGTCTGATGAAAAATAGGCCTTAAATCTTATCCTTCGAAAGTAGAAGATTTCTTTTTTCCTTTCTTCCTTCTTATGTCTTCAGACTCATTTAAAGTATCACACACATGGTTGCTTTGGGAAACAGCATGTTGGTAACTTACTGACTTTCCCTTACATTTAGTCAGGGTTCTGTTTTCTAACCAAGATATGCACAGCTAATGAAAACTTTCTGTGGCAGGCAGCAGTGGCTGCCAGCATTTGGTTTACAGTGCTCAAATTACTTATAATGGTTTGCAGATGCTTAAGCAGCACAGTGAGGGTTCCATAGTTAAACACATTGAATTTTTCCAGGAGCTTGCAGAGCTAGAAAGTGCCCTCCAGGAGCAGCATGAGGTGAATGCATCCTTGCAGCAGACCCAGGGAGATCTCAGTGCCTACGAAGCTGAGCTAGAGGCTCGGTTGAAACTAAAGGATGCTGAAGCCAACCAGCTTAAGGAAGAGTTGGAAAAACTGACAGTGCTTACCCAGGTAAGTAGGAGCATAAAGCCAACTAGAAACTAAGTAGCCTGTACTTTAAGATATCGTCCTTCCTTTACTTGTATCTTAATTTAAGATCAAGCACCTTTTAATATAGTATATATGAAGTGATAGGAAGGGCACATGTTTGGAGTTGACATTCTGAGTTCAAATACTAGCCCTGTGTGAACATGGACAAATCACTTCATGGCTCTGAGCCTCCCAGCCTATTCCTGCTCTGTGAAATTGCTTGTGGTGAAGACAAATGAGATAATGGATGTGAAAGCACCTAGCAGTGGATACTCAATATATTCTGGTTTTTCTTTCGTAGAACAGCTTTAAAAGACCTCTTTTAAGTTGATGTTAAATTTTAGTTTGCTGTTTTCTTGATAGAAGGAACTGCATTCAAATGTATTTGCAAATTAGAGAAAGCATCATTCATCCAATAAATACTTACTGATTGACCACTGAGAGCCAGGTGCTGTGCATGCTCTAGGGAAAGCACCTGCCGACAGTCCAACAGGTGAAACAGGTGTGGGAGAAAGAAAGGGACAGGGTTCTGTGGCAGAGGAGGGGATATCAGAGAAGACCACTCCACAGAAATGTTTCAACCGAGTCCTGAAGGATGAGTAGGATTTGGCCATGCAGAGGAGGCATGGTAAAAGTGGTAAGGGATGTGTTCTAGGCAGAGAGCCAAGGAGAGAGAGCACAGTGCATTTGAAGTGCTGAAAGTATGCCTCCAGCTACACTCGTATCTACTTGTTTTTGTTTTCTTAGTGCCTGACACATGAGAAGCATCAATATGTGCTTAATGGATGAAAATGAAATAAGATATTTTGAATCTCAGGAATGCATGTAAAAGAGAATTCATATGATTAGAAAAGGAACTAAAAATAGGTCTGGTTTATTATAGTAATTATGTTATTATATTCTTTATAAGATATCAAATGATCACTTGCCAGTTATCAGGATTATATTATATTTCTCAAGAGTACCAGGTTTTGCACAACTCCGGTTGACAAGATCAGAGTCTCAGAAAACAGGGTTGGGGAAAAACAATTAAAATAACAGCAAATATTTTTTAATAATAGTAAACAAAATTTCTAGGTGATATTTCCTTTCAAATCAATTCTCTTCTTTTCAAGCCAGCCCTTACTAACTTGAACTAGCTTGAAATACACTGTTCTTTGAACTCCTATTGTCCTCTATTTTTTTCCCATAAGGTTTTTTTTTTTTTTTTTTTTTTTTTCTTTGAGACAGGGTCTCACTCTGTTGCCTGGGCTAGAGTGCAGTGGCATCATCATAGCTCACTGCAACCTCAATTCGGGCTCAAGTGATCCTCCTGCCTCAGCCTCCTGAATAGCTGGGACTACAGGTACATGCCACCGTGCCCAGCTTTTTTTCTACTTTTTGTAGAGATGGGGTCTCACTATGTTGCTCAGACTGGTCTCAAACTCCTGGCCTCAAGCAATTCTCCTGCCTTGGTCTCGCAAAGTGCTGGGGTTACAGGCATGAGCCACCACATTTGGCCTCATAATTCTTGACAGAAATATTATAAAAGCCTGGCTTTTTCACTGATTCACTTGGTATTGAAAGGGACACTCCTTGCCCTTCCTTAGCACCAGGACTGCCAGGATAGGTTTTCAAACCACACATTGAGAGAATGGAACATAACATATCTTCTCTCTCTGATCTACAAATCTACAGATCTCTGATTGGTAGAATTTAGTTATATGAAGTCACTTGTGAAGCTTGTTAAATGCAGATTCTCAGGCCCTGCCATAGAGATTCTTATCCATCAAATCTGAGATGGAGTCTGGGCATCGGCATTTTTACTAGGCACTCCAAGTGTTCATATACATACTTGAGGACCACAGTTTGAGAGATACTGGTCTAAGGGAAAAAAGAGCAATAATTGTTAGATTACTGGTAGAACTTTTCAAGGTAGGTGCTTGGGCCCACCCTTGAAGATTCTGATTTAGTGTTTGGGCTGAGCTGATTCTGATGCTTATTTCTCCTTAAGTATTAATAGTTTAAGGGACATGTGAAAAAAAACTTCGATTTTTAAATTTGAGGGTATAAAATAAAAACTGAGTTGTAAAATCATATTAGCAAGGGATTGTGGATATATGTAAATTTATTTGGGCTTTTTAGATCACAAATTTATTACTGTTTTACACTTTCATGTCATTGCTTCCTGTGGCAACAGTTAGAACAATCAACCCTTCAAGCAGAACTTGAGAAGGAAAGACAAGCCCTCAAAAATGCCCTTGGAAAAGCCCAATTCTCAGAAGAAAAGGAACAAGAGAATAGTGAGCTCCACACAAAACTTAAACAGCTACAGGTAGAGATTTGTTGTTTTAGAATTTATTCTTACACAAGACACCCAAAGATGATGATATCTTTAGTCAGGAACTTAACAACCTGCTCTAACATGTAATAAGCAACTTGGATTATTAGAAAAAGACAAATTCTGGGTGGGGCAGTACTATAGCCTCTGTTCTTTTGTGATTGTGGTTTTAAGATTATTAATACGAATGTACTTGTGTTATGGGGGTGCAAAGAGGTGGAGGCAGTGTCAATAGTAAACAGTATACTGTGTAAATCCATGGGCAAAAGCAATACCTTGCATTCCTTTTAGAAGCAGATTTTTCACCAGACTGAGCTAAAATTATCAGATTTGTGCATTCCTCTTCCACTAAAATATCTTTGTAATTATCCAGAAATTTGACTAGAGTGGATTGCAGTAGGGTTTCTTAATTGTAAACAGTTTTCACAATTCCCTTCTCAGAAAATATGCTATTAAAAATGCAATTATTTTATATTTATGGGAATGTATGGCAGAATATTTTTATAGCTATTCTCATAATAATATGCCCAGTAAACTGCAGGAGAAGCAGGTGGATAGAATTTTTCAGATAATTAAACTCTCAAAGAGGACAGATGTCTGAACAAACAAGTACCTGAATCAACATTCAGATCTCTAAAGCTGTGAGGTCAGGGGGCCTCTTGGCTGGCTGAAGTGACAGCTGTTGTCACCAGAAATAAAGGGGAAAAGTTTATGTGGTTCGGAGGAAGGCTTCCAAAAAAACATACAGGGGGCTTTGTGACAGATAAGACTAGGCTCACTCAAATTTTCTCTTCTTCCAACACTGCAAATACTTTTTCCAAAATTTTAAGGAAATCTAATCATGTAGAATTTAATTTTTACTGCTATCAGTTCAACTTCAAAAGCAAATATCATAAAAGATGCATATGTTTTCCATTCTTGTGTGAGTTGTATATATGTGTATTGGGTCTTCATTTGGTTATCATTTTTTATTTTTACTATGGAAATTTTCAAATAATCACAAAAAAAGAGAAAATAGTTTTATGACCCTTTATTTGCTCATCACCCAACTTAAAACAGTTATCCACTTTCATTGTTTCATTTTGTCCACCTTTTTTGTTGCTGGAATATTTTAAAGAAAAATCTCATACATCTTTGTTTCACCCCATAAATACTTCAGTATACATCTCTTACAGAAAAGGACTAAAATACATTCTTCAGGGGCCATCTCCTCCAAGGTAGAAACTGAAGTCAGCTTTCCAGAATGCTGGCCCATATTATAGTACTACCTTCGTTAGAACTAGGTCCTGTGGTTACTTGGCCAACTATCCTCTTGATATAGAGCACAAGTTAAACCGAACCCACTCTACTTTTGTCTTTGTCAGAAATCATTTAGTTGCAATGAACCTTAACCTACTCATGCTAACTTGAGAAAAGAGACAGTTTGGTAAGAATCAGAGCTGCTATATCAGTCTCTCAGGGGGTACTTGGCTCTCTCATTTCCCCTTCTCTAACTCTTTGAGCATTTATTTGGCTCGTTATGGACCTCAGCCCTGAGCTGACATATCTTTCGAGGTCCAGCACTTATATAGACTTACTGTACTGGATCTTGGTCCAAGTTATGGAGAGAGTGAGAACCTGTTTTTCTGGCTAGTCAGTGGATTGACTGGCCTTGAGTGAGGTCATCTGTGGCCAGGATTAGGCAGTAGCACAGAAATGGCTGCCTCAGGGCAATGGGCAGGGTCAGTTTACAGATAAAGAGGACTCCAGATGGGACAGACACTTAAAAACATGTTAATGGCAATTCTAAATTCTCCATTATAGTTAAGAGTGTTACTGAGTTTGAAATAGCTTAATCACTCAGGTAGAATGTAGGTATTCAGGGGAATACAATCAGTAGCTTAGGATATAAAATTATTTTTCTCTATAATTTAGGGAAATTTTAGCAGTTTCTTTTTACTTGAAAGAGGAATTGTCTGAATTTAGTTCTGTGGTCTAGATAGGTTTGCTAATTTGTTAGTAGTGAAACTCTGCTGGCATATAACAGATACACTCCCCATTTCACCCCCTCCATAGGATGAAAATAACCTGTTAAAACAGCAACTTAAAGATTTCCAGAATCACCTTAACCATGTGGTTGATGGTTTGATTCATCCAGAAGAAGTGGCAGCTCGTGTGGATGAGCTAAGGACGAAACTGAAATTAGGAACTGGGGAAATGAGGTAAGGGAAAATCAAGACCTCCAAGTGTGGAGTGGGCCACACAGCCTCAGAGTTGCGAGCGTGAGGTTCGGCGCTGAACTCAGCCTTCTAAGTTCTGTTAGTGGCCGATTTCTTTTGTAGCGTTCTCCTTATGGTGTTTCCATGACTGAGACACAAGATTGTTTAATTCTAATGTCACTTTTTTTTTTAATGTTTTACATTTTAGATCTTTTATACTTTTTGTTATTAATTTTAAAAAATAAAGGTTTTAAGAGTAATTCTTTCTTGAAAGTTTATTACATATGGTCAGGAAGCAGAGCTACATTGTACATTTTAAATACAGAACAAATATCAGAAGAAAGCTGAGGATTATTTCAAAAACAGGAAATGGGTATTTATTCCATGAGCAAACATTGTTAACCCGACACGAGCCTGTGTTTTTACAGTATCAACAGTCATTTGATAAAACAGTGATTTGCCCGTAGGAGATGTTCTGAGTAAATTGCTATGGATTGACACTGGTCCTTCCATACAGCTATTTTTACCTTGCACTACTATTAACAGCATGTTCACATCCAGCATCAACAATAAAATGTCACATTATACCATCTTTTTTCCTTCCTTACCAGAATCCATAGTCCTTCAGACATCTTAGGGAAAAGTCTTGCTGATTTACAGAAACAATTCAGTGAAATTCTTGCACGCTCCCAGTGGGAAAGAGAGGAAGCACAAGTCAGAGAGAGGAAACTGCAAGAAGAAATGGCTCTGCAGCAAGAAAAACTGGCAAATGGACAAGAAGAGTTCAGGCAGGCGTTTGAAAGAGCCCTTGAAGCAAGAGTAAGAAAAGGGCACGAGGCAGCTGGAGGGAAGTGTTTGGCAAATATTAATGTTTTTCAGCAAATTACAATGCTTCCTTTCTCCTGTAAATATAACATTATTGTTGTTATTTTCACTCATAACAAGTCAATTTTAGTATGACTAAAATTCAACCTGAATATGGTTATCATGTCAAAGTCAGGCTTGTTTTGTGACGCTGTGCTTTCCTTGCTTTGGAAGCAAGGAAGAGATGTTTTCTAATAGGTGGGTAAATAATACCACATTGCTAGAGTATAGAGTATAGTGTGTAGTGTGGTGCCAGAATCGGATTTTTTCTGATGTAATGATTTTAATGATGAAGCAAACATTCAAATGGATCCTAGAGAGTATCCTAGATAAAACCACCCCTGGTAACTCATTAGTACAAAATTTCATTAACAGCCTGTATTAAAATGAAAGATAATTCTATAAAAAGTTTTTATTTTGTTTAAAACATATTTTGCTTAAAAATCATTCTTGAAACTTGATTTCCTCACAGATTAATTCTGATAAGAGGCAACATGAAGCAAGAATCCAGCAGTTGGAGAATGAAATTCATTATTTGCAAGAAAATCTAAAAAGTATGGAGGAAATTCAAGGCCTTACAGATCTCCAACTTCAGGAAGCTGATGAAGAGAAGGAGAGAATTCTGGCCCAACTCCGAGAGTTAGAGAAAAAGGTAGGGAAGGCTAGGAAGGTGAGACACACAAGGACCTCCTGCCCGGGTCCTGCCCACTGGTGATCGGGTCAGCTGAGAGGAGTGTTACTCAAAGTATCCTCTGGCTGCGTTTCTGGCACAGACCTGAACCTGACCTAGGAGCGACCTGGATCCATGTCACCAAATCAAGGACCTGAGACCAGGGTGTCATGATAGATGGAAACGAGAATCGGGAATGTAAGGAGGGACTTTAGAGGCAATTAAGTGGTACTTAACAAATGATATTGGGATGAGTTTGACTCCTTAGAAACCCCTTGTCCAATTAGATACATCCATGGGAAATTATTTTTAAACTCCTTATCTTCCTTTCTAATACCCTTGCCTCTCTGTCATGGATTTTCTCCATCTCACCTCAACCCTACTCCCATTGTCACATCTTAGATTTTGTCAAATTCAGAAATTGTGTCTGCCACTTCTGAAATCACAAACTGAAGTGTCCCACTCTAATTATGACCTCTTATGGCACCCCCACACTAACAATTTTTCAATCTTATTGAGCTTCTAATTCGTTAGTCACACCATTGCTATCTGTTCAGCCCTTCCTGTCTTTACTTTCCTCCTTGTCCAACTTAAATTCCATGCTCTGCCACTACAGCCATTTTTTTGAAAATATCCTCAGATCTCTTGCCCTCTTCTCCTGTCTTACTTCCCTACAAAACTGAAGCTCTCTGCATTCTTTGGGCCTGCACCCATGGTAGGTATTCTTGGAGGAAAAAATCCATCCAGCATAGTGGTGTCATTATAAATTCATGATCACCAGCCTTAAATGGGCAACATGACCCTTTTCTCTGGTGAACTCATTCTGTCATGCACCACTATTTCCTGCCTTCTCCACTCCTCACACCTGCCATCTCCCCTTTTTCCCAGCCTCAGTGAATGATTTACTTCATCCTTCACTGAGAACCTAAGCCCTTTTGAATCCACCTCCAAAATATATCTGGAATATATGTCCTTTTTCCTTCGCTGATGCCACCACCCTCATCTAACTATCATTTCTTCTGGACAACAGCTGTGGCTGCCTGACAGGTCTGCCACTTCTACTCATGACCCTGCTCCACACAGCAGCCAGCATGTTCCTTCTAAAGTGTGGACTGGCTAGAGTCAGTTTCCTTCCCCACAGTTTCCCTTGTTCTTAGGATAAAGAACAAAATTCTTAAGTCTTTGAGGCCCTGCATAATTGGCTTCTAGTGAGATGTCTCCTTTTCTCACTACGCTTCTCCTTTCAGTTCCTCAGAGATGCCAAGTTCTTTCTTCACCACCATGTGCTCAGGGCTAGATTCAGTGATTTTAAAGGCTGTTCCATCCATTTCTTGGTGATGGTGCCAAGAAATGTTTTTCCAATGAATGAATGAAGTTAGGATCACTAAGATTCTTGACTAGGAAGACTGATTCTAAATTTATCTTAGTTTTGAGATTTTTAAATTTGTTCAGTGGATATTTATGGAGCACCTCCTGTGTATCAAGTATTGTTCTAGGCATGGGGTGTGCAGGGGTGTGAATAGTGTCCCTGCCCTACTGGAGCTTACATCCTAATTCATTGCTACCAAATGATTCATCTGTTACTTACTGTTTCTTTTATTTTAGAAGAAACTTGAAGATGCCAAATCTCAGGAGCAGTTTTTTGGTTTAGATAAAGAATTGAAGAAACTAAAGAAAGCTGTGGCCACCTCTGATAAGCTAGCCACAGCTGAGCTCACCATTGCCAAAGACCAACTTAAGTCCCTTCATGGAACTGTAATGAAAATTAACCAGGAGCGTGCAGAGGTGAGTCCACTTGTACAGAACAAGTTTCCACCAGTGCTGCTGTCAAAAAACATAGCAACTTGTATTAGCGATCTCTTGTTATAGACTTAAATTATTTTATAAACCATTGTAAAATTATCTTTCTTTCTTAATGCCTGAAGATTGTATTTCCCCCATCACAAGCCTTATGAATTTTTTTTGTGGTAACATGTGCCCTGTACTCAATGTATTTAGTCCTGAAAGGAGCCATCAAATGAAACATACCATCCCTACCTGAAAGTGTAGGGATCTGATGGTGATATAGCACCTCTTGTATTCTCCTGGATAGAGCTGGAACCCATTCTACTAAATGAAGTATCCCAAGAATGGAAAAATAAGCACCACATGTACTCACCAGCAAATTGGTTTTAACTGATGAACACCTAAGTGCACATATAGGAATAACATTTATCAGGCGTCAGGCAGATGCGAGGGGGAAGAAGGGGATGGGTATATACATACGTAATAAGTGCGATGCGCACCATCTGGGGGATGGACACGCTTGAATCTCTGACTGGGGAGGAGGGGGGAGCAAGGGCAGTGTAAACGTTTGTACCTCCATAATATGCAGAAATAAAAAGAAAAAAAAGTGTAGGGATCTGCCTAAGGAGGTAGCTGTCAACACATACCTCGATGAGGGTTTTGAAGGCTTGTCATATAATCCCTCTGAACCTCAAATTTTTCATCTAAAATATTACAGGATGTATTTATGAAAATATGTTACCTCGTAGGGCTGTTGTGACTTCTGACTGAGATAATGTCTATTATGGTGCTTTATAGGATGCAAATGCTGATGAGATTAAGATAGTATTACTAGATCATAGGAGAAAAAAATCTAATGAGAGCCCAGAGAAACATCAATCATGGAAGACTATAAAAGAGAAAAAAAAAATTAGCCCCTGTTCTTTCTGAAGCAGCACCTTGCCCACTTGGCCCTCTGGGGTCAGGGAAGGCTGCCCAGTGATGGGAACAACACAGGAGAAGGTGGGGCTTGGCACCACATGTGCGTGGACAGCTAGGCAGGCAATGCGACGAAAGCATAAGAATCAGTCTGAGAGGAAGAAAGAATGAAGAAGACAACCTGTGATAGCAGTGCTACCTTTCTCATACTTCTGTCCCAGTAGGAGTTGCAGGAAGCAGAGAGGTTCAGCAGAAAGGCAGCACAAGCGGCCAGGGATCTGACTCGAGCAGAAGCTGAGATTGAACTCCTGCAGAATCTTCTCAGGGAGAAGGAGGAACAGGTCAGTATTGGTACCCTGAGACCTTCTCCTTACTAGGTTCTTATCAGTTCCTAAAAGACTAAAGTACTGTAGGTGATTTCTCAAAGAATTCTGCAGTGCAATGAATAATCAGTACTTTATCCTCTACATTGTGCCAGGTGCAGTGCAGTATAAATATAAGCAGTAATGTGATTTTCTCACTGGTAAAGTGTAAACAAAAACTATAGAATTATAATCAATTAGCAAGGATAAACACATCTGGGAATGAATTAATTCATTGGCAACTTTGTGCATGTGATTTTTTAATAGGTTCGAACTGAGATGGAGAAAGCCGATGTAGGTACTGGAGAAGCAAACTCACAGGTGCTAGAATTCGAGAAACTGCATGAGACAATGGAGCGACAGAGGACAGAGATTGCAAGGCTGCGGAATGTACTAGACCTCACTGGGGCTGGTAAAGTATTGGGTTTTGATTTTTGCAATGGTTTTGTAATTCTAAAATCAAATAATCTTATTTGTTTTTTGCCTTTAGAAAATGTATTTAACTGTTGCAAATCAACCCCATGCTTGATTTAGAGAGCTGTGGTAATTAACTTTAACAAGTAACATCAAAGAATTTAAAAACATTTCATGTAAGTGTAATATCGAGGGACTTGATTAAAAAAGAGATAAGAGGTTTGCATTTGTTTAATAATTTCAAAAGAAATAATGTTTACAAATCTGTTTATTTGCTTTGTTTGACTTACTTTATAATTGAACGACTGAAGGTTGTGCTCTCCTCTTAGTATTAGCAAAAACTAATTACCAAAGGGCAGACTGAAAGTCAGCTTTAAGGAACTGATAAAATTCAGTGGCTCTAGCCGGGCGCGGTGGCTCACGCCTGTAATCCTAGCTCTCTGGGAGGCCGAGGCGGGCGGATTGTTTGAGCTCAGGAGTTTGAGACCAGCCTGAGCAAGAGCGAGACCCCGTCTCTACTAAAAATAGAAAGAAATTAATTGGACAACTAAAAATATGTAGAAAAAATTAGCCGGGCCTGGTGGCGCATGCCTGTAGTCCCAGCTACTTGGGAGGCTGAGGCAGGAGGATTGCTTGAGCTCAGGAGTTTGAAGTTGCTGTGAGCTAGGCTGATGCCACGGCACTCTAGCCCGGGCAACACAGTGAGACTCTGTCTCAAAAAAAAAAAAAAAAATTCAGTGGCTCTCATGGAATCTCTTTGGTATTTTGAGAGAGAAAGGAAGTAAATTATTTTATCCCAACCTCATAGAATGTCTTTCCTTTACAGACAACAAAGGAGGCTTTGAAAATATTTTGGAAGAAATTGCAGAACTTCGTCGTGAAGTTTCTTATCAAAATGATTACATCAGCAGTATGGCAGATCCTTTCAAAAGACGAGGCTATTGGTACTTTATGCCACCGCCATCATCGTCAAAAGTAGGAATTCTGTGATGTTGGGAGTGTTAACTGAATTTTCTTAAAGAAAGTATGACATTGTCCCCTTGCCCAAATTTGTGAACAGGTGCCAAGAACATTTCTATGCTAAGCCATGCATTTAGGTTCTTCAGTGTTTTTAATATTTGAGATGAAAATAGGAACTTCCCAGAAAAGATGTCAATTGTCTGTTCATGCTCAGGTAGTATGTTATGGGGTCCCCGAATGAAGATGCTGTAAGGGGAAAAGGTGACTTAAGCCGAGAAAGCCTGTTGAAATTGAGTATAGAATTGTGCAGAGGCTCAGACAGCAAAATAGGCACCTGGATTTCATTTCCTTTTAACAAACATTCGTTCAGTGCTTACTGAAGTCTAGGCCAAGTGCTAGGCAGTGGTGGGTACCACAATGAATGATGCAACCCCTGCTCTCAAAGAGCTCATGGGTCATGCCAGTGTGATTATGAAACAGTCATGTGCATGTGACAAGAGACTTGACCTTTGTGCTGTAGTTGCAGAGAGGTATTAAGTATTATCTCATGGGGAAGTTCAGGAAGGAAGGCTTCCAAGCAGGGTCCTGCAGTCAGCACTTAGCAAGCAGTGAGGGATGGGCTTTTAGGGGGTTGGAAAGAGCTTGTGTGGAAGAGGAGAGTTGGCTCAGCCATGGCAAATAGCCTTGTGGGGCTAGAGGGTTTGATGGGAACAGTGAAAGATGAAGCTGAAAAAGTAGATTGGGGTCATGCATTTTTTTTTAAAGGGCCTTAAAATCCCTTGCACTTAATTATGGAGGCCTTGGGAAACGATTTGTGTGCTAACATGCTCAGAGCTATAGTTTGGGAAGAAGATTCTGGCTAAGTGTGGAGGCTAAACATGTGGCATGGTAAGCTTTCTGTGGGGCTGTTTGAACTGATTCAAGTGAAGAATAAGAGGAGCCAAAGCTAGATTAGTGGAGCTGGCAAAGGAAATATGGGATTAAGGGATCCTAAGGAGACAAAATGGTCAGGGCTTGGTGCCTGAATGTGGGAAGATGAGGAGGGCTGTACTCATCCAAAGCATAGGGGCTGGGTGCCATCTTGCTAGAATCAGCTGATAAGCAACAGTCAGAGAGAAACAGCTTAGGCACACTGGGATCCTAGGGCTGATAGACTTAACCAGACCCTGAAGAGCAGAATCCAAGGTCCTCCTCCCAGAAATCTCATGGCAGCCTTGGAACAGCTAGGGCTGGATGTGGAAGCAGTGTAAGTTAGAGCAAAACGTGTAACCCTGAGCTGGATGAGGGTTTGGAGGATAGACCTACAGACTGGGTAAGAGAGGAGCAGAATAGATCTTTAAAGCCATGCCAAGCTCCCAGGACAGCAAAAGACTGATATCCCCAGATTCCCTTGAATGTTCGCTGGTTTCCTTTGCCTCAGTTGCTGGGCTGTCAAGGACAGGGTAAAAGAAAAAGAAACCATGAGGAAAGATGAGGAGAAGAGAGGCTGACACCCAGGGGTTTGATCACTTACGCAGAACTTGTTTTCATTGCTTTCTCTTGGGGCATTGCCGCATAAAATTAACCCAAACAGTCAGATAACATTTCAGCATTGTCAAGGACTTGTTATTTCTAGAAAGTTGTACCAAAAGGCAGGACAGGAGATGGATATTTTTAAATAATCTGTGAAAGGATAGACATTGGTTTGTCTGCTTTCACCATGCTCTGAGCCCTTCACTTTCACAGAGCAGTCTGATGTGACCCCAGCCATTGTACACACACAGCCTTCCTGTTTTCTCAGTCCCCTGACATTGCCATGTTGATCAAGTCCAGAGTGTCATAAATAAACTGAACCATGTGTATGGAACTGCAGTTGATCTGACTGTGTAATCACTTCTCACTTGTGTCTGAAAAATGAAAATTATGATAATGAAAAGAAACCAAGTTCTTTCTCAATTTTGCTACATCTAGGCTTTGCTCTAGACTTTTAACATTTCTCAAAATCAGCCTTTCCGCTTGTAATACTGAGCTCTGCTGTCTTTTATTTTAGGTTTCCAGCCACAGTTCCCAGGCCACCAAGGACTCTGGTGTTGGCCTAAAGTACACAGCCTCAACTCCCATTAGAAAATCACGTCCTGGGCAGCAAGATGGGAAGGAAGGCAGTGGGCCTCCACCTGCCTCAGGGTACTGGGTTTATTCTCCCATCAGGAGTGGGTTACATAAATCGTTTCCAAATAGAGGTAAGTCACATCACATAGAGAAGTTGCATTTCTCTTGCATGTTTAATAACCTTTTATTGATTCCCTGCAGTTCCTAAGACATAGTCCAAACCCCTTAGCTAGGTCTGTGAGGCCTTCTCTGATCTGGTCTTGGCCAACCACCTCTTGTCTCACTTCCCATCAGTCTCCCACATCGTACCTGACTGCTTGAGTTACAGCATGCCACGTTCCTCAGGCCTCCATGTTTTAAACCCTATGTCTGGAATGTCCTCCTTCCTCTCCCAAACTGATTCCTACTCATCCTTCAATAAGATATAGATCTTCGGCTGGGCATGGTGGCTCACGACTGTAACCCTAGCACTCTGGGAGGCCAAGGCAGGTGGATCGTTTGAGCTCAGGAGTTCGAGACCAGCCTGAGCAAGAGCGAGACCCCATCTCTACTAAAAGTAGAAAGAAATTAGCTGGACAACTAAAACTGTATAGAAAAAAAAATAGCCAGGCATGGTGGTACATGCCTACAGTCCCAGCTACTCAGGAGGCTGAGGCAGGAGGATCGCTTGAGCCCAGGAGTTTGAGGTTGCTATGAGCTAGGCTGACCCCACGGCACTCTAGCCAGGCAACAGAGCGAGACTCTGTCTCAAAGAAAAAAAACCAGAAAAGAAAAAAAAAAAGATGTAGATCTTCAAATAATACTCCTTTATGGAGCCTTCCTCCACTCTGCATCGCCCAGGCTGAGTGAGCAGCTTTTTAGCCTTTACTAGAGCATGGTGCCTTGTATCCTTGCATCATGGCATTAATCTCACCCTGCTAAAATGAAGTGTTATAGGTCTGTCTTCCAAAGCTCTGGGAAGAAAAAGTCCAACCTGGGTAAATCCCAGCTCTTTCACTTAGCTGTGTGAGCCTAGGCAAAGTATTTAGCTGCTCTGAGACTGTTAATCTGTAAAATGGGAATACTACCTTCTGAGGATTTGTTCATTCAGGAACTATTTATTGAGTGCCTGCTGTGTGCTAGGTTCTTTGTTATCAGTGATCAGCAAACATGGTTTCTGTTTTGGGAGAGATAAGTAAGCAAGCCATCACATTACAGAGTGTTATATGTCATGACAGCAATAAGCACTGAGGGCTGTGAGATCTCACACACAGCACATCTCTGTTGGTCTTTTATGTAGCGTGAAGCAGGCACTCAAATGGTTGCTGAATAAATGAGTAAATGAATAAATTAATAACAAACAAACCAACAGGTAGACATAAGAAAAACTCAAGTATCAGTCACTGAAAATACTTTGAATCCATATTTTGATCTGCTTTTCAAAACTACTTTCGACCTTTTTTTTCAGAGTTTTATTCTCACATCTCCAGTATCTTGGCATAAATGCTGCTGTTCTCTAATAAACTTATTTACCTAGTAAACCATGGGGGTAAAACCCTCTTCTGTTTATTTCTTTGAAGATGCAGACAGTGGAGGAGATAGCCGAGAAGAGAGTGAGCTGGATGACCACGAGGAACCCCCATTTGTGCCTCCTCCTGGATACATGATGTATACCGTGCTACCTGATGGTTCTCCTGTACCCCAGGGCATGGCCCTGTATGCACCACCTCCTCCCTTGCCCAACAATAGCCGACCTCTCAACCCTGGCACTATTGTTTATGGCCCACCTCCTGCTGGGGCCCCCATCGTATATGGGCCTCCACCCCCCAACTTCTCTGTCCCCCTCATCCCTGTGGGTGTGCTGCATTGTAACGTCCCAGAACATCATAACTTAGTAAGTGGAAAGACATACAATCCCCTGTCCACACTCCTTCCATGGGTGACTGATAGGTCTTCTCATTAAGTATATAACCTTATTTATGACTGGATTATATCCCAAAAGCATGTTTGTAAGGCTAATGTCTAGAGCTGTGCAAGCATTCTCTCATTAAAATAACTACTGAGCCAGGTGCAGTAGTGTGCACCTGTAGTGCCAGCTACTTGGGAGGCTAAGGCAGGAGGATCACTTGAGCCCAGGAATTAGAGGCCAGCCTGAGCAACATAGCCGGACCCCTGTATCAAGAAAAAAAAAATACTGTGAACAGGAGTTTGGGTCTTAGTCCGGTTTACAAACCTGGTTTAGCCACTTTATAACAGAAAGGCTTTCAGTCCTGAAATAAACCATTTTTACAAAGTTTTTTCTATTGACAAGTGCTATATTAATGTGTATGTATAGATATATTCACATACTAATGCCTGTACTGTACAAGTACATATATGTATGTGCACACATGTGCATGTGTGTGCACATGTATGAATAGCAAACAGCAAGGTCTTGGTGGGGATTACCTCTGGGTGGTAGGATTTATTGGTTATTATTTATTTTCATAGTCATGTTGTACACACAATTTTGTATTTTGTTTTTCCCACTTAATGTTACAAGCATTTCCTTGTGGTTTTACAAATGTTTTTAAACAGTATTTTAATGACTGCCCGACATTTCTATATTTCTAGGTACTACAAGCTGACTGTGTGTAAATTGTTACTTACTGTATTTCATATTCTTTTCTTAGGCTTGATTTTAATATATTATTACTTCCTAATCACTAGATTAATTCCTAACTTTTTGATTCCAAAAAAATAAAATGTATCCCAAGATCCTCTTTCAAACTTAGAACACCTGGGGCCTTTCTTTTTTTCTTTCCCTCTCAGCAGACTGAGGGGAAGATAAAGGACTAGGACATCTGGGTATCAAGTCACCAGTCCCATTGTAATAAGTCAGAGTAGATTCAGAGGGTCTGCATGCATTTGCATGGTTACCAATGGTACTCACATTCTCTTGCAGTTTTTCAATGCATATTATAATTTCTAGCAATTTTTTCTGTTCAGCATTTATTGACAATCTCTTAAAGTAGTGGTTCTACTCTTCCAAAGTACCCAACTGTTTATATAGTTTCCCAAGGGTTCACATGTTATTTCTTCAGCCTAGATCTTTCCCCTTTCATTCATTCTTCGAAACCTAAGCAAAACACCTCTTCCTCTGAGCACCCTTCTCAGACGACTCCCCTCCCATGTGTCCAGAGGAAGGAAAGACTTGTGTCTGTCTCTTCTGCTAGATGCTGAACTCTTTGGAGACAGATGTTGTCCACAGGAGGCTTGGTGAATGTTTCTCAACCATAGTTAGACTGATGGAAAAGTTAAAAATTCTATCAGTCCACTAATTTCATCCATGACATCGAAAAAAACGGGCTTAATATTTTTTTCATACTGAAGTCTTAGAGTCTATCACCATTTTTAATGTCATATTATTAGATACCACTTTAACCACCGTTAATTTCAGCTTTTGTCGGGAAAGAGGGGAAGCATCCTGTGATGTTTCAGTACTGCACTTTTTTTCTTTGTTCAGGAAAATGAAGTTTCTAGATTAGAAGACATAACACAGCATTTAAAATCAAAGAGACGGGAAGAACAGTGGAGGAGAGCATCCAAGCGGCAGTCTGAGAAAGAAATGGAAGAACTGCATCATGATATTGATGGTCTTTTGCAAGAGAAGAAAGACTTGGAGCATGAAGTAGAAGAATTACACAGAACTATCCAGAAACGTCAACAGCAAAAGTAATTATTAGTAGCCATTATATTTTTATAATTCAGATGAATATGGTGTTAGTTCATTAAGATAACCTAAATCAACACTATCTGTACTGTCCAAAACAGTAACCACTAGCCACATGTGGCTATTGAGCACTTAAAATGTGGCTAATGGGACTGAGGAACAGATTTTAATTTAATTTTAACTAATTTAATAACCACATGGTTAAGTACCATATTGGACAGTGCAGGTCTAAGTTCTCTTGGCCAATAATCCAAATCAACTCTTCTTATGGTCTCTCTTGGGGAATGGCAGAACCATTCCTCCTGCTTAGTAACGCTAGCTAAAGACGTGGCAGGTGTTCTCAACTCCTCCCTTTCCCTCACTCCCCCAGGCATCCAGCTGGTCTCCAAGTCCTGCTGACTCTATATCCAAAGAACTCAAACTAGTCCCTTTCTGTCATATCTACTGCTCTGTCCTTTAATCAGTCTCATCCTAGGCCATTGTAATAGCTTCCACACTGGCCTTCCATGTCTTGTCTCTTTCTCTCCACTCTGTCCGTGACACACTGTAAATCTGATTTGCCACTCTCTTATGCGACTCTTACTCCATCAGAATATATACCACCGTCTACGATCTGAACCCTGCCTGGCTTTTCTATCCTTCTTGCCCACACACAATGTTTGGGCTGGCCCACTTAGTTTCCTGTGGCTTCCCAAGCAGAAGGTTTTCTCCTGCCTCAACACCCTTGTACATGCTATCCTTTCCCTGGAATGCTTTTCCTACCCCTCTGCCTAACTCCAACCTGTCTTTCCAAACAAAAGTCAGGGATCCCCTCTTACACTCAGGCACTCACAATTCGGGGTTGGCAATCTTGATCATAGCACTTTTCACACAGTGTTGTGAGGAGCCCAGGAGGTCAGTAGCTGGAATTCATCACTGTGTCCTGGCACCTGATATAGGGTCAGTTAATGAATGCAACATCTATTGGTTGGGTCAATTATGTAAAACCCTATCTTTTGCAGTAGTCCATGACTTATGACACTTTTCTAGTTTTTGTCATTTAAGTCAGACTGGCCCAGGCCCCCAGGAGGAGGGGGGCCTGTGGAGGACATGGAGGTAAAACATGGTCTCTGCCATCTAGGAGCAGACATATGACTGACTAATAGACCTGATGGGGGAAGGCAAAGGCCACACCTACAAGGATGGAACTGGATGTTTGAGGGTTGGGGGGATGATTATATCTATTGTTTTTGTGGGTATATATGTTGGGGGGAGTTTTTTTATTTTGAGGGTTTTTGGGGGAGATGGTAGGCCAGTAGGATAACCACTTCTTTTCCTAGTTATAACAGTATAATAAATGATTAGGAAATTTGGATAACACGAAAATGTTTGAAGAAGAAAGTAAAAAGTCATCTGTATGCCTTCATTTAAAGAGAAAGAATCTGTTAATATGTTGAATTTATTTTCATATTTTTCTCTCCCACAGTCACTGATAGTCCCATTTTCAAGTAATTTTGTCTTGTTAGTCTGGAGATGTTGAATCGTATGTCATGCTTTGTGATTTGTCAAATGTCGCCGTAGTTTTATTCTATCAGAATGGAATAAATTACAAAATTGGGTAGTCTTCAGGCAGCCTGTGAATTGGGCCCGGAAGGATAGCTTTGAGGAAATGGATGATTATTGTAGTAGTGGTTTGTTTTATGTTTATATCTCAGAAGAATAGAATTGTCAACATTTTCTTGGCCAGGTGCTGACAACACACTAATCTTTGTTGTTAGATTTAAAAAGACAGTCTGGGTGTGGTGGCTTACCCCTGTAATCCCAGCACTTTGGGAGTCTCTTGAGGCCAGGAGTTTGAGATCAGCCTGGGCAACATAGCAAGACCTACCCAAAAAATATAAATAAAGTAGCTGAGTGTGGTGGCATGCACCTGTAATCCCAGCTACTCAGGAGGCTGAGGCAGGAAGATTGCTCAAGCCCAGGAATTTGAGGTTACAGTGAGCTATATGATTGGGCCACTGCACTCTCCAGCCTCAACTGCAGAGCAAGACCCTGTCTCTAACAAAAAAAAAAAGACAAACAATTCCATCATACATTTTACATATTATGCATTTATTGTCACTAGTATTCCATATTTAATAAAAAGGTAAATATAAACCTTGAGCATAATCTAATGTAGCCACCCCTCTTGTCCCTGCTAATATAAAATTAGAAAATCATTGTACATCTTTTTAGTGGTTAGGCTACAAATGTCTACATTTAAAATCTTTTAATATGTGTGTATATGATTTATTTTTAGGGACTTCATTGATGGAAATATTGAGAGTCTTGTGACTGAACTAGAAATAGAAAAATCACTCAAACACCATGAAGATATTGTAGATGAAATTGAGTGCATTGAGAAGACCCTTCTGAAACGTCGCTCAGAGCTTAGGGAAGCTGACCGACTCCTGGCGGAGGCCGAGAGTGAACTCGCATACACAAAAGAGAAGGTATGTCCTGGTGTGGTTTTGGGTGTGAGCTCAGTGTGAGTGAGACACCTTACTGTCTGCGTGAAGGATTAGAAAGAGAACAAGTGAGAAGAGCACAGTTGTCTAAGTCCGACAGCTGGGTTCCAGGCTGGAGTCCACTAGTTAGGGACTCCTAACTGACTTGTGAGAATTTGGGCAAGCCACTTAAGTTCCTGACCTTTGCTTTCCTCATCTATAAATTCAGGCTAAGAATAGTAGGCTGTTCAGTATGAATTAAATGAAATAGCATACTTAAAATTCCTGAAGGCCGGGCGCGGTGGCTCACGCCTATAATCCTAGCACTCTGGGAGGCCGAGGCGGGTGGATCATTTGAACTCAGCCTGAGCAAGAGCCAGACCCCGTCTCTGCTAAAAAAACAGAAAGAAAGTAGCCAGACAACTAAAAACATATAGAAAAAATTAGCCGAGCATGGTGGCGCATGCCTGTAGTCCCAGCTACTTGGGAGGCTGAGCCAGGAGGATAGCTTGAGCCCAGGAGTTTGAGGTTGCTGTGAGCTAGGCTGATGTCACAGCACTCTAGTACGGGCAACAGAGTGAGACTCTGTCGCGCAAAAAAAAGAAAAATTCCTGAAGTTATTTAGTCCCCAGCCTACCCCACTTTCTTATCCTTTGTGTATCGTTTTTTATTATTTGGTTTCTGATATCTGTGTTTTTTAAATAGGTCAATCTTTATATTCCTATTAAGCTACAGTGGACCTCATAAGTCTTACATTTTTCTCCAAGTTGATAGTGTTATAAAATTTTTTGTATCACTACAACACAGAGGGAAGTTGGGGAGGAAAAGGAGCTAGCTTTTATTGAGCCCCTCCCTGCTATGGACATATGTCAGCCATTTTATAAATACCACTTCACTGAACCTTCCTAGCAACCTGGTAAGACGGTGTTACCGTTAGCTCAGAGGCTGGTAACCAACCCAGAATCACACAGCTGAAGTTTTGCCTCACGAAGAGCTTTTTTAATTAGGTGAGAATTCCAGGATGAAAAATGTTCCTTACCCACGTGGAATACCTCAGGAACTATTATTTTTATATTGTTATTTCAGGTAAATCTGTTTAAATTAATAGAAATCTATTACCCAGGACCTGAAATGATTTATTAAAGAAATTCTATGCGTAATGGCTTTAATAAGAATGGAAAAAGTTCTCATCTCTTCAGATGAACAGTTCTTTCTGTTGTCACCTGTTAGATTACTGTGAGAGAAAATAGGTGTGAGCAGAACTAGAGAAAAAATTATCACTGGTATAGGAAAGAAAATTGATGACACTGCTAGTAGGCAGAGGTAGTAAGTGAACCAAGATAAGCTCTTTTCCCTTCATGCTCCCAAAATGACTCAGGGAGGCAGCTTGGTACAAAGAAGTAGGAGACAGGAAGTAGCTGTGTTTTTTAAGGAACGTGCCAGACATGTTAAAACCTGACATAAAAGGAGACAAAAAACTACTTAGAAACATGGCCTTCTAGAGTATATAATGAGTTTTGTCCAATGCTTTGCTGATAAAACTGACAAAAACCAGCTATCTGACATGGAACGAAGTATGGTGAAACATGTAGCTCTTTGGGAGCTTGCTGACCCTTTTGTATTCACACGGGATATTTAATAGACAAATCTTACGTACAGACTTCTCTGACTTTAGTATAGAGCACAGGCAGAACTTGTTTTTTTGGCTGAAGGTGAGTCACTGCTCAACCAAGTGCAAAACCAAACTCTATTTTTGGAACTTTTGATGACATTGTTTTAAGCCTTTTATGTTAGGCAGAAAAAGAAACCAAGCTGTTAAAAAAAATAGTATTTTTACCAGATCTTATATGGGAAGATTTTTAAATACTTGGAAAGTATTTAATATTTGTGTTTCTCAGCCATAATTAAATCATCAGATTAATAAGTTTTTACTTGATAATATCTAGAATATAGTAAGAATCTCTATGTAGGTTAAATGACTTCATTACCACTTAATTGGGTAGATGGTTTTATACTTAAAAAAATAATATAATAACATTATGGATTATTTTGAAATAAAAAGATCATCTACAGTCCCACTACCTTCAAATGACTGTTTATTTTTGCATAGCCTTTCTGTCTATGCTGATACAGATATAGTTTTATATAGTTGCTCTCACAGTGCTTATACCATTTAAATTTTAAATTTACTTTTTTCAGCCAACATAATATCATTAACATTATTCCATGTTGCTACATTGTCATCTTACCACTTTATTTTTATTTTTGAGATAGGGTCTCACTCTGTCACCCAGACTAGAGTGCAGTGGCATCATCGTAGCTCACTGCAACCTCAACCTCCTGGGCTCAAGGGAACCTCCTGCCTCAGCCTCCCGAGTAGCTGGGACTACACGCACGTGCCACGATGCCTGGCTGATTTTTCTATTTTTAATAAAGACAGAGTCTCACTCTTTTATTTATTTATTTATTTATTTTTGAAGTTGTTGTTGTTGTTCTTGTTCTTGTTCTTGCTGTTGTTGGAGACAGTCTTGCTCTGTTGCCCTGGGTAGAGTGCAGTGGTGTCAGCCTAGCTCACAGCAACCTCAAACTCAAGCAATTCTCCTGCCTCAACCTCCCCAGTAGCTGGGACTACACCTGAATACCACCATACCTGGCTAATTTTTCTGTTTTTAGTAGAGATGTGGTCTCACTCTTGCTCAGACTCATCTTGAACTGCCGAGCTCAAGCTATTCTCCGGCCTCAGCCTTCCAAAGTGCTAGGATTATAGGCATGAGCCACTGCACCTGGCCTCGTCTTACCATTTAGACGCTATACAGTATTCCACTGTGTTATTGCATTATTACTTAATCTACTATTTGTCAAGTTTTATATTATGTCAATATACGATGAGCATTTTCATGTAGTACTTCTTCACTTCTGAATTATTTTCTGATAATTAGAAAGTCAAAGTTAATGGACTTTTTTTTATGACTTTCTATATCATCTTGTTGTTTTCCAAGAGTTTTATCAGTTTATACTGCCAATAGCTGCAAGTGAGTATTGCAACTGAATTGCATTTAATGACAGTTTCTTTTCTAGACAAAAAATGCTGTTGAAAAGTTCACTGATGCCAAAAGAAGTTTATTGAAAACTGAATCAGATGCTGAGGAATTAGAAAAGAGAGCTCAGGAAACTGCTGTTCACCTTGTCAAAGCCGATCAGCAGCTAAGGTAGGTGGAATCCCTAAGCCACTGATGCATGCAGTGAGATGAATGAAAAGTTTTCATCTAAGAGGATAATAATTGGTTTATGATAAATAATGCATGTTATGTCTAAGGGCCTTTGGGGGAATAAAGGAATGTGTTTTAGATTGCTCCAGGCTGATGCAAAGGATTTGGAGCAGCACAAAATTAAGCAAGAAGAAATCTTGAAAGAAATAAACAAAGTTGTAGCAGCAAAAGACTCAGACTTCCAGTGTTTAAACAAGAAGAAGGAAAAACTGACGGAAGAGTAAGTAAGACTTCTGTAGGGCTGCAAGGGGCTTGTGCTGGAAGACAGCTCTGGGTCAGTCTCCCATAGGATCTGTTCTAGTGCTGCTGGTGCTTTGTAGGCTTCAGAAACTGCAGAAAGACATCGAGACAGCAGAACACAATGAGGATCACCACCTGCAGGTCCTTAAAGAATCTGAGACCCTGCTTCAGGCCAAGAGAGCTGAGCTGGAAAAGCTGAAAAGCCAGGTATGTCAATAGACGTCTTGAAAAAACAATTAAAACTGCGTTAAACCTGCATATGTTTTATAACTATAAAAGTAATACATATTTGATTACAGAAAAGATTGGAAAATACAAAATAAAGTATAAAGAATAAATTAGGCTATATATCATGGTGGTTAAATGTCTAAACTAAAATTGAATCCCAGCTCGATACAATATATTATTGAGTGAAAGAAGTGAGTCTCACAACATGGAATACTCTATGAGATCATTTTTGCTAAATGTGTTTATGAACACTTGTATTCTTAGTCAATACAAAAGTAGTCATCTGATAGGGGGAGATTATGAGTACTTTCTATCTTCTTCCTTTTGCATGTCTGCTTTGCCTGCTTTTTTTGTAAACAAATATGTATTGCCCTTAAAATTTTAAATAATTTTTAAACTTAAAAAATGAATACATTTTTAAAATCTCTGCCTAACTTCTATCACCATGGTTGTCAAAATGGAATAAGGTGTAGATAGGAAAGTTCTTTGAAAACCATAACCTGAGGGATAATCATTATTATCATATTGTTGTTCTCACTGTGATTTGAGTGACTTTAAGTATGTGAGCTCAAGGTCTTTATTGGGCATTTCATGCTTGCACCCCCAGCCTGGCCTTCCTGATTTTGGGGGCTCAGATATTAGCTCCTATTTTCCCCATACAACCTTTAGCTGGACTAAATCATCTCCAAGTTAGCACTGAAGGCTGTGTGCAGCCTCGTTCAAACTTTACACTCTTCCCTTTTCCTTTAATACAGGTGACAAATCAGCAGCAGGAGATGGCTGCCTTGGACAGGCAGTTAGGGCATAAAAAAGAGGAGCTGCATCTGCTCCACGAGAGCATGGTCCAGGCAAAAGCTGACCTCCAGGAAGCTCTGAGACTGGGCGAAACTGAAGTAGCTGAGAAGTGCAATCACATTAGGGTATGTTTTTCAGTAGGTTTTCTTGACAGTCCTAGGACAATGCTATAGATTTTCTTTGAGGTATTTTCATGGTTCTCGAAAATGAAAATACAAATTCATGAAGTCATGCCTCCTCTGTAACATCAGTTTGGTATTATGTTATAGATCCATGCTGTGGCTGTCATGTGTAGTTCCCCCGACACTGTTTTCTGGATATGGCCAAGGTTTTCCTGCCTCTCTGCCTTTCTCATACTACTTCGTCTCTAGGAATTCCGTTTCTCCCCTATCACTAGCCAGATCCCACCCGTTTCTCGCAGCGCAGCTTCATGACACTTTCTCTGAAACTTCCCTGACTTTTCCCTTCAACCTAGAGGAAGGAGTTTCTCTTTCTTCTGAGTTTTGTAATATCAGTCTGCATGTTTCCCAGGACATCTTACCCTTTTGTGATGGTGTTCATGTTCCCTGCTTTACCTCTCCACAAGGTACTAAGCCCCTCGGTAGTAGGAACCATGTCTCAGTCAGCCTTTTCACTCTGCAGCACATTGCTTTGCACATAGTAATGTCACATAAAGATACTAATGCAAAATATAGTGCTGTTCTTGACATAAAAGGCAAAAATGAACTTGTTTTCAAATTAGAATTTTTATGAAATGAGACAATAATATAACTTATTTTAAAGTAATTTCCATTTATAATCACAGGAGGGGGCGACTTTTTTTTTTTTAACACAGGAAGTAAAATCTCTTCTGGAAGAACTGAGTATTCAGAAAGGAGAACTGAATGTCCAAATTAGTGAAAAAAAAACTCAACTTGCACTTATAAAGCAGGAAATTGAAAAAGAGGAAGAAAATCTTCAGGTAGTTTTAGGGCAAATGTCTAAACATAAAACTGGTAAGTTTAAAGGAAAACAGTCAAATAAAGTTTGAGGTTGGAAGTGTCTGTATTCCAGGTCACAGAAAAATTACAAGTGGCCAAATAAACTTCTTTTAAATTTTAAGCTTACTACTAATAAGCAAAGAAAAGCAGATTATAAAAGGAACAGGATATTATTTTCTGCCATTTGAATTGATAAAGTTTATTTAAAAATAATCATATTTATTGCTGCTCAGAGTGCTGAAAGAGGAGCACTTACAGGTTGTCAATTGAAGTATTCCCAGTGTTTCAGAATTCTTAAAATTCACACCTGTTGAACCAGTGAGCCCATTTATACCCATCCGGAGAAGGCAAGCATTTATGCAGATTGCAACAATATTTATAATGACAATTTGGAGACAAATGATCAATTTAAAAGCCATATTTTTAATATTTAATGACATGTAAATATGTTCATGAGAAGAATGAAAAAAATAGATAAAAATGAGTATGGAATATAGTCCCAGTTCATTTTAAAACGTTCGTATGTGAGCATGTGTGTGCTCCTGGAAGGAAATGCATCAAAATGCTATTGTAATAGTGATCATCTTTGGATGATAGGATGATAATGAGTTTTTCTTTTTTTCTGTTATGCTTTTTTTTTTGTATTTTCCAGATTTTCTACAGTGAGCAAATATTTTTATAATCATAAAAAAGTTAATATTCAAATGTCTATATTTCAAAGGGCAAAAAAGTTGTTATATAAATCTCAGTCTATATTTTAAAGTTTTTCCTATTTATTTTGGTAAAATTTTGTTTATATAAAATTCTCTCCACAAAAATTCTTTTTGTGGAGTTAAATGCTTTTAAAACCGGATCTTTGTTAAATGTTCTTGTTAAAATGTTTTTAACAAATTAAATAGTGTTTAGCAATACCTTCAAAGAAGTTTTTCCATTAAAAACATAATTAAGACCATTAATTCAACTCCACAAAATTTTTTTATTATCTTGTATCACTCAATAGCATTATTTTCTGTTTCATTTTGTAAATGTTTCCAAGTTCATTTAATAGCATGGACTATGATTTGTTTCTGTCTGTTAGAACTAAAGAATATTCTGGACATGTTGCAACTTGAAAACAATGAGCTGCAAGGTTTGAAGCTACAACATGACAAAAAAATGTCTGAGTTAGAGAAAACTCAGGTTGAAGTGCTAGAGGTAATGAACAAAACCATTGTACCCTTGGCAAACTGCATTCTTTCTCATTTAGGATGTTTGAGTCCTCTTTTATCTGATTTTAGGAGAAACTGGAGTTAGAGAATTTGCAGCAGATAGTCCAGCGACAGAAAGGGGAAATAGAATGGCAGAAGCAGCTCCTTGAGAGGGAAAAACGAGAAATGGAGCGAATGACTTCTGAGTCCCGAGCATTACAATCTTGTGTTGAGTGCTTGAACAAAGAAAAGGAAGACCTCCAGGAGAAATATGACATTTGGGAAAAGAAGGTGGCACAAACCAAAAGGTGGGAGCAAAAACAAGTAAGCTTACAGGGTCACTTCTTGAAGTCCAAAGCATTATAAACGCACTATTAAAAAAATTGGAAGATTTGGATTCTAAGTGGTTTCAGAAGAAAAAAAAATTGGAAGATAGAGATAAGGAAAAAATACTCCACAAACTTGGTATAATACAATTCACCAATAGCATTTTTGGTGAATTTCCTTCTAGTATTTTTTCCCCAAAAGCATTTTTTAAAATAATCTGTAGTTGGGTTTTTTTTGTGATTTTTTTGTTTTTGGGTTTTTGTTTTTTTGACACAGAGTCTTGCTCTGTGGCCTGGGCTATAGTGCAGTGGCATGATCATGGCTCACTGCAACCTCAAACTCCTGGGCTCAAACGATCCTCCTGGCTCAGCCTCATGAGTAGCGAGGACTATAGGCACAGTTGTGGTTTTTTAAGTAAAATAATACATACTGGAAATAATTTGAGAGATATATCTTGTTCATGGATAGGAAGATAATATTGTTAAGATTTAGTACTCCTCAAATTGATCTAGAGATTCAAAACAATTACAGTCAAAATCCCAGTAGGCTTTTTTTGTGGAAATTAACAAGCTTATCCTAAAATTCATATGGAAATACAAAGGACCTAGAATAGAATTTATATAATTTTTTAGATACGACACCAAAACAATTTTGGAAATGTAGAACAAAAGTTTAGAACTAACACTTCCTGACTGCAAGACTTTGTATAAAGTTGTAATAATCAAAACACCATAGTATTGATGTAATGGTAGGCACATAGATCAATGGAACAGAATAGAAAGTCCAGAAATAAGCTCATATATATGTGGAGCACTGACTTTGACAAAGATAAAAAGGCTTTTTTTCCCATATAGAAAAGATGGTCTTTTGAAAAACTGTTGCTGAAAAAATTGGATATCCAGAACCAAAAAAACGAACCTCAATCCATACTTCACACTGTATATAAAAAGTAACTTAAAATGGGCCATAAACATAAATGTAAAACCCAAATATAAAACTTCTAGAACAAAATGGTAGAAAACCTTTATGACCTTGGGCTAGGCAAAAATTTCTTAGATATGACACCAAAAACATCCATAAAAGAATAAATTGATAAAATTAGACTTTATCAAAATTTAAAATGTCTGCTCCTCAGGAGACACTGTTAAGGTAATGAAAAGACACGCACAGGTTGGGAGAAAAATCTTTGCAACTATGTATCTGATAAAAGACTTTTATCTAAAATATATAAAGAACTCTCAAAACTCAATAATAAAAAAAAAATTTTTTTAAATGTGCAAAAGATTTGAACAGACATTTTAGAAGATATATGAATGGTCAATAAGCACATGAAAAGATGCTCAGCATCATCAATGCTTAGGGAAATGCAAATTAAAACCACAGTGAGATACCACTACACACCTATTAGAATGACCATACCAAATGTTAATGAGGAACTTTCATACATGATTGATGGGAATGTAAAATGGTATGACTCTCATTGAGTTTCAATGCCTCCCCCCAAAAAAGAAAAAAAAATGGTATGACTACTTTAGAAAACAGTTTGGCAGTTACTTAAAAATCAAACATACACTTACCAAAAGACCTAGCCATTCCACTCCTAGGTATTTACTGAAGAGAAATGAAATCGTATTTTCCACACAGAGTGTACACCCCAATGTTCATTGCAGCTTTATTTGTAATAGCCAAAAACTAGAAGTGACCCAAATGTCCATCAGCTGGTAAGGAGATAAACAAACTGTAGGATATCCATACTGTAGAATACTGCTCAACGGTAAAAAGGTAGTGAAGTATTGATACACACAGCAACAGGGATGGATCTCAAAGTAATTGTGCTGGTGAAAGAAGCCAGACAAAAACAAGTCCACACTGTATGGCTCCTTTTATGTATTAAAATACATGCTCACACATGTCTGTTAGGTGTACATACAATTGTATATACAATCCTGTTGTACATACAATTGTTTTCTGCTCTTTAACTTTTCACAGGTTAGCAATCCATTTTTATTTCTCCAATCTTTGGCATTCTGGATGTTATCCATGTTTTTATCCATGATTTTTATAAAACTTTAGTGAATCACTTTTTTAAAAAAAAAAATCTTCTATTTAGAGAGCTGATAATAAGATTTATTTTGAAAATAAATTATCTTAAGTTTTGTGAAGATTTATAATCATTCAGACTTTCCATAACTGCACATTGTGAAAGGGCAATACTATTCCTCAGTCATCTCTTGTATGTGCTTGAATATTTTATATTTGACTGTCTGAATTCTCTGTGTGGCAGGGTTTTAGCAGCAACAGAAGAAAATAGCAAAATGGAGCAATCAAACTTAGAAAAGTTGGAATTCAATGTCAGAAAACTGCAGCAGGAACTAGACCAACTAAACAGAGACAAGCTGTCACTGCATAATGACATATTAGCAATGCAACAGCAGCTGCAAGGTATGAGGCAGCAGAACAGGAAAAATGTGATTTCTTTCCCCTTTGTTAGATTTTTTAATTGTTTGATTTTTCTTATTACAGAAGTAATTCATGCTAATGGGCATGGGGTTTCTTGCTAAAATTAGATTCTGGTAATGGCTGCACAACTCTGTGAATATACTTTTTAGTATATTTAGTGTATTTATACTTTTTAGCCGTTGAATTATACACTTTAAATAAGATATACATATGTGAATTTTATCTCAATAAAGCTGTTTTTAAAAAAACCTAATTCATGTTCCTTTGAGAATAATTTAAAAACATAACAAGATGAAATAAAAATTGCTATTGACCTCACTCCTCAGAGATAATTCCCATTAACAGTTTGGTGAATACCCTTCCAGAATTTTCCTAGGGTGTGTGTGTGGTTTGAAAAATGAAAACAAAGATCAATGAAGTTTTTTTCTATTACCAAATATTTATAAATATTCATGATAATTCATTTAGGAGAAATTGCTAAGTAATTGTAGCTAATAATATACTTATTAAGCAAAAAAATGTGTACTTATTGAGCATTTACTGTGTCCTAGGCATGATGCATTTTCTCATTTAATCCTCATAACATTTTTGTGAGATAGAAACTATTATTTTACCCATTTACAGATAGGGAAACTAAAGCTCAGTTTTCTCGTAACTGCTTAAGTGAGAAGTGAGTTGCTCAAGGTCAGATAGCTAGTAATTGACAAAGCCAGTATAGATATAAAATTTATTCCCAAATTGTCTTCCTGAAAGGGAATTGTGCTCAATTTATATTTCTACCAGTGATGTAGAAGGTACTTGTTATTAAACCATGCACCTTACCAACATTAAATATTACCTGTAAATATTTTTATGGTGAATTTTGAACATGAAAATTTTTGAAAACCTGAGCTCCAAACCCAAATCTGGGTTGTGCATATAACTCTGTCTTTTGGCCTTTATAAGATAGTGTGGCATAGTCATACATGTAACAGAAATTAGCTTCAGTTGCCTTCTAATCTACTTTTTTGGGAGGCTGATGGGAATCTATAAAAAAAATATACGTATTTTTTATTTTATGAAAATGTTATTTTCGTAGAAAAACGAGAAGCAGTAAACTCACTACAGGACGAACTAGCTAATGTGCAAGACCATTTGAACCTAGCAAAACAGGTAAGGTTAACAAATGTAATCTTTTTGTACTATCCTGAAGGCATGCAGACAATTGATTTAAATTAAAAAATCAAGTAGCCCGGTTCATTTTCATGACAGCAGGTCCCATAGGGCCATTTGTTAACACAACCATCACATAAATAAAAATTTTAGTGCAGAGCAGTGGTTTTCTAGTTTATTTTAGCCCTAGAACCCTTGATTCGAACAAAGTGTTACTCAAAGCTAGTGAGTAGGGTGGTGGCTAGACCAGAGCCCAACAGCAGTCCCTCATCAGCCCCTCTGTGGGCGTCAGGGACAAGATGGACCATCTCTAATCCATGGCATAGTTGAGGCTTCCAAAGACCGGGCTTAGATTTGATCACTCACTGAGCTGCAGAGTAACCGCCAGATCTGGGCCTCCATCTTGTCAGATGTTGAATAGAGCAGATCCTTCACCCTTGTACTTCTGACGATCTTCCTGAAGGTAATTCCATGTTGTCCTGTGAGAATGGTGCTGTAATTTGAATTTCAAAGAACCTCAAGCAAGTTTTGGGCCTCACTTTCCACTATGTAAATGAGTTGGATTAGATATCTAAATTCTCTTCTACCTCTAGGATTCTGTGTTTTGAAGATGAATAAAACTTAAAGTACTCTATCTTTTAAAAATCTTACACAGATTTTTATGAATATTTTCTGTGTTGGAAACATGGTTAACTTTTTCAAAAATCCTTAATTTGGGTTTCTTAAAGAAGTATTTATTGTTTTCTGAGTTTTTGAACCTATATAAATATTTCAAATAATAACAAAACCATGACTTTAGATTCATTTTTCAACAAGAATTAAGCCTTATTCACAATTTTTCTTAATCTTCTGAACAGTCCTGTGAGGTTGGTGATCTTTATTCTCACCTCAGTGACAAGGCAGCTAAAGCTCAGAGGAACTGAGTCTCTTGCTGAGATTTTGACAACTTTTATCCCCTTATTTTTGAAGTACTATAAGGAGGAAAGCTAATTAAATTAGTTCTAGATACCTTTCTGTAAGTTTGTTGAGGTAATAAAGGATATGGAACCTCTATGCTTCTTATTTTGTCAGACTTAATAGATACCGGAGTAGCACTGGCCACCTTAGTAAAGATGGCTTTGTTAGTAGTTCTAATTTGTTCTTTCACCCACAGGACCTGCTTCGCACCACTGAGCGCCAGGGTGTACTGCTTAGCGAGCAGACTCGGCTCCAGGACGACATCAGCGAATGTGTGACAAGGATCGAAAATTGTCAGAAAGAAGGGGAGACAAAACAACGGCAACTCCAAGCACTTCAGAATGAAATCGAAGAAAACAAGCTCAAACTAGTCCAACAAGAAATGGTACTACACATTGGTGATTTTATATAAAAGGAAGCATTTTCTTGCTCATGCGAACATTTCCCCCCTGGCAGAAAGCTGCTGAGAAATATCCCCCATGGGACTATGTGTCACGTAACCGCCCTATGTAGCCGGGGTGGCTTTTATACCCACCACATGACTCTCGGATTAATACTCATGGACCTTTCAAATCATAGAACATTGGTCCCATAAAGAATCTTAATGGCCATGTACCATTTCCTGCTTGAATCCCCTCCTCACTGTCAGCCAGCTAGTTTCCCAGTCCCTGCCTGATCACCTTTGTAAAGGAACTGTGCCTGTGGGCTGTTTCCTACTTTCTGTTGAACTGGAATCTGTCTCGTGTCCTTGTAGGTGTCCTCATCTGGGAAACCAAGTCTTTGCTATTTTATGACTGACTAAGGTTATTCTTTATTAAGATATTTCAGAGACTCCAGAAAGAGAGAGAAAGTGAAGAAAAAAAATTAGAAGCCAGTAAAGTGACACTGAAGGAGCAGCAGCACCAGCTGGAAAAGGAAATAACAGACCAGAAAAGCAGCTTGGACCAGGTGCTCGCAAAGGTGCAGGTGGCTGAAGAGCGAATCAAGACTCTTCAGGAAGAGGAGAGGCTGGGCGAGAGCCTGGAGAAGAGGCTCTCCCAGACCAGTATGTGTTCCAGAACAGCTTGCTGGGGGAGAGGGGTGTGTGCGGCCCTGCCGCTGTCTTGTAGAGTGTGTAAGGGAGACCCAGGCCCCAGCCAGAGCTCGGGAAGGAGGCAGGAGAAGCAAAGCAGGAAGCATGAGAGCCCTGTGCAAGATGAGGAAACAGGCTCAGAGAGACAAAGGGAATTTGTATCTTTATGGAGAAGACATTCGATCCTGAGGCTGATTAGCAAGTCGTTGTACTCTGCCATATTGCCTCCTTTGAGAGCGCTGTCCCAAGAAAGCGTAACATAAAGGCGAAGAACTGCCAAAAATACTCTAAAGTGTATTATTTTTGAGCTTTGGGAATAATGATCCATTTCCTCTCAACCAGTCAAAAAAACAATATTAACAATTCTTCTGTCCAGATTTGACACAGTGAATGGTACAGGTATTTGCCTTCGGGCCAGTGTATGCTCTCTCGAACCGTGGAGTTGACTGGGAATCCAGGGTAATGACTGTTCTTACGTCAGTAAATGGTTTTTCTCTTTGCCGGGCTGCAGGGTTTAATAATGCTCAGAAAATGTTGTGGACTTGGGGATCTGAAAGGGTTATTATTACTTTTCCCCTGGGAAATCCTGATATATCCAGACCTGATCAATTCATTATGAAAATGAAACTAAACAAATATGCTGAGTTTTGACCATGCAGGAGGTCTTGAAAAGTAAAATCTGGGCAAGGTACTACTCTAAATAGGGTGATAAGAAAAATCTCTTTTAAATGTCACTTTTATTTATAAGCATTCTTTGTTGAGTACTCACTCACTATGTACCAAGTGTTTGCATAGATGATTGCAATTGGACATCAGGAAATGTGCTCCTCATCTATAAAATGGGGCTAATGCCAGTGTGGGAATCAGCTCCAAATCCTGTGCTCTTTCCACTGCACTGGCCCCTGTGAAGGAGCAGTACTGGTATGTCTCCCTTTCTTAAAATCAAGGTTTATAAAAACATTTCAGTTCCATGCTGCGTGCACCTCAGGATTGGTGCTGTGTTTATTCTCATTGGTCTCTAAGACTTGGAAGGGAAGACAGTAGCTGTCTGTCACTGTGGGATCAGGCCCTCCAGGAACGAATTACTTCAAGAGGCACCTGTATCTGGTCCTTTTTCTGGGCCTGTGGTGTGGGTCAGGGTAGGCCTGTAAGACTTGGGAATGGAGGAAAGCACCTGTGTAGGTGGCATGTCACCATTATGCAATCTGCCGCCAGGGAAGGAAATCTCTACCCACAGGTGGCCCGGGGCCTTTGGCTAAGTCTACCTAAAATACTCATTTCAGAACAGCAGCTTTCAGAAAGGGAGCAGCAATTAATGGCAAAGTCAAGTGAGCTGCTGGCTCTCCAGAAAGAGGCAGACTCTATGAGGGCAGACTTCAGCCTCCTGCGGAACCAGTTCTTGACAGAAAGAAAGAAAGCTGAGAAGCAGGTGGCCAGCCTGAAAGAAGCACTTAAGATCCAGAGGAGCCAGCTGGAGCAAAACCTTCTTGTGAGTACCTGCTGCCTTGGCAGTTTGGGAGGAAACGATAAATTTAAATTTTTGAGCTGCAACATCACTTAAATGTAGAGAAAATAAACTACCCAACAACCCAGCCCCTAACCCAACTACGGTTACTGTTATATTTATGCGTCATTTGTTCTTGAAGCTGACGGTAAGTTTTGCCTGAGACTGGGCTGCAGCCCAGAGGAGCTCTTGCTGGCTGGCTGGGGAGACTGTCACGTGAACAGTGTCAGCACAAAGCAGACAGCACGTTCTGCTAGTGAGCCTCTGCTGACACCTGCACTGGCAGGGGAGGAGGGGTGTTGGAAGGCATCTGTAAACATTTTGACACAGCTGTAGTTAATACTTAACAAATTTTTCACATCCTGCTCTTTTTGGCCAACATTAGCTTTAATTAACCATTACCCTAAAACTAGGAGACTAAATCTATCATACTTTCATCCCTGAAATAAATTTGGGAGGTGATACTCAGTTTAGAACAATTTATAGTGGGTGGAGGCAGGTGCACAGCAGCGGGACTGTCATGGGAATGGATTTTTCCAACACCCTCTGGAGGAGTTCATGAGCTCCATTGTGTGCAAGGAACTTTTAAACCATGTGTGTCTCCCAAAGGAAATAGCAATAGGCAACTAGTGATAGGCAAGATGATTGTAAAGATAGAATATAGATGGCTAAAATTTAATTCTCAGTGATGATGGGTGTTATTGTTCCCATTTTACAGACAATTAATGGAGGCTCAGAAAGGGAAAGTAACTTACTATCAAAAGTAGTGCTGCAGATCTGGGATTCAAACTTTGGGCTAACAGACTATGACACATATGTACTCCCAGCTATACTATATCTGCCCAGTAAAGGGAAGTACAATTATATTATCTCCACTGTACAGCTAGAGAAGCTGAGGCCCAGATGGGCAGTGAAGTTACAGAGCTGGTGAGTGTGTAAGCAAGCAACCCACACCGCCCCAGGTGGTTCACAGAGTCATTTTCCCCCTCTTGTGCTAGGAGCAAAAACAGGAGAACAGCTGCATGCAAAAGGAAATGGCAACAATCGAACTGGTAGCCCAGGACAACCACGAGCGGGCCAGGCGCCTGATGAAGGAGCTCAGCCAGATGCAGCATGAGTACGCGGAGCTCAAAAAGCAGGTGTGTGCTCAGGAAGCCAGCTGCCAGCCTGGGACGGAGAGGCCTCCTCAGTACTCTCACCACCCTCAGGGCTCAGGCAGATTGTATTGTTTTTTAATATCTCTTTTAAGAGGAGCATTTCTTTATGGAAATTGTGAAAAGCCAATTATAAGAGCGTTCTTTATATGAAATCTGTTTTTTCAATCTTAAAATTTAGAAATACACCTCTACAAGAAGAAAGTATTTGTTAAAAATATACTTTCAAAATTCTTTTAAGTTTAATAAGCTTTTTATATTAATTTTTCAAAGAAAAGAAGTTATACTTCAGCATAATATTTTATCATGTCCCAAAGAACTGTATTGAAACGTTAAGATTTTATGCCATAAACAAGTTTACAGGAGCCAATCCCCCAAGCCACCCCCCAAGCAAGAAAAGACAGTCCAGGGGAAACGTTTGACAGACCAGGTGGAGATCATGGGACCAGGCCATGCTTGAACTGGTGGAGTCTCCAATCCTAGATGCCCCTGGTGTCCTCTAGCCTGGGCCATCCCTGAACTCCTAGTCCAGCTGCTGTGGCCACTCGCTTAGCCCTGCTATTCTGTGTCCTTTGTGTCCCTTCCAGTTTCATCTGTGCTTCCAACCCCCCACTCCCCCAGCCCACACATACACCTTCCCTTTGGTTCAAGAAAAGATAACTTTTTTAAAAAAGTATTTAAAGGCCACAGCCCTGAGTGATTTTTAGATGCTTCTGTAAACCTGGTAGGGCAATTAGCAGTAGATATGAATCTAATATCTTCACTAAGCTCTTTATGGGTAGAGCCCATAAAGATACTCATAAAGAGCCCATTTTGATACTCTCTCAGGTATCAAAAACAATCTGTAACATTTAGCAAACCTCTAAACTGCCCAAATCACCAGATTCTTCACCTGTAAAATGAAAAAACATTTGATCATTTCTAAAGCCCTTTCTAGCAGTAACATTTATAATTCAGATCACTTATGATTTATTTTAATAAATGGCATTTTTCTTATTTGGGATTTCATAATTGTAGTTGCCAGTTGGGTACCACTAAGGTACTTCCTGTAAATTCTCATTAGTTCTCACATTTCTGAGCAGAAGGTATTTATTTCCATGTATAAATGAGGTAACGGAGGAACAGAAGTTAGCTGACTTGCCCTAAGTCATACTGGTGATGTTTACTGGAGGTGAGACTGGGACCCAGCTCTGTCTGACTCCAAAGAGATTGACTTCTATAGAGTAATTCACCTTTGAGGAACCGTATGCACATGCTTTTCTAAATGGAAGTTGCTGCAATCAAAATTGTTTCCGTGGTAGCTTGTAGATTTTTGAATATTTAAAAAATCCAAAGTTTTTACAGTTCTAGTAATCATAGTAGTTGCTATTTGTAGGTCTTTAAATACCTGGCACTTTAAACACCTCAGTTCCAAGTAAGTCCCAAATGTTACACAGTGGTATTTGACTCTGACTCACTCTTTAGATGGCAAACCAAAAAGATTTGGAAAGAAGACAAATGGAAATCAGTGACGCAATGAGGACACTTAAATGTGAGGTGAAAGATGAAATCAGAACCAGCCTGAAGAATCTCAACCAGTTTCTTCCAGAACTACCAGCAGATATAGAAGCTATTTGGGAAAGAAACGAAAACCTAGAAGGAGAGTTGGAAAGCCTAAAAGAGAACTTTCCATTCACCATGAATGGGAGAACGTTTGAAGAAAAACTGAGCTTTCCCCAAGTTCACATAATGGTAAGAGGTTATCCTGCTATTCTCTGGGCCTCTTAGAATAGCCCGCTTCCCCCAGCGAAGCTGAGAAACAGATTTGGGAGTGTGCGGCAGGGGGAGGGAAAGGCTGGTTGACTCCCAGTCGTGGTATTTGGTGACTCACTGATGTCTCCCTTTTCCCTCTGAAAAAGGAGGGACACAGGTGTGGAGAAGCACTCCGGGAAGAACTGCGTCACCGTGAAGATCGACTCAAGGTTGCCCTTTAAAACAAACAAACAAAAAAACAGTATGAGATACTTGGCACATCGGGGAGAGCAGGGGAAATTCTTACCTTTATGTGCTGCTCTCACGTTCACACCGCTGCAGCACTCCTGGCAATTCTGTGGATTAAACGATTGAAGCTCAGAGAAGTTGGCGTCACAGTCAGTAAATGGCAGTCAGTGTTTAAAACCATGAATTCTGGTGTTAAGTCCAGTGTTCTTTAACCGGTGTGATGCTGCTTTACCTCAGCTAACTGACAGAACCTAAGTATTTGGGACAGGAAATAGAGACACAATGATAAACTGTAAGGACATCACAGGCCAGTGGCTGGGGGAAAGGTTGGGAATACTGGAAAAGTAGGCTGAGCCATCAGATAGGGAATCGTTTGGCTCAGAACATGGTAAGTTTGAAGGCCCTGTGAGATATCCAGGGAAGGATATCTATCTGTAGGCAGCTGAAAATGGGAGTCTAGGATTTCGTGATCAGTGTGGGGCTAAAGACTTGAGGTAAGAGTATAGGTGGGAGGACACATCTTTGGGGAATGGCTGAGAGGGTGCAGCGCTGCAGTGTTGAGTGGAGCCCTGTGACATCCAAGGATGGTCTCCAACCACGTGTAGCTATTGAAATTTTAATTATAATTAAATCAAGTTTAAAATTCAGTTTTTCAATTGCCACCTTTCAGGTGTGTTCAGCAGCCACATGTGTCTAGTGGTGACCATATTGACAGCCAGATACAGAACACTCCCGTCATCACAGAAGGTTCTGTGGACAGCGCTGCTGTAGACGTTAAGAGAATCATTTCAGGATTACAGCAGTGGGGAAAGCCAAAAAATAGTCTAGGGTGAGGATTAAATCCATAGTGAGGAGGCACTGGAGATATCAAGCACAAGTTAATCTTCCGAGTCTTGGAGGACAAGGAAGGAGATGAGGCAGTAATTGAACGGGGAGGCGGGGACGCAGAAGCCCCAAGCGCTGCCAACAGTGGAAAGAATGGCCAGTTAACGACAGCACAGAGTGGTCAAGTTCATGCACACTGAGAGTATCCGTCTGCCACCTCCTATAATTTTTTTTAAAGACAAGCATTTCCAGCAGCCTTTCCTACTTTATGTTCGATTTGCCTATCAAATGTTAAGTGTGAGGAAGCTGAGTAATAGTTCCGGTATATTTCTCCTGTGTAAAACTCTAAACTTTATCATAACACTTTTCAGGCCCAACTTCGACACTGTATGTCCAAGCAAGCAGAAGTATTAAGTAAAGGAAAGCGGCAGACAGAGGGCACGTTACACAGTTTGAGGAGACAAGTGGATGCTTTAGGGGAATTGGTTACCAGCACCTCTGTGGATTCAACGTTGTCACCCAGTCTGGAGTCTTCCCTTGCGGAGGACTCTCAACTTGGACAAAATCAGGTAAGGGGAAGCTCTTAACAAAGGGTTTACTATATTACATGGAAAGTATTGAAAGCTTTAGGGTGCATAATCTAGAAGATATTCAGAGGGACATTAATATGCCACCTTCAACTTTCTGGAAAACTTGTCTTAGCAAAGACTTTTTTTGTGGTCCTTGGGAAAACTGGAATGAACTGGTTGGTAGATGGAGAAAGAGGATAAGCTGATGGCTTAAGAAATAGACTAGAACTGGATGGAGCTCGAATGACCTGGTAGGGGTGTAGTCAGTTCTACTACAAACGTCCTCCACTTCTGGATTTCCTTATTTTCTACTCAGTCAATGTAAAGAGCTTAGACCTGTGAGGTCAATTTGAGTCTACTTTGTCTCCCTCTATCTTGTAACTTGCATACCTCTTATCCTAGGGTCTACAAAAACTTTGAATTTCACAAAAGGTTTTCTATGTGAGACTTAGATAAAGTTAATGATCATTTAGGAGGAACATGAAATATTCTCATGAAACTGGTAAACAGTAACAGTATACAGCTGTCAGAGACATATAATTGCTTCCATTTTTGAGTGCTATGTACACACACTAAACTATATATATCATCTTGTTTAATCTTTACATTCTGGTAGGTAGGAACTATCCCTTAACATAGATAAGGAAATTGTATAAAATGATAAATGACTTGGCCAAGGATGTATCAAAAGACAAAAGCAGGATTTAGGGACTAATCTGTCTTCACCACAGAGCAGTATAATGGTTGAACCACAAGGAACCTTCAAGGACAGTTGCTTCTTCAATATGCCCAAGGTGGGCAAGTGACTTGCCTGGGTCACATAGCTAATCAGCAGCAGAGCCAAGATTTGAACATGATTATCCTAACACCCAAGTCAGGTACGGCCAAAATCATCATGGGCCTCAGGACAGGGTTTAAGAAGAGAGGCACTGGGCATTGAGTAATAGGCAGCCTTTGGAAGTAAGATAGCCCAGAGTAGTGAGAACAGAGTGCCTGGGGGTTGAGGAGTCAGTTCAATTCAATTATCAACTCAAGGTGGCAGCCAGAACTCAGGTGCTTTGAAGGCAAGGCACAATGGGTAGGGGTGAGATTGTTAGAATTATCTAGAAATCTGGGGTTATAATCCAGACCTATGTAGGATAAAAGCCTGAACTAAATTGGATTTGGGGGGCTGGATTCTGAGCCTAACATTTTATCTCTTCTATCCAGAGCTCCTTCCTACGGGTTCTACAAAGCCCTCCAGATGGTTACCGACACTGATGCCACTTCCCAGGTTCCTGCTCACGGGGTATGTGTTACAAAGAGATCTTTGAACTAGCATTTTCAATTGGAAGATCTTGAATTCTAAGTCTTAAGAAAAAAAACTTCTAACTTGTCATAATTTTATACAGTGGTTCACTATAAAACATTTTTCCAAAGAGGTATTTAAATTACGTGATAGCCTCAAGCCATCACCTAATGCCGTTAATTTATGTAAGACTATTTCTACTGTTACAGGAATTTAATTCATCCTTTCTACTTGTGTCTTACTGTAGGAACAGGGCTCAGCCAGATGAGGAATACTGCACTGTGTAAATACATGAGGGAGTACCTTCTCCACTACCTCACTAACTTCACAACTGGCAGGCCGCATGTTTTTTTGCCAAAACTCCACTGTAGTTTATTTTGCTTGTAACATTAATGCCAAGGTTTTTGTAAGTCACTTGTACATGTGGGAATAGTTGTATACAATTTAAACCAGGGTCCTAGGTGGCCAAGGTATTTTTTTTTTTAATCTTTGGACTGTGTTTTTATAAAACCAATGCTGATTTTAACTGCATATTTGTACCTGTAAACTGGCAAATCTTATGACAAAAAATGTACTTAAGCCCCTCTTCATTTATATAGTATCAAGAGTTATTTTTGAATTCTGCTTAAAATCTATTTTTCATATGAAAATAAAAGATGTAATCAACTTGGGTCTGTCATCTGACTTTCCAATTCACAAATCAATCTACAGCAAAACCATCAAGCATCAGATTTTTACCTAATTCCAAAAAAAATCTTTCAGACGGCTTTTCCATCTTTTACTTGGAGGTTGAAATGTTATCAATGAATCTATTTCGTAATTTCTAAGTATCTACTATAAAACTATTTCACTTCAGATGCTTTTCCTCAGCCAAAAGTATTCTTTTTTTTTTTTTTTTAAGCCAGTCAAATTTAGCAGTAGGGGACTGAATACCAACTTTAGCGATACTAATGTTAATAAGTTCTGATAACCCACTACCATCGGACCAGCCCAAAAGTATTAATTCTTTGGTGGAAAATTAGGAAAACTTTGTACTTTGAAGAATTTGACCCAGTGATAAATTCAAATTATGTTCAGACTTTTAAATTTTTGAACTACTATTAATTAACCGCTCAACTCCATGATGTATATGTCTTTTTTAAAAAACAAGAATAGTAACTGCTGTCATAGTTTTGTGGCAAGAGAATTACTCCCAGGGGGCAAATATGTAATATATTAGGTTTTAAAATATTCCCAAGAACTCTTTTCTAGGCCACTAGACAGCCTTTGAGCCACAACAGGCATTATACCATGGTAGAGTAGCACGGTGAGTGCAGTATCCCTCTCCATTGAGGTGTATATTCCTGACGAGCTATTTGGCTACAGCTGGACCAGTACGGCCTAAATGTAATTACAGTAAAGACAATGAAAGTGACATACAATTTATTAACGTAGTAAGTGCTAGAAGTCATCTACTTCCAAAACAAAACTTGTCTTTTCATATTTACATTCTCTTTTGTTTTACTTTCTCAAGTCTTAGCAAAATGCTTTTTAAAGGCCTGGCCTATTCACAATTACTGAAATCCTTCAAGGACACAATTTTCTGGGCCTGTGTTGAACGAGGGTAAAATATCTTCTCTCCAAACTGCCTCATGAACCCTCTCTATACTCCCACGTGAACACTATACTCCCACGTGAACAGGAACAGTAATTATTTGGTCTTTTCTTCTATTGAAGGAAATGAACTGAAACTATCTGTCTACAGAAAAGATCACACTTAAAATAGTGGACATATGTGCAAAAAAGTTCTCAAAAATTACTGTCTCATGGAATTAGAGAAAGGAGATGACGTATGAAACCAAACACCTGGTTTCAAAAGACATCTTTCCAAAGAAATTTTACCACCTCTAACTAGTATTATGTGTACAACACCAACCAAAAAAAAAAAAGCAAGGTTACTGCATCAAACACTTTATTATCCATGAAAAAGACTTAAACATTGTACTGGAATGTCTACGCATAAATAGTACCAAGCACCAATTACTAATCAGAGGGCCTCATAGGTGTGAGGGCAACGAGTAACCCAGAGAAGCAGGTGACCCGCACAAGCAGTAAGCGCTTATGGATTAAAAATTAAAAGAATTTCACATTTCTCTCCAAAATGTACTGCCCAGTGTGTGGCACACAGATGTTACAATACAACAGTTTGCTCCTCTATTTTTGAGCACCCAAGTTTACGATAGGGGATTACACATGCAAATAATAGAATTTGGCCCCAAGTACAGTCAAAGGAGAACACTATCAGCCAACAAAATGTGCTGATCTTACACTGAAAAAGGCTGACTGAAATACTGCCAGGGTGATGCAAACACAAGGATAAAACTGTAGCTCAATTACTTAGTGCTGTGGTTTTATATGCTACATATATAGACCTCTCTTTATACAACAAATAAGGACAGTTCTGCAATAAAAACTGACATGCCAAATAATTGCTCACCTGAAGAAAATAAACCTATTATAGTTCAGAAAATAATGCAACCAATTTTAATTTAATCTAGATACAGGTACTTTATTTACAAATATTTAGATTAACAGCATTTTGTTACATCAAATGAGTACAGCAGTCTGAATAAATCCTTCTGTCACAAAAACAGTAAGACCCACTGTAGCTAACTTTGGGAATCAGGGTATTGCACCTATCAAGCCGCAGTCTTTAGTTTGTGATTGCTACCTTATATCCCAATGAGTGGTTTGTTTTGTTTTTGTAAATATACACACACACCAGCAGGTCATGGTCCCTGGGTGAATCCCTTGTGATGCAACAGTGTAAGCAAAATGGATCACTTTAACAGAATGGATTCTTTAACAGAATATACCAATCTACTCCAGGAATCTTATTTCTTAAAAAGTTAAACAAAGACAAAAATAAAAATGAGTCCACAAATTAACCAAATCCTATTTTCTGCACATTCCAGTTTTGGCTTTTATTTAACATTGACTATACAATACTCTGGTACTACCAAGTGTTTACAACCCAGAAAGATGTACTTTTACCTTAGTGTCTGTAAAGAGGGATTTAAAATGTGTATTTTAAACACAGCAGTTGAGCTGAATGCATTTCATATAATATGCCGAGGTTTACCTATCCTACTTCAAATAACTTCTCAATTCCCAGCCACCAAACCATAAACTCAATTAGAAATCAATCAACAGAAGTGAAGGACTTAGTAAAACTTAAGTTTGTTGTCTAAATAAATAAGATTGTTTCTCCTGCAATACAGTATTCTTTCAGTGGCCAAACCACCTAGTGCAAAGTAATAACTTACTTTGTAACAGCACGAGCACTGAAACACCATTAGAAACATTTTCCCTTTTACAAAATAATTTATGCCAACATGACATAAAATAGCCCCTCATACTATGAACACAAGGGATATCTTAAATTATTTCACTGTAGTGTTAAAAATGCACAATTTAAAATCCCTTAACAGCAGACTTGTGGTTCTGGCTGTTTGGTTCAGAATCTAACCATTCCAAGAAGATAAAGGTATAAAAGCTTAAAATGTGCAATAATAAACCCAGCCTTTTTTCTTTTTCTATACAGTAAGGCAAGAATGCAGCCTGTAATGCAAAACGTTTACAAAAAGAGAAAAGCAGGTTAGCACATTGTCGATTGCACAAGAACAGTTAAGAAAATCAGCAGGTAAGCAACAGTGTGAAGATGGAACAGAATCTGCTAGTGTTAATCCTCCGATGCTAGGAGCTCTTTCCAGCGTAATGTCCCCAAACACTGCCAGCACCAAGGGGTGGAGCCAGTACCACTTGTGAACTGCAGTTGTGTCTATTTCCTTGTGTGAAATGGAAGGGAGTAACATGGTCACATATAGGTCATACTGTACAAACTGGTATTTTATACTGTTCCAATGCCAGTAATCAATTTATTTTCTTCATTAAAATAATATACACAGAATGTATTGTTAGTTCGGTTCCTTCAAATTTTATACATATTTACTTTCTGTTAAAGAGAAAAGGATAAAATGGTGTAAAAAAAAAAGATAAAGCTATTAATTAAGCACAAAAAAGAAGATAAATGGATTATTTTCCCTGTGCAAGGCTAAGACAGAAGCAAACCTCGTCAAGAAAAATGCCACCCACACAACAGGGAATTTACCCGACAACAACAATAAAAAAAAAAAAAAAAAAAAGAAGCAGTTATAGGACCCCTTCTCTACCATCAGAAGTCATTTCACAGCAATGAACATATTGGTTACAACAGACATACTTGAACAGTTAAAGATGGGGAGAGAAGCTTAAGATGTCATCAAATTAAACAATACAATGAGACAAAGCCTTGCCAAAGAGGGGGGCTAAAAATCATGAAGTCCAGCATCAGTGCTCAGTTTAAATCATATATTGGTGACATACCTATCACGAGGACAAGGGCAGGGAAAAAAAAGTCTAGATTTACCATGCAGGAGAGATTACTCTACTTGCCTTTGATAACCTGATTACATCTAGTTGTTTAGCAGTTTAGTATTGTGTTAAACTGTTTTTACAACAGAGTTTTGTTTTTTCTTTCTTTTTTTTTTAATTAAACCCAGTAAGATGTACAGAAGACAATGAGGCAGTAAAAAGTACTGCTTCCAACAGACAGAGGTGAAAGGTCAAATGAGGGGCCACGGCAAAGAGGTCACTAGCAGCCACAGCCTTCTCTCTGGGGTTGGGGTTCGCTGGTTAGCCGGCCTCCCTGTGGGGCTGAGGGTTTGTGTTGCACACCAGACTCGGCAGCATTCAGATCCAGGCTTCCATCCTGAATGTTCTGATAGATTTTCTTGGCAGCCTCCAGGAAGGCATCTTCTACGTTCTCTCCCCTAAGAGGCAATTGACAGTGTTATTCAAGAACCACAGCTTTCTACAAAAGACAAGATATTATACACTGACCTTTTGCTAACCTTTAGTCAACTGCCATGATGTCTTCACCTTAGCCACTGTCATCTAACAAGAGATTACCAGAAGACTGAGCTAAGTGAACAACATGGGAAAATATTTTCTATGGAAAGCATATAAACATGGTACCAAGAGCCCTTTCTACAAAGTCTATTTGGGTAATTATGTGTTCTAATCATTAAGATGCCTCATTTCTGTGATAACAGAGAGGGTACTCCAAACAGAAATGAAATCTCTCCAAAAATGCTAAACAGGATTCCAGGATTTGTATCATCTGTTCAGCCAAGCATGAACTGTGCTGTTTTTATCATGTGACAGCAACATATTCATGCTAAGCCATGTTCACACTTCCATTCTCTTGGGACTAACAGCACAGCCAAGGCTAAACAAAAACAAGTTAGGCTCTCACCACTGCAAGGAATTTTTTGGCCTAATAAATGAAGAATGATGCTGAGAGTGCTATGGTTCAATAATGGACACGGAAGAACAATTAGGAAATGTTCATTATGCTTCTGAGTAGACACCGAGTATTTCCTTAAGCCATGCTTTTTAACGTGATCAGAAGTATTATATGAAGAACAGATTGACCAAGCTTGGGTCTGAGATGCCAAACTCAACCTCAGTTGTGAAAGTCAAACACTTTCGAAATGTAAACACAGTTTCATTTATTAACCTAGGTTACCAAAGGGCATAATCAAGGTACAAATCTTTTAAGTTAACAAAAATTCATATTATTTTGAAATGTGAAAACGGAAAAGGATGTTTACTCATTGTTCTTCCTGCCATATGCATTATACATTTATATACTATATGTATATATATACATTATACACTTTTCATATATATGGTTCTACTTTGAGAAACCTGAATATAATCGAAATATGATCTTTTAGCCATACTTACGTTTTTGCACTTGCTTCAAGGAACAATAAACCTAAAAATAAAATTCAGACTATAATTAGGACATTTCAAACTAAACAAGGGCATTTCTTCAGTAACATCTGAGTAAGTTTCCCATCAGATTTCAGTCCTCCTACCATAGCATTTTATGAAAGAGTGAGTTTGAGATGAAGAACTTTATATGTCATTAAATAATTGTACTACTTCCAACATAAATCTCATAAAAATAAAAACACATTTTGTTTTTCCTCATTCTTGAGATTTTTGAACAACCTGCATTTTTAAAAAAATTGTCAAATATTCTACAGTATCAAAATCCCACCTTTCCTTAGAAATTCTTTCTCCCAAATGTGACCATTAAGTCTTAAAAGAAACCCACCATTTTCTTCAGCAAACTGTTTGGCTTCTTCATAGGTAACATCTCTCTGTGCCTCCAAATCTGCTTTATTTCCTATGAGAATTATTACCTAATTTGTGATCAAAAGAAAGATATCTTAAAACAAAAGCAATCATTTAAACCAACCATACAAATTCTGAAACCCAAAAACCATGAAAGAAAAAACATATGGGCCTAAAAAGGAAACCAAGTACTAGTAATTATCCGCTATGCAGAACTACAGAATTATAAAGTCATCAGTACTAAGAAGGATCTTAGTAATCATTTCAGTAAAGAGCAGATAGTGTATTTTTCAGGTTTGTGGGCCCCATATGATCTATGTTGCATTATTCTTTGCTGTTTGTTTTTATCTTTTTACAACCCTTTAAAATTGTAAAAATCATTCTTAGTTTGCAAGTCATTTAAAAACAGGCCATGAGCCAGATGTGGCCCACAGGCCATACTTTGCTTACACCTGGTCTAGTCCAAAGATGATTTATCTGAGTTGATTATACTAAGGATCCCTGGAAAAGCTCCAGGGGTTCTGTGAATGCCCTGAACTTAAGCATAAAATATTGTAAACATGGACATTCTGTGGCTTTCATCAGATCTTCCAAAGGTTCTGGGACCCTCAAAAAGTTTAAGAACCATGAGGTTCAATTCCTTCAGGCTACAGGTGAAGAAAAAGGGCTCAAATAAAGCAAAGGGATTTGCCAAAGGTCAGTGAGTCAGTGGTAGGAGGATATTAGAACCCAGGCAGAAAGCTCAAACTGTGACTTGCAGACAAATACTGTCCTACCCCTAGGTAACTATCCATAGGCAGGACTAAGTTTATCGTACTGGTAACAGATATTTATGTGTGCATCCAGAGGGGGCAGATGGGGGTAGGGGTGGGAGCAGGGGGAGCATGTATGCAATAAGTTCAAATCCAAGGCAAAATATCACACCTATACCCACTTTGGAGTCACTTAAAGATACAACTGAAGTTAGGCCAAATTTAAAGGTAGCTCTGCAAAGGTTTAAGAAAAAAGTACATCACTTTGAGAAACAGCAAAGGCCTTTGGCCTTTATTGTGGGGGTTGGAGGGTTACGGATAAACTGTTTACATATATATAAGCTTATCTGACACCAGTTGGTAAAATCCGCCCCCCTCATTCCCCTTCCAAACAGATAAGGTACTCTAGACATGGCTACTTTAGGAATGGATGGTTTTGACTAAGAAGGCACTTCCATTATTAACTTCTTTTTCCATGTGAAATTACAGCTCCTGGCTCTTTCACCTACAAAGATTTGTGTCCAATAAACTAAATAGCCATTTTGATGTGAATGTAAACCCTGTGGAAGGACAATCAAATAGTACAACAAAAGTGAGCAATCTTCGATCACTGTAAACAAGTACCCACAGGAAAGGGAAAGAAATTTTCATATATAGTCCACTAGGTCTTTTAAAGAATAAAGTAATGACACTTAAAAAGGAAATCAGTTTATAGAAAATCAAGTGTGGTAAAATCAGAGTGGCCTAATGCAGGGCCATTATAAGACAAGTACTCAAAACAAGAACTATTGCTTCCCCTTCCCAGTTCACTACGAATTTCCAAACTGGGCTTTCTAACTCCCCAAAAGGGGAGACATAAAGTGGCATGCTAATTACACAGAGGTACAATCCACGCCAGCAACAAAATGAGTACATAACTTCTACATAGAAATCAAAGGCAATCTTACAGAAAATGCGACATTTGAACTGGACCTTAGAAGATTTTTTTTTCTTCTGAAGATCCGGTTAGATTTCAAAGGGCATAAATGAGACAGGAAAGACACAGTTAATTTTTTTTTATATATACTCCATGGACCCTCTACAACGAGTTTTGTTTTAACATTTTATCTGAAATAACTATAGACTCACAGAAGCTTAAAAAAATAAGCTCCTAAAAAATAAATAAATAAATAAACAAGGTCCTATCAACCTTCACTAAGCTTCCCCAATGGCAGCAACTTACGTAACTATACAGTACCCTCTCAAAACTAGAAAAGATATTGGTACAATCTACAGACATTATTCATATTTCACAGGTTTTACATGCTCTCCTGAGAGAGAGAGAGAGAGAGAGAGAGAGAGAGAGAGAGAGAGAGAGAGAGAGAGAGAGAGAGTTTGTGTGCAGTTAGTATATGCAATTTTATCACAGGTGTAGATTTGCGTCTATAACAGGATACAGAACTGTTGCTTCACTACAAAGAAACTGCTTTGTGTTGACCTCTTTATAGTCACACCACTCCCACCCCCCACCGCCATCACTAACTCCTGGCAACCCCTAATCTATTCTCCATCTCGGTAATTTTGTCATTTTGAGAATGTTTTATACACGGAATCACATAGTATATATATAACCTTTTGAGATTGGCTTTTTTTTTACTCAGCATAATGCCCTCGAGATCCATCTCAAATTGTTGCATGTATCAATAATTCATTCCTATGTACAGCTGAGTAGTATTCCACTGTATGGATGTACCACATCATTTACCCATTCACCTAACAACAGCCAGCTGGGCTGTATCCAGTTTTTGGCTATTGAGTAAAAATGCCATGAACATTCATCTACAGGTTTGTATGTACACCTATAATGGGTTTAATGTGATAATGGTCATGAAAGTTTCAGGCACAGTCCCCTAACATGATAGGCAAACAATGTTAACTGACTCTCAATATGATTAAATTGCTGTTCCCTGATACAAGCTAATCTTACCACTGATTACACTGTTTGCCGAACCAGGCCTCTGCTAGGTGCTGGGGACGTAATGCAAAGTGAGGCACAGGCCTTGTTCTTGTGAAGCTCAGTCAGTCACAGCACAGTGCCCTTCCTCACAGTGTTCAGGAATACCCTCAACATCTACTGACACCTAACCCACCCTTCCCCAAGGACCAGCTTGAACACCACTCCTCTGCACAGCTGGTTTCTCCAGATGGCACTGACCATCCTGGGCTCCCCCAGCCCTGTGCCGGGGAATTCATATTTCAGTCTGCTCTGCAGCATGGTTATTTGGATACTTGCTGGTTCTCTCCCTGCTAGTCTATTAACTTCTTGGGGACCAAGGACCAACATTTATCTTTGTACACTGCAGAGTCTGGCATGAAGGCTGGCCTTTAAAATCTTAATAAATAACTTCCAGTCTAGTTAAGAAGCTAGTTTTTTAAAGCATGGAGAACCCTTTGATTTTTAATTGACGTTTGTATTGAGATAACTGCAGATTCACATGCAATTATAAGAAATAACAGGGAGATCTCTCGTACACTTTACCCAATTTCCTTCAATGGTAGCATTCTATGAAACTAATGCAGAGCCCTTTTAAAATAATAATTTCAGATTGCATAGTATCCACTTGACACAAGATCACCACCACATTCACAATGTTTTTTAAACCACAAACATGAACAAAAAAACTAAGTATAATAAAAGGCAAAATCTGAGATAATTAGAACTGAAAAAAATGTTAAATTTTCTTTAATTAATTGAAGAATAAAATAAAGATTTTCTCATTCTTAGTATTTAAATACGAAAATCTCACCAGTAAATGGCTTTCCTTTTTGGGTTAGCTTAGATCTTAATTTTCTGTATAATTTTCTGTATAATAAAATGTCATTTAACTTACAGTATTTGGATTGGTGAGATTCCTTGCATCTGTCAACCAGCTGCTTAAGTGGTTATATGTACTTCTTCTGCAAAAATTAAAGTTTAAATTTGTGACTACCACGTAATTGCCATTTAAAGAGAAAAGAAACTTCAACAAATATTTAAAATATATACGTTAAGTCAACAGATCCTAAAAGAGTATTCTTGCTTTGACTAGTTAATTCTAAGAGCAGTTGTGAAATACAAACACACACTTTTCAAAAATCTAGCCAAACCCATTATTTTTAAATAAATAACTCAATATCCAACAACTTTGCTAATTATATGTCAGAAGTAAATTGTTTACATTTAAAAAAGCACATTGTGAACACATCAATACACAAGCAATGAACACAGAAAACTGTTAGAAATTCTGCACTCAGAATTTTCAATCTGAAGTCAAAACTAAAATTGTTAAATCATCCAGATTTTCAATCACAAAACAGAGACAAACTAGAATCAAAATGCCTAACCAGTAACGCATTCAATATTTTTATATGGGCCGGGCGCAGTGGCTCACGCCTGTAATCCTAGCACTCTGGGAGGCCGAGGCGGGCGGATTGTTTGAGCTCAGGAGTTCGAAACTAGCCTGAGCAAGAGCGAGACCCCGTCTCTATTAAAAATAGAAAGAAATTAATTGGACAACTAAAAATATATAGAAAAAATTAGCCAGGCATGGTGGCGCATGTCTGTAGTCCCAGCTACTCGGGAGGCTGAGGCAGGAGGATCGCTTGAGCCCAGGAGTTTGAGGTTGCTGTGAGCTAAGCTGACGCCATGGCACTCTAGCCCGGGCAACACAGTGAGACTCTGTCTCAAAAAAAAAAAAAAAATTTTATATGTCTTTCAATTTTAATTTTCAATTAGAAACCAAGACAGTCAACACTATCATAAGCTGGCACATAATTCACCTTTCTTTAATAATTAAAGAGTACACTAAACCTATAACTGCATAAAAACTGGCTTTAAAAAGGCATTTACTACATCTGACTGGAAATTCAAGTACCCAGACATCAGAGAAAAAGTTTATCCTAACTTTGTACTCTTATTTACAAGGCAGCTAAATCATTGGGGATTCTGACTGTCCTATTTCTCCACTTTCTCTAAGCAAGAGTTTAAAAACTCATAGGTTCATTTGCACTAGCCAAATAGGCCCTAAGATGGCAAACAAACCCAAATAATTTACAACATTACACAGAATAGAATCTACCAGAGGGGTCAAGTCAACAAGAAAAAGGTTAAAAATGTTTCTGATTTACAGACTCACAGAACATTAATCCATCTTACTTATTTACCATATGAAGAAACAGAAGCCCATGAAGATCTGAAAGATGTCAAAGCCAGTCTTGAGCCCTTTTACACGTACCATCTGTCCTCCAAGTGATTCTACTTTAGCCTTATGAATACATTCCATGCTCTCCAGCTGCCAGCACTCACATAAATTTCAATATTCAAAATGTTTAATCCTTTCCCAATGACAACTGATAAGAACTCGTTTTTCGGGTTCTTTTTTTGGTATTTTATCATATTATACATAAATCTCCACTTAAATGTCAAAACAAAGATGCTGTATATCAAAATAGCACTCCCCCCCTCAATGTTTCAGAATTTTCTAAGTAAACAATGTTCAAATATCATTTTTATTTATTTATTTTTTAGTTTTTGTAGAGATAGGGTCTCGCTATGTTGCCCACGCTGGTCTTGAACTCCTGGCCTCGAGCAATCCTCCTGCCCCAGCAGGATTACAGGCATGAGCCACTATGCCCAGAGCAAGTATCATTTTTAAAAAGCACAAGCCTTATCACTGTACAATATTTGTAGTACTGGCATACCTTGATTTTACACAAGTATGTTTTACTTCATGAACAAACCTTAAATAAGCCTAAACATTTATGCTGATTTTGATGAATTTAAAATTTCAAAGCTGGCAGGGAAAGTGAGATAAACAAAAAAGCCTTTTATAGGCCAGGCGTGGTGGCTCATGCCTGTAATCCTAGCACTCTGGGAGGCCGAGGCAGTGGATCGTTTGAGCTCAGGAGTTCGAGACCAGCCTGAGCAAGAGCGAGACCCCGTCTCTACCAAAAATAGAAAGAAATTAACCGGACAGCTAAAAATATATAGAAAAAATTAGCCGGGCATAGTGGCACATGCCTATAGTCCCAGCTACTTGGGAGGCTGAGGCAGTAGGATTGCTTGAGCCCAGGAGTTTGAGGTTGCTGTGAGCTAGGCTGACACCACGGCACTCTAGCCCAGGCAACACAGTGAGATTCTGTCTCAAAAAAAAAAAAAGCCTTTGTAAGTACTGTTATATCAAGATCTTGTAAACCACATTATTTACAGGTACCATAACTACTGCCAATGATTCTGGTAGTTAAGCTAGTAACTTAAAATTCAATTTAAAATATTATAATGATAATTTTAAGTCTATAAATAAATATTCATTAATTGGTGGTACTAGTGCTTAAAAAAATGCTAAAATTTTCCTAACATGGGTGTAGATGTTAGATATATCAAATTGATATGGCAAAAAACCGCCAGGGCTATTCTGTCAATCTAGAAAAGCACCCTGTAACAATTAGAGTTAATGCCAAGAATAAAAAGTATTATTCTTTTAAGTTTGCAAAATGTCAAGGATTAAAACAGAAAAAAACTGGTATCATGACTGTAACATCAAAAGTATCACTGAGTCAAGAAAGCACCTGTCTAGGCCAGACAAAGTGGCTCACACCTGTAATACTGGGAGGCTCACTCTGGGAGGCTGAGGCAGGATTGCTAGATTGAGGTCAGGAGTTCAAGACTGGCCTGAGCCAGAGGGAGATCCCGTCTCTACTAAAAATAGAAAAATTAGCCAGACATCATGGCGCATGCCTGTAGTCCCTGCTACCGGGGAGGCTAAGGCAGGAGGATCACTTGAGCCCAGGAGTTTGAGGTTGCTGTGAGCTATGATGACGCTACTGCACTATAGCCTGGGTGACAGAGCAAAAAAACAAGAGTACCTGTCTAAAGTCTGACATACTTTTTTCCAATAAGTTTTATTAAGATATAATGAACATATCATAAAGCTTGCCCTTTAAAGTATGTAACTTATTTTTAGTACATTCACAAAGTTGTGCACTGATCACCCCTCTCTAATTCTAGAACATTTCATCACCCCAAAGAGAAACAAACCCCTATACTCAATAGAAGTCACTTCTCAAACCTTAGCAATCCACTTTCTGTTTCTACGAATTTACCTATTCTGGATATTTCGTAAATGAAATCATACAATATGTGTCCCTTTTGTGTCTGGTTTCCTTCGCTTAGCATGTTTTCAAGTATTATCCACATTGTAGCATGTATTAGTACTTTTTCCTTTTTATAGCTGAATAACATTCCATTATATGAATATACCACATCATGTTTATCCATTTAGTTGAAGGACATTTCAGTTGCTTCCAAATGAAGTACTTTTGATGACTCGAAGATATACAAATCTTACCAAAGTATTTACTATGCTTAAAAGGTATATTTAAAAGAAAAAAACAAATACATTTTAAGCACACATCACTGTATTTATATTTTCTTAAAAATGCATGGAGTTTTTAATTATGTGAAATCTTCAGAAATGCATTCCTCATTTTTAAAATGAGACAATTCTATATAGATGGCCAAGTTCCATAACAGTCTTTCCACTATTTCTATATTTCCTAGTATTTAATGATCATGTTACTAATTGCCTGGCCATAGCGAAGAGCATTAAGGTTGTTTCACTCTGTTTTGCTGAGATCACCCAATTCTAGAATTTACTGAAACTTTAAGCCCTATAATTATAATCAGCCACTATCTTTATTCTAAGGCATCCCAAAGTATGTTCCTCAATAAAATAAGCTTAGGAAACACCAAATTTAACAAAGTTAAACAGTAAAGAATTTCTTTACTGCAGAACTTCTCAGGGTCCTAATATGCTAACTTGCACGGTGATGCTTCAAGAGGAAACAGTATAAAGCATTTCCCAAGAAATATGTTTGAAAGTCTAATTATCACTTTGTCCCACTCACCCATCTCTACCCAAAAAAAAGAGTCACACTGCTTTTTACTGGTGCTTTGCATCAACATGAAAGGTGATCCAGTTCATTTTCTACCTTACAGTAGACAAACAGCACAGTTTCAATGAAATAGCACAGTTTTCCATGTTCTCCAAAGCCAAACCTTTACATACAGTATTTTGTTTCTTTTTATCAAGTGCTTTGAGTTTCCAGAAACAGCTATGTTGAAGTAAATTCAATCCTGCCGCATGCAGTATTTGAAGTCACTTTAATCCATTTTAGGACAAAAAAAATTTAAGTAAATGAACAATTAAATACTCAAAACCTTCAGGTGCAAGCATAGAACTTTTTATAATTTTCCATGCTGGATTAGCAGAACTATTTAATTCTTTGCTTGGCTTTATTTTGAGAAAGTGTAAACTTTAACACCAGAAAATGAATAAAGTAACTCCCCAAGACTTGTTTGCTTTTTACTGAAAAGAACAGTTTCATATAAAATATTACTTCTCCTCAAATAATTCAACTGATGCTGCTTTTCAAACTATATTCTTCTACTAGCTCTACCCAACATCTCCCTGAAGTTTTTCTTCAGTCATACTGACTTTCAGAAAAGAAAATAAACATGTTATAATCAAGTTTTACATAGCAACTTATAGAGAAGAAACCCAAATAAGTTCATTCACAGTAATACAATTACAAACGAAAGAATACCTAAATCAATTTTTTTTAAAAAATTACCCAAAGTAGATTTTTTTCCCCATGTATGAAGGTTGAAAAATGATTAATCTCTTACCTAGTGATATCATACACCATAAGGGCTCCTGCAGCTCCTCTGTAGTAGCTTCGTGTAACAGCCCTAAACCGTTCCTGTCCTGCTGTATCCCAAATCTGCAGTTTGATTTTTTGGCCACTAACTTCGATTATTCTTGTACCAAATTCAACACCAATTGTATGAGGACAATCAGCCATAACTGTTAGAGAGGAAAAAAAAATATATCCTAACTTTCGGACATCTTCAAATTAAAGAACTAGTGAAGAAAAATCCACTGAATAATTAAATGATTTACTGATACTAATGGGCTAGAAATAGACTAAAGCTACCACTGGAAACAAAAATTAGCAAAGACCCAGAAGTAAGGAGAGAAATGTGATTGGACTAAAATGAGTGTCAGCAAACCTTTGGAAAGGACCAAACAGTAAATATTTTAAAGTTTTGTAGGAAAAAGGTCTCTGTCACAACTATTCGACTGAAACAGGCAATGACTGGATTTGGCCTACTGGCCACAGTTTGCTGACCCCTCAACTGAAAGAATCTGCTAAGTAAAAATAAGGATTGTAATAAACACTTCACAATATCAATATTATACTATTTAGCCTTCTGACAATCATCACCTATAAACAAATCAATCAATGGTCTTGGGACTCTGGGAGTTGTTAGTCAAACAAATTTTTATCCTAGAAAATATTAACAGTGTCTCAAACAAAATCATGCTTAATATATACTTATTACACAATGACAAGTTACATATGTCTAAGCCAATAGGACAAATTTATTAACCCTTTCCTTGTAATTAGGCCACTTAAAACCCAAACCCACTATGCTCCGGATCAGGTACACAGACCACACTGGACACTTCATAAAACATTACATCAAACCTCTGTGGTAAGCAGCACAAAAATGCCAAAGAAATAATTTCAACTATATAGGAACACTTTCAATTATATTTAGCATATCAGTTACAATGAATTGGTCCCTTCTCCTATCACCCATGACAGTAGAAAGAATTCCACTTTAAGTATTTCATATCTATTAGTTATTTAACAAATGATATATGCAGCAAATCTCCCCTAATAAGATAATCAATTTCTGTAACAGAAAAAGATTACTTGAGTTTGACATTATTCTATGCATTTTAAAAAATTAACTTTACATTTTTACCATCAAGAAATCTAAACAAGTGAATCCACTTATATAATGTGTACAAAAATCAACACTCTAAAATACACTGGTATATGTCATTTCATGTGTAACTATTAAAAACTCACTGTACCTAAAGACAAAAGTGCCAATATAGGGTAATGTTGTATTTGCATAAGTTAAGTTGCATAAGTTGTAAATGCATAAGTTACACTGAAAATGACACTTTTTAAAAAGCAAAAACATGATAATGAAAACTATTAATGTTTTACCTCACATATTGAACTTACATTTTTTTTCTGTAAATTGATGAAGCAAGCAAGATTTTCCTACTCCCATGTCCCCTGTTTAAAAAAAAAGTTTCAGGTGACAGTTATATTTCTTAATTTTATGTTCTTATAATTATACGCAATGATTGCTAAACCCCTTACTATATCACATCCCAAGTTTCTGGGACACAGAAACACTGTACTTCCCTACTTTATAATGGATTCAAAAGATCTTAGGTCAGTTTTCACTGTGATATACAAGTTGACTCTTCCCAGCCTTCAGCAGTGACAGAATTTGGTTGTAAATTACTATGTTAATAAATAACCAGTAGCTGGGAAGTGCTTTTTAAGAAAAATTGTTGTAATGGTATTTTTTACTTTGGGCTATTTCAAAGTTTTGTTTTGTTTTTTTCCATTAACCCATACATAGAAGTAAAAGATTCCTAAGAATGACAAATGGGGTAGCATATAACAAGCATAAATAACCTGAGTTTTGGAAGCTTGATTCACTAGGTCCCTGTCTCATCTCATATTTCTTATATTTCTTGTAGAATTCAATAAAAGAAAAGAATTTTCACTACATGAAAACCAATAATAGAACAGATATCTCTGACTGTACTACAGCAATTTTGACCCTTGGTGAAGGAAACATTATAAAGTCACATAAGCTCAACATTAAAGTAAACTGTTCTAATGTCAATAATTCACTGAAAAGCATCTGTACTTTAAAATGTACTCTTACAACTATGCTTGGATAAACAGCATTAAGACTTTTGAGAAAAATCTTGAAATTTAAGAGAAAAACACCAATTTAGGGAAATATTATATTTTATGTATATTATACAACTTATTCTGAATCAAATAATATTCTCTACCAATTTTTGGAACCTGGGGGATCTGAGGACTTTCATGGTACTTTTGGAATGCTTCAGCACTCCTAGGACATCATCTCATTCCTAGTATCAAAAGCTTTCAAGCAGCCCTCAAGAACAATCAACATCAAATCACAAGGTACCCAGCACTGTACTATAGAAGTATCCAGGGTCACAATGCAAAAGGTGCATTGTTAATGCGAAAATAAATCTTATTAAATAAAGGACCTTCAGTTTTACAGTGAGAAAAATCACTCCTTCAGAAGTGATAAACTTACCAATAATTATATATTTAAAGATGTAAGAGTAGTTGTATGGTGCAGTTGCCATGGTGGCACTAAAAACAAAGAACATTGTGTTACTTCAGAAGGAAAGTATACACACAAGTTATTCACACTGATCACTGCTATCCTTTAAAGATATATAAGATAAAGCACACTGAATACAAACAAAATGTTGGTTACAATAAGTCATAAATAAAACTTCATTTCCCAAATTGATCAAATACGCAAATCCTTTTAAATGAATGATGGTTTAACATTCTCATGCATTATCCACAGAAACATGAGAAACTGTCCAGGCACAGTGGCTCATGCTTGTAATCTCTGCACTGTGGGAGGCTGAGGAGGAAGGATTGGATTGCTTGAGGCCAGAGTTCAAGACCAGCCTGGGGAACAGAGCGAGACCCTGTCTCTATAAAAATAATAAGAATTAGCCAGGCATGGTGGCACGCACTTGTAGTCCCAGCTACTCAGGAGGCTGAGGCAGGAAGATCATTTGAGCCCAGGAGTTGGAGGCTGCAGCGAGCTATGAATCCTGCCCACTATGCTCCAGCCAGGGCAACTAAGAAAGACCCTGCCTGTCTCAAAAATAAAACAAAAAATCACTAAAAAAATAAAAACCATTTATACCCAAACAACTCCAATATTTCACTTTAGGAAATATCCAATAAAAAATATTATTCTGGAAAATTTCAAATAAAAAAGTCTTTATAAATTTAAGTTAAACATCATTATGAATAGTCCCCTCTCCCTGTAAAGTTCCCTTCACTGTTAACTGATCAAGTGACTTACTGATGGCATACTTGTTCAGAACTCTGATTTTAAACAGAATGGTATAAAAAGGATTTGTTAACTTATAAACAAAATAACTTTACTCTACTTTAAATCAATAGTTAGAAAAGCATCCAAAGAAAGCAATCATATGATTTCCAAATAAAATTAATGTCAGAATTAAACTGAGTCACATGAAACTGTTATTCCTATAGATTTAAGTCAATTACTATTGGCAATTTCATAGGCTCGACCTAATATAGGACTTGCAGATTAACAATATATTAGGTGCTTGCTATACACCATTCTAGGAGCTGAGAGAACTAATGCCATAAAATTGTATTTGTGGTTGTAAAATTTGAAAGTTTATATATTAGAAGGTATTTCAAAAGATCACAGCCCATTCCTTACCCTCACATAGACTTAACCTGAAGAATTCTAATTTCTCTCTGCTTAAAAAAAAAAAAAAACTCTCCAATTTATTCAAATTAATGCCTTGAATGTGTCAGACACTGTGCTAGGTGCTAGAGAAACAAGGGATGAATTCTTATACTTGTAATAACTTCTAATAAAGTTTATTCCCAAACTAGTGTTCAGCTTAAGACAAAAGTTCTTTATATATGAAGATTTAACCCCATTTTTAAAAATTTGACTTGTAGTATTTTTTAATCTGGTTTTTACTGGTTTGTCAATGTCACATTACACAAGGCTGACATTTGACACCATTGGTGACATTTATTTACTGAAATTATTACCTTACCATATACCATATTTCATGTACAAGTTCTATATAACTAATAAAATTTAATCTGTAGAAAGAATATATATTTCAAATAAGTGAATTATTTTATCGGGGAAGAAAAAGTTGTTAATTACAACAAATTATTAAACAATCACTTTACACAATATATTCTTCTCATTTAGCTATATGTATTACACTGAGCAAAAGTAGGTGCCTTGCTATACATTCCAGCTTGGCATGTTCCAACACACTTATAATCAGTCTTCTGCATGACAGAAAACTCCCTGAACCAGTTCTTTCAGGGAAAGGAGTTTTTCTGGTTAGATTTACTCCAATTCTGAACATTATAATAATTTTGTTCTTTTTTCCAAACATAAGAACTCAAAATTATTGGAACTTGGGCCAGGTGCAGTGGCTCGTGCCTGTAAACCCAGGACTTTGGGAGGCAGGAGGATCGCTTGAGGCCAGGAATTTCAGACAAGCCTGGGCAACATAGTAAGACCCCATTTCTACAAAAAATTAAAAAATTAGCCAGATGTGTTGGCACATGCCTGTAGTCCCAGCTACTCAGGAGGCTAAGGTGGGAGGACTGCTTGAACTCAAGAGTTTTGAGTTTACAGTAAGGTATGATTGGGGCGACACTCCAGCATGGGGGACAGAGTGACATGCTGCCTCTTAAAAAAAAAAAAAAAAGAATGAACTTGATCCTGAGGCTAAAATTGGTCTGGATTATTCACCATTTCTCTAAACCAGATGCCAAATACAGAGAGAAAAACAATCTCTTACGTTAAAAATGATATTTAAAGGTTATTAACTTCATAACCTGCATTCTTCCCAGACTCTTTTCTTCTAATTAATTTTTAACTCCTCTTCTAAACTCTTCTTTCTCCATTTAAACGTAGGTAAAAGTAATCACTTAGCCACCTTCAAATTAACTGTTTCTCTTGTGCTCGTCCCTTGATTTTCCTATTTCCATTTTCCTATTTCCTATTTCCATTCCTATTTCCTTCTCCTAACCAAAAGCTGTGGCTGTACATACTTTGCTTCCTTCCACTATGGCCGCTAACAATTCCAATTTCTTCTTCAAATGCTCTGAAGACTCATCATGAAATTATAACCCAATTCTAGTTGTATTCATTTGTGTATCTGCTAATTATCATACAAAGTATTCAGTAATTAAATATCTGAGAACACTAATTTTGAAAAAAAAATTTTTATTACGGCCGGGCGCGGTGGCTCACGCCTGTAATCCTAGCACTCTGGGAGGCCGTGGCAGGAGGATTGTTTGAGCTCAGGAGTTCGAGACCAGCCTGAGCAAGAGCGAGACCCCGTCTCTACTGAAAATAGAAAGAAATTAATTGGACAACAGAAAAAATTAGCTGGGCATGGTGGCGCATGCCTGTAGTCCCAGCTACTCGGGGGCTGAGGCAGAAGGATTGCTTGAACCCAGGAGTTTGAAGTTGCTGTGAGCTAGCCTGACATACTCACTCTAGCCCGGGCAACAGAGTGAGACTCTGTCTCAAAAAAAAAAAAAAAAAAAAAAAAAAATTCTATTACAAGAATTAATATAGTAGAAACTATTTCCAAATAAAGAAATGATCACTATTTCAGACTGAATACCAGTGTCTCCACCTCACCACACAATTTTCTGGTTCAAGTTTCTTAAAAAATTACGAATAAAAACCCTAAAAGCAGACTTAAAGGACAACTATTCAAACTTACTAATTTCAGTAGACAAGGAAGGCAGAAAACATCTAACACTGTAGCCACCCACACCTAAAACAGTTCCTCCCTTTCTTATTCTGAGAAGATACTGGCTAGGTTTACATATATTCCCACAGTTTATTGATACATTCAGTCAAAATTATATATTTGCAGTAGAACTATACTCAGTGACTCCCTTTAAATATTAACTATGCTTAATATTGCTTTAACAAAGGATTTCTCAACCTCATTTCTTCAACAGGAAACATATCATAGGTGAGGTGAGGAATGTATTTTTACCTAGCTTTGGAAAGGGGAAAATTTTTTCCCTATTATTTCCCATTAGTTAAGGGTGCTTTTGTCTTACTTAGAGAACGCAACAGTCCAAAAAAAGGACAAGAAATGTTAGTCTAAACACTCTGACAACATGAGTCCACTCAACACTAACAATCTCCACTAATTAAAAAAAAAAACCCAGATCACACAGCCAAATCTGTACTAAGCCTAGGACTGTTTCCACTGCAGATTCTCCCCTTAACCACTATACCATCCTGTGTCCTCCACATGTTTATGAGATGTACCATCAGGCGCTATAGTATTCACTCACTTGGTTCTAATATTCTGAATAAGAAATATTAAATAATTACATTCAGAAGATGCAATGTGATTAGAAATTATAGACATAGATGAATGGTAATACTAGTAATAATCATTTATAATACTGTAATTTATCTACTTACAAAAAAGTTTCTTAAGGGAACTAATATTTGGGAGTAAACCATGTGATGATGATCTATACTACTTTTCCCTACACTGTCTTTTATAATTCTCACTTAATTCTCACAAATCTGCGGAGTCATTATCATTATGCCCACACAAAAACTGAAGAAATTGAGATTTGGAGAAATTCACTAATTTGGCCAGGGTTACAAAGTAAGTAAACAGGAACTTGAACCCAGACCTGATTCCAAAGACCATGATTTTCCCTGCTTAAGGTAGTTTATTATAGACATATTAGATAGACTGATAAAATAAAAGCAAAAAATCAAAATTAGAAAAAGAGGGAGGATAATTATACTAAAAATTTAGGGTAACAGCATTACTATCAGTATATGTAAAATTTAGCTTTAAACTTCCTGGCTGTCAAGAGAAATGTTTACTAAATGCATAGTAAACACTAATAATTGTTGTACCATGTATTCAAGTGGCCCCTTTAAATAGTAACTATGCTTAATATTGCTTTAACAAAGAATTTCTCAACCTCATCTCTTAAACATGAAATATACCACTGTTGAGAAATATATTTAAAAATGGGGCATGCCATCACATAAAACTCAGCCTCATATTTTTTTTGTCACTCAACAAAACTATGGATGTATTTCCACATCAATACACTTAAATCTAAATTGTTACTAAACACATATTAAAGATTAATCATTGTTATGACAAAAACAGAATGCACGGTCTCTATTTACTGAATCAGACACCTTCCCAAATAAAATTATACAGACATATAAATGAAAGCTTTTGAAATGTGCAGGTACAGATGTGAAGGTAAACACTTTCATATACTCTGCTTGTGAAAGACTGAAATTCCGCAACATTTTGGGAAAGTAATCTGTATTATAAAAATTCTTAAAAATAATTCAAACCATCCTTTGGGCTCAGAAATCTACTTAGAAATATCTTACAGAAACAAAAGCTTCAGTCCACAAGGCTACAGGTGCATTTAATGCATCATTTTTATAGCAAAAAAACTGGAAATAATGTACAATCTCATCAACAAGGAAATGACTGAATGAAGTATATCTGTACTATGAAATATATATCTAGTTTAAAACCCACTTAGGGGCTGGGCACGTGGCTCACACCTGTAATCCCAGCACCTTGGAGGCTAAGGTGGGAGGATCACTTCAGGCCAGGAGTTCCAAACCAGTCACATAGTGAGACCCTATTGCTACAAAAAATTTAAAAATTAGCCAGCAGTAGTGGTGAGAGCATGCAGTCCTAGATAGAGGCTGAGGTAGGAGGATCACTTGAGCCCAGGAGTTCAAGGCTGTAGCGAGCTATGATCATACCACTTCACTCCAACAGCTTGGACAACAAAGATAGACCCTGGTCTCTTAAGGTAAAAAAAAAAAAAAAAAAAAAAAAATTAGATTTACATGCATTTACTAGGAAATATATCCATGAGTTTATTAAGTGAAAAAAAAGCATGTTGCAGAGTTCTATGCAGTAGCATACCCCATTTTCCAACACATACACACTCAACCCCATATGCACATAATATGAAAGAATACACACCAAATTGTGAAAAATGAATACATGGGCTAAAAGGAGAAAAAGGGAAGAGGGAAATTAACTTTCTTTATACATCCCTGCACTGACTTCTTATAATGAGCATGTAATATATTCATTTGGTAATATGTTCTAAAATATACAAAGTAGAGAAAATAAAGGACTGATAAATATTTAAAAAGTACTTTTCTATATAATTCTTATACAGGTTAAAGAATAACCAAACCAAAAAAACCCTCTGCTCATAACATTTCCAACATTATTTCTGCATTTACTGATAATAAGGGGAACATCAGATGAAGCCAATCACATGTCTGACCTCAAAATAAAAAACTAACATCCAATAGTAGAAGATATTTATTTTTTACTTAACTCCTTACTATAAACACTTAGGTACTGACTTTCACAACTGTTATATAGCTATTTTATTCTACTCCTTAGACCCTATGATATTACTACTTAATTTTTACATAGCTGATTCAAGACCTAACAATGGGGGGAAAAAAATCTACTAAATATTCCAGGTAATTTAAATTCTTATCCTCATTATTTCAACTAGTAAGTTTGTTTTTTTTTTTTTACATGCAAGACATTTTGTTAAAAACACTATAACCAAGATAGACTGCTTTTGTGATTCCAACACAAAATATTTGTTGAGTATCTACTAAGTTCAAAGGATTATGCTAGACTTTGACAATACAGTAGTGATCAAAAAAGACAACATTGTCTCTGCCTTCATGGAACTCAAGAAGAGAAGCATTCTGATTTGCTTAGAGGCCCACTAACGTGGAATGCTACCTGGTTTGTCAGTCAGGTGAACACAAAACTTCTGCAGTTAATCTAATAATCTCATCAAAATGAGTGGTCAATTTCCTTTTCTCAAAATTAGTACACCCTCTGAAAATAACCCACCCACTTATTCAGGCCCACTTAAAAAACAAACTTCACTTCTGACAAGTTATTTAATGTCACATTTTTATATGACGTGAATGATAAAAAAATAACTGGATTGCTTAATGTGTCAAGAGAAAGGCAAATCTTCCAGCTAATTAATTATGATGGCATGCTATGTACAGGCAATAAAGTACTCAATACTATACCTCTGTTCTCAGAAGTACTTAAAAACAAAAACAAAGAAAAAACAAAAAAACCTTACACTTACACTGCACTTAAAACTAGAGTTAAAAGGATTAATAATAGCAAAAATTTTACTGATAACATGACATCTGAGATTGCTTCAAAATAATTTGGCAGGGAAGAGGCAAGTGTGTACAGATGAAGTAAGATTGATCACCGTGGACACTGGCTGATGGGTAAATGAATGTTCAATATGCTACTTTATTTTGTACACATTTAAAATTGTCTAGAATGAAAAGTTTTTAAAAAGTACAGTATCTCTAATACCTCTATTTGTAATTTGTTGCCATGCCTAGCATTTTTAACCACATAAAAATGTTTGAACCTTTAAAAAAAAAAAATCTCTCAACTGCCCTAGCCTTAACCAAAAGTTTCCTCCAATAGTACATCTTATTATTATGCAAAGATATTTGATACTGATAGAAATCAGTTATGAACATTCCAAATTCTGTTGCAAAGATGAAGTATGCAACAATTACAAAGTTTAACATGAAATATAAAAAGCAAAAACTTTTTAAAACGTAGCTTTAATTCTAAGGAATTTTTTAACAGCTATTAGTATATAAGGTTATACATCTTCACAATATTGCCATTTACTGAGTGCCTAATACATTTCAGCTACCTTATAAACAATCTCTCATCCTAAAAACTCATTTTACAAATAAGGAAACCAAGTCAAAGAACCGATATACCTGTGGTCATATACTACTAAATGGAGAGCTCTCCAAACCTATCATTCAACTGATAATTAAACACCCACTATGTGCCTGGCACCTTTACAGGCATTGGAGCACTCACTATATGCCAATCAACATACTAAGGGCTTTTCTTTAAACCCCATTTAATCCTAGCAACAACTTTAAGATGTAGGTACAATTTATCCCCTTTATAGACAAGGACACTTAGTCTGAGAGGTTAAGTAACTTGCTTAAAGTCACTTAACTAACTAGGAAGTGGCAGTACTGGAGTGGCAACCCTTGGCAGTATGACTCCGAAATTCTTAACCACTACATGCCTCAAGGCATGACCAAGTAAAACCGACTAAGCAGAACTCTGGAGAAAAATTCTGAAAAGGCTTGGGGAACAGAGGTGGGAGCTGATTGCAAAGTCAAGTCATTAACCGCATTTACATAAAAGGCAGTTGGGATAATAATGAAATAACCAGTAAACTTTGCAAGAGTTCAAATCTGGGCTCTGACAATTACCACGGGACCACGAGGAAAGCACCTGCCCTCTTGGAACTGTTTCTCCATATGTAAAATGGAAATCCTGCCATCCCTCCTCTGGAGCTGTGAGCATGAGGATTTGCCAGTGCGTGGCTGACATGATGAACTTTAGGTTATGAAGGGGTAATGAGCTGTCACCCAATGCGAAGAGAGGAAAAAAGGAATTAAGTTGTAGCTACATTTTCAACGGTCATGTCTGTACACGGAGCCTAACTTTGAGTGGAGCACAGAAAACACCAGCCACAGTGTGGGGAGAAGCCAGTTTCTATGCACCATCATTGGCAGCCAAATCACAACTTCGGGCCTCAGTCTCCTCATTTATAAAATGGGGACAACTCAACTTATTTCCAAGGGCTAAGCAAGGCGAGATAAATATGTATGGAGACACCTAAATCCGTGCCTGGCACACAGTAGAGAGCATACCCTCGAAACACTCTCGTTCTGTCGTCTAGTTCTACAAATGCCAAAACTTTTTCTTCACTATTTTTAGACACCATGCAGGTTCAGAGCCTTCTAAGATGTCCACGGGCCTTATACAGACTCCCCAAAACCAGACCCTCAAAAGCACAGGCCCACAAACCCCGTCCAGCCCGGGTCCAGAGACAGGTTCCCCACATCTTCAAGGACACCGGAGCTAGTCCAAGATGCCGCCGAGGCTGCGAGGTGCTGCCTTTTGTACTCCGGGCCTACGGCATGGGAACGCCACGTCCGGGGCTCGCGGGTCGCAAGGCGGCGCGGCACGCGTGGGAAAACACTGCGGGGGTGGTCTGCAGCGGCGGGGAACGGCGGCCAGGAGAGAGGGGCCTGCGGGAGATGCGGTCCTGCCCAGCTGGGCCAAGGAGGCGGGGAAGGCGAGGCCGGAACACACCCTTCCCCGCACGCCTCGGAGCTCTGCGCTGGGTGGGGAGGACGAGGCAGCCTGGGCTGGAACAGCGCGAGGGGACACCTCCGCCCCCGCACGGGCGTCCTGTCAGGCCGGCGTCGCGGCGCTCCCCGCCGACCCCCGGGCTCGCCGCGGCCTGACGGGCTCGGGCCCCTGGGCGCCGCCCGCGCGGCCCGGCTCTCTGCCGTCCCCACCCGCGTCCCTCGGAAGAGCCGGGCGAGGCGGCGCGGCCGGACACCACGGAAGGCCTGAGTTACCTGGGGGGTTGCTGGTGGCTGGGCAGCTTTCCGGGCGGGAGGGGGGCGTCAGGACGAGGAAAAGGAGTGCGGACGCAGCGGGAGAGGGGGCGGCGGCAGTCGGCCGAGGCCCCGGCAGACAGGCGGGCTGGCCGAGAGGTGCACCCGTGCCGGAGGCGGTAGCGGTGGCAGCGGCGACTGCTCCTGCGGCTCCCTCAGGATCTTCCTCGGGCTGGTCCAAGATGGCGGCGCTCCCTGCACAGGGTTTCCTGTCACCCTCGCAATGGGCCGGACCACAAAAGAAGGGGGGGAAGGTGCGCGCGCAGCTGGAGGAGCCCGGAAGAGGGTGACCGAGGCCGGCTTGCTAGCCACGCCCCTTCCTCAGTCCTCCCCTCTGGACTCGTCGCGCCGCCGCTGAGGCCCGCCCCGCTGGCCCACGCGCCTGGAGGGGCGGTGGAAAGCGCTTATGCGCAAGTGCAGTCGCGTGTCCTCGCCTCCTGGAGAAGTTACTGCGCAGGTTCGCGTGTAACTTGGTGGGGTGCGCTAGGGTCCTGGAGACTTTTTTACTATTTTTAACGGCGGCAGCTACCACTTACTGAACGCTTCCCATTTACGGGGCTCTGTGCTAAGCACACATTTACTGCATTCATTCATTCAACATGTATTTATTGATCGCTTTTACATAGCGGTGAACAAGGCAGACTAGGTCCCTCTCCAGCAGCCTCAAGAGGCACGCATCCCCATTGTATGGATGGCGAAACTGAGGGTCAGCTTAATCAACTCGCCTGTCCAAGAAACGGTCAAGGAATTGACCCTTTCTGCCCTGTGTTTTATCTCTGTCTCTTTTAATATAAGTATAGTTTGTTGTCGCGTTTTAACGTTTTGAAATCAAGAAATTTGTCCATGCCAAATTAAGAAGAAAGCTGTGAGCCAGTTGTCATTACTTGTACAGGTATGAACTTAGGCCTGGCTAAAAAGTTCCCTTACATCCCATTGTCACTTGAACTGGTATCTTTATGTATAGCTAATGTTTACTGAACACAGGCTGTGTGCCAGGAATCATGTATATTTTCTTATTTAATCCCTACAACATCCCCATGAAGTCAGTACTATATTAACCCCATTTTATGAATGAAAAAAGTGTCATAGAGATCTAAAGTCATATAGGTAAAAAATTGGCAGTGCTGGGACTCAAACCTGGCCACATACGACTTCAGGGCTCCCATTCCTAAGCACTACTCTCTATTTCCTCCCTTATTTGCACTTGTAGCACCATAACCAGCTTAATATAGATCCCTATTTGTTGCTCAAATATATCTGAAAGACATACTTTGATGCAGCTTTCAACAGAAACATTGCTGTGAGTGCAGAATGTCTATCACATGCTAAGCAATGCTATTAAAGACAGTAGAAGGCTGGGCATGGTGGCTCACATCTGTAATCCTAGCACTCCGGGAGGCCGAGACGGGAGGATTGCTTGAGGTCAGGAGTTCGAGACCAGCCTCAGCAAAAGCGAGACCCTGTCTCTACTATAAATAGAAAGAAATTAGCTGGACAACTAAAAATATATAGAAAAAATTAGCCACACACGGTGGCACATGCCTGTAGTCCCAGCTACTTGGGAGGCTGAGACAGGAGGATCACTTGAGCCCAGGAGTCTGAGGTTGCCATGAGCTAGGCTGACATCATGGCACTCTAGCGCAGGCAACAGAGTGAGACTCTGTCTCAAAATAAAAAGTAGAAACGGTCACCTCTTGTAGTAAGTCCTAGAATTTTGAAAGTTGGGAGAGACTGTATATGACCAATTGCAGCATAATTAAGAAGGACTGTCCATTGGGTGCCAAACATCTGTTAGGGTTTCTGTGAAAAGAGATGTATGATGTATACATGGAATATTCATTGCAGCACTGTTTGTAATAGCAAAAGACTAGAGACAAAGGAAATATCCATCACTATAGAGCTGTTACAATAAATTATAGTACATTCATATTGTGGAATACTATGCAGCCAATAAAAAGAATGAGGCCTGTGTATATGTCCTTATATGCAACAATGTCTAAGAAATATTTCAAGTAAAAAAAGCAAGATGAGTAAAACTGAATAGTATGCCAACATTTGTTAAACTATAAAAGGAGGATGAAATAGACATATATGCTTGTGTAACTGGACATTGGGAGAGGTTTTTCTTGTTGTCCTGGAACTGTTGCTGAGGCCCAAACCTGAAACAGAAAGTCTGTAAGGAGTCCACATTCTACATCTAAAGAACTGGCAGTGGCTGAAACCAGCTGCCCTTCAGCAGAGCATTTGATGAGCCATTGTTCTAGAAACCAGCCCTTCCATCAACCTCTACTTCCACTCCACTACTTCCCCATCCATTCCCCACTCCCAGCCTCCTCCCCACAGACACACACCATCACCAGTGGAAAGAAAGATTGGAGAGATGGGAGGGAAGTCAGCTGTGTTAAAGGGGGAAAAAAAAGCCAAACTCTGTAAAATAATTTTAGAGAGATTTATTCTGAGCCAAATTTGAGGACCATGACCCAGAGCCAACGCCCAAGAAGCCTTGAGCAAGTGGACTCGGTGTGGCTGGGTTACAGTTTGGTTTTATACATTTCAGGGAGACAGGGCTTACAGGTAAAGTCTTACATCAATACGTGGAAGGCTTACATTGGTTTGGCCTGAAAAGGTGGGCCATCTCTCCTGAAGCCTGGGGCCAGGGGTAGGGGGAGGCTTACAGGTTATAGGTGGGTTTAAAGATTCTTTGACTCAGAATTGGCTGAAGACATGAAGCTTTGTCTAGAGGCTTGGAATGTTTTAAGATAAGGAGCTGTTAATCAGAGACAAGCCACAGGACATATATTTGTTGTGTAAATTGAGGACCTGCAGATTTGTCTTGCATACCCTTAGGCCTGTTAATGGGTTACAAAGGATGTCTCCAAGAAGGGAGGGGGGCATGATGAGGCATGTCTGACCCTCCTCGTGGGAGGTAATTTAGGTAATTAGGTAATTTTAGGATATCCCCTTGGCCAAGAAGGGTTCCATTCAGTCAGCTGATGGTGGTGGTGGGGGGGGGGTTGAGCATTAAGATTTTATTTTAGTTCACAGCTGTTGAGGAAAATGCAATGTCATGGAAAGAGATCCATCCTTCCTCTCTCCCCATGGTGGCTTGTATCCCCTTCTAGAACCAAAGGAGAGGGGCTCCAAGAGAATCACTAGTGAGGATTGGACGTGCCTGCAGGACGAGGGCAACCCCCCAGATAGCTGTTTGGACCGCAGACTTACTGGTCTGCTCTGCCCATGGCTTCCTACAGAAAGGAGAACACAAATGGAGAGAGACAGCATGGTAGGGGGCTGAGGGTGGTGTGGCAGAGAGCTCTAGATGGAGAAGGGCTGAAGCTGCTCTCTCTCAGCCCCATCTTGACTTTCAAGTCCCAGATTGGAAGGCAGCAAAGAAGTGTCCATCAGCGGGGTGAGGCATGAATGACACCAGCTGGCTCCGCTGGAAGATACAGCAAATGCATGGGGGGTCACTTATTCCTGGGAGAGATACATGGGATCCTCAGGTAGATTCCTTGTCATATTTATCTGTTCTTGTTTCGTTTGTTTATGTTTTTCCTTCATCTCTTCCCAGAGCCTAAACAATTAATTTTCAGATCTCTCTATTGTGCATATTTAAACCAAATTAATTTATCTTCTTATTATTGATTTTATAGGCTTGATTTTGTTGGCTCTTTTTTTTTTTTAGAGATGGGGTCTTGCTATGTTGTCCAGGCTGTCTTGAACTCCTGGCCTCAAGTGATCCTCCTCCCTTAGCCTCCCAAACCGCTGGGATTATAGGCATGAGCCATAGCACCAGGCCTCATTTTCCTCATATGTTTTTGAATTTTGGTTTACAAGCTTATCTTGGATTGCAGATTCCCCAGCCCCTCTCTAAGCTCACATCCCTTTTTGTCTAGTGGTTTTGGAGTTGCCACCAATCCAGAATCAGGTATTAAAACATCGGTGTCTCAGTTCCTGAGGTGATATTGAAGATATAGCAGAACTAATACAACTTGTACTCTGAATCTTATTACCACATGCATGTTCTACCTAACTAAAAAACTAACATATTTTAAAATGTAGTTGATTAACTTCCAGTGATATATAACTCAATTCAGTAAAACCAAACAGCTAAAAAATACTAGTTTAACCAAAAAAGAAATGGCAATTGATATACTTCAAAATTTAGCACATTAACAAGGAGTCAAAATCAAAGGCATAAAACTGGTTAGTCTCCAGATATGAAAAAGGATTAGATTCAACTTATGATACTAAAGAAGGTGACGCATAAATGTAAGGATAAGTACATTCTATATTCATTGTGAAAGAAATTTTATATCCATTAAAAGAGTACCCACCCACATTCCCATGCACTTTATACTACCACCTCCCAAAAATTATCCTTTAGAGACATAGCTTATGAGGGCATGACATTCTAAAGTTGGCCAATAACAAACAAACAAACAAATGAACAAAAAAATCACATAAGATAAAAAGCATACTTGAAAATTTCTCAGCAAAGCACCACACTGGAGACTAGCTATTGTCTTTTAATTTTCCTCCGCCATTGGATCTGATAGCCATTCCTTTGGCCAACCACCAAAAGAAGTGGTGGTTTCCATTTAGAGGCCATAACATTAAAAAAAAAAATGCATCTTTGAACTTCAGAGTCACACTCAATATGGCAAAACGACCACACCATGATCCACACGGAAACCAAGGTCTACAGAGAAAATAGATGTAACTCTTTCATTGCATGCTCACTCCAAGCATGCAGTTATTTAGAAAAAATGAGGGCAGATTAGTACTTAAATTATTTCTTTTTTGGGAGGGAGGGGACAGTCTCCCTCTGTCACCCAGGCTAGAGTGCCATGGCATCAGCCTAGCTCACAGCAGCCTCAAATTCCTGGGCTCAAGCGATCCTCCTGCCTCAGCCTCCCCAGTAGCTGGGACTACAGGTGTGTAATTTTTCCTATTTTCAGTAGAGATGGGATCTCGCTCTTGCTCAGGCTGGTCTCGAACTCCTGAGCTCAAGTGATCCTCTCACCCCAGCTTCCTAGAGTGTTAGAATTACAGGTGTAAGCCACCAAGCCCAGCCTTAAATTATTTCTTTATTGGTTTCTTTGACTTTGTATTAATACCTTTAGTTGAAATCGTGTAACTTAAAAGCATGTGTGGTGTGACACAACTGTATTAAACTGATAGTGACTTTCACAGTGGCACAAATACGACAGGTACTGTCAAGAACTGAGATTTTACCCTACTTGCAAGCTAACAAGTTAGCCTGCCACAGTTTCACTGCTACAGGCAGAAGATGTGAGACTTCTGGATCAGAGACAAAGGACTTTAGTACTCACAGCGCAGCAAGCAGCATGAGCATCTGCATACGTGCATCAGTTCCACTTGTCCCCATGACCCGTGGGTGGTGCTGTGAATGGGTGCCGGCACACACAGTGGGCTGTGTTACAGAAGAGGATGCTGCAGCTTAGGGAAATCAAGTTTTTTATAACAGGAAGTAAGTATTTCTTATCTTTGCTCTGGAGGGAAACTCTGTCTCTATCCTCCAAGACTGCTCTACAAACAGCCTTGAAAAGACAGTCTGGGACAAGGGGCAGTCAATGGCTCTGCTCACAAGATATGCAGAAACACAAGAGACCCATGGAGGGTTGTCTCCCAACAGGGGCAACATCTTACTGTGTTGTGTAGTATTGTATTTGATGGAAGGGGATAACAAGTGAGTGGTATGCTATGGAGGAAAGAATATGGTTTTGCAAGTCAAACTGACCTCAGTTCCATTTACAGCATAGCCATTTATTACCTGTGTGACCTTAGTCAAGTCACTTAACTTCTCTGAGCCTCAATTGTAAAATGGGGCAATAGGTCCCCCACCCCCGACAGAATTGTTTTTTAGATCAACTGAGAAAGGGTAACTGAAAGTATCTGGCACATTCCAAGCATTCAACTAATGCCCTATCCTTCCATCATTTCATTCACTGATTCCCTCATACCTGTGAATCAAGGGCACAGTTAAGCCCCTGCCAGAGCTCTGTACTCCTCCGCCAAGTTGGGAAGCAACTTCTCAGGTGCGTTCTTATATTAGGACATATGGGTTCAGATGCTGCAACTAAAAGACCCAAAAATGATCGTGGCTTTCACAAGATAGGAATCCATTCCTCTCTCACATGGAAGTCTGGGGTGGTAAGTCCAGGGCTGATACGACAGCTTGAAGGTGACAAGTTTGAAGCTCCTCCTTGGTTGTTTCATTGCTACCCCAAAAATATGCTTCCATCTCATGGTTCAAAATACTTACTCCAGGCAGGGCTCAGTGGCTCACACCTGTAATATCAGCACTTCGGGAGGCTGAAGTGGGAGGATCGCTTGAGCCCTGGAGTTCAAGGCTGCAGTGAGCTATGATTGCACCACTGCACTCCAGCCTGGGTGAAAGAACAAAGCTCTGTCTCAAAAAAAAAAAAAAAAAAACCACCAAAAAACAAAAACAAACAAAAACATACTCCTGTTGCTACGAGGAGAAGCTTAAGATCACTTAACACAGCTGAAATCAGCTGTGTGACCTTGGGTAGGTTGCTTGCCCATTCTGGGCCTCATTCTTCCTATCTGGAAGGTGGAGAGGTTAGTGGATCTCTGAGAACAATCCAGTCCAATGTTTCTCAGACTGAAAGGGCCACAGAACCTTCCAGGGGGTTCAAGTAGGTGGGGCTCTATTCCTTTTTCCATTCCCTCTCAATACTCAACCACCTCCCTGCCCCCTACCCCCGCAAAAACAAAAAACAAAAAACATAGCAGCCATTTTTTTAAGGGTTTTATGGATTTGGACTTCTGTTTAGAAATTTTGAAAACAGCTGGATAAGGGAATCTTCGAGATCTCTGATCTCCGTGTTTGCTTACTGATAAAGCTGGGAGGTTGACTCGGAAGAGGCTGCTGGTTTATGGTGCATTCACTCACTGGTGACTAACGATCGGGCTTGAACTCACACTCCTGTTTCCTCCTGTCCACTTGAGCCCCTCAGTGGCCCCTGCCTTCTATTTGTCTGCTCAGGCCCTTATACTGGCAGACCAAGAAGAGACCATGGGTACCTTTTAACTAAGTCCCCGTTATGCAGGTAAGAAAACAGATATCCAAGATTTTAACTGACTTGCCCAGCAACCACACAGCCAGTGTTTTCAGAACTGGGACTAGAATCCAGATTTTGGAATCCTAATCTACTGCTTTCTCAAGACTTCAATTCTAATTCTGCAGTTTGTTAGCTCTGAGACTTGGGCAAGCTTCTTAATCTCTCTGAGCTTTGGTATGACGGTCCGTAGTTGTTTGGATCGTCGCAAAGGTTATAAATGGATGTAAAATGCCCCTCCACCATAGCCCCCGCCCGTTTCCCACCTGTGCTCTTCCTGCTGGCGAGGAGTCAGCTCCCTGCTGGAGGAGCCCACAAAAGCAGCCTTCAAGGCTGATACCGGCCATTGCCTCAGTACAGATTAGGACTTATTTTAGCATCTCAGAGCATAGTATATGAGAGAGAAATGAAACTTTTGAGTGCAGATAGACATAATTTTGATGATTTGTTACGTTTAAAAGTCTTTCTCTTTCATTCCTTGGTCTTGCCAAAGATCTTTTTCCTCTCCAGAGATGGAACAGAAAGCTAAGGAGAAAAGGGTGAAAGGAAGGAGAATTTCTTCCTGTTTATATACTTATTTTGGATTTTACGAGTTTAATGTCTGACCTCCCCCACCCTGAGCAGTGGAGGAAAGGAACCTTTCCTGATGGGTTCACAGCTTTACACCTGGTGTAAGTATGCACAAGATGTAAAACCAGAAACAAAAAATAACTTGTTCATCAGTAAATGAACACAGGGCAGCTGGGCTTCGTGGAGAAGTGACAAATGCCTTCAAGCAGTCTTTGTTTTAGGACAATAGCTGAGGTCGCTGGTTTCCAAAAACTACTGGGAAAAACCACTCCCTGCTACTGGTATCAAAATGAAAAACCCGCCGGGGCAGAGCATTCCAGGCGAGCTCCACCAGAGGGCGTAGCACGTCCATGGCAGGCCAGCTGTGCAGCCAGAGCTCCCAGCCTGTGGCCGCTGGTCCCATTCACGTTACTCACGCAGACCTGGTTTGGCAGTGGTATTTCCTCAGTCTCTTTGTTAGTCCCTTTCTTTCCCCAGCCCAGAGGAAAGTGGAGAAGCTTTGGAGTTAGGTGGACTTGGATTACAGTGCTGGCTCTGCCATTCGCTGAGATCTTGGCAAATGTGTCAGCATTCTCAGCTATTGTGTTAAGGATTGGTGACTTCTTCCCAAGCCTGGGGAGATCACAAAGTTATAGACTGTTGGCATAAGAAGGGACCTTCGATATCAGCCAGTAGAGCCCCGACATTTCATGGATGGGGACACTCAGGCCCAGGTTAGACCAAAGCACAAATCTCTCTGCATGTGGGCCCGTGTCCTCTCAGCTACACTCAGCTACCTTCTTTCCAAAATGCGTAAAACATAAAGAGCACTTGTCAGTGAATGAGTGTACGGAAAGATGGAAAGATAAAAGCCCTTTAAGATGCTCATGTCGTCTTTTAGAGCAAGGATTTTGGATCCAGACAAAAACATGGATGCTGCATTCATCGTCCAGCTTCAGTAGTTACTAATTTGGGCAAGTTACTTGACCTCTTGAGCTTCAGTTTCCTCCTGTCAGTGGTGGGGGATCATGAATGGGTACAATAGTACCTACCTCACAGGGTATTGTGAGGTTTCGATGAGCACATACCTAAAACGCTCAGCTCTGCACCTGGCACCTCAGAGGCATTAAATAGATGTTAGTTCTTAAAATCTAGGTCACGTAACCTTTCTGAGCCTCAGTGTTCTCATCTATAAAGTGGGAATTTTTCATAGCAGGAGGATTAAATGACACAACTGATAAAACCCTCAGCACAGGACTTGGCTCATGATAATGATCCAAAATACAATATATAATAATAAATAGTAGTTTATCCCCTTTCATGAAGTAAGGAATGACTATTTCTAAGAGCAAAGAGAGGGATAAGTGTGCATTCCTACCACTTCCAAAGACCTATCAGAGAGCATTCCCAAGAACACGTCATCTTTCTGTAGTTATCCTATGTCACATTCCCACAGAGCCCTTGTCCGAGGTCTCACAGCCAACCGGCCTGTAAATCCCCAGCGATTCTTATCTTTGCACCCCCAGTAGCGACTACATTAGCTGAGACCTTGTCTTTTCTCCCCTGGACTTTTGCTGCAGCATCTGCACCTTGGGAGGCGTGAGTGATGCCATCTGGCTAGAGAAGTGCCCCCAAGGGATACGCTTACTGTTGCTAGGAGGGGATATGGGCTCCTGGTTGTATTAGTTTCCTAGGGCTGCTGTAACAAAGCCCCACAAATTAGGTGGCTTAAAACAACAGAAACGTATTCTCCCACTTTTCTGGAGGCTAGAGGTCTAAAACCACGGTGTCAGCAGAGCCATGCTCCTTCTGAGACTGAGTAGGATCCTTCCTTGCCTCCTCTAGCTCCTGGTGGTGGCTGTCAATCTTTGCTGTCCCGTGGCTTGCAGCCGCCTCACTCCAGTCTCTGCCTCTGTCATCATCACACAGCCATCTCCTCCCCTTGCCGGTTTCTCTTCTTCTTTTCTTATGAGGGCACCAGTCACGCTGAATTAATGACCCACCCTACTCCTGTGTGACCACGTCTTTTTTTTGTTGTTGTTGTTACAAAGGTATTTCTTTTAATTAAATGTAGGTTAAAAAAAAACACTCATTATGTAGCACTATCACAGTAAAAATGAATTTCCTAAGAACAGCTCAAGTATTCAGTGAAACATCAAGAGGTGAACTGCAATTTTTTCAATCATATTCAGAAAACCTTATGTGTTTACTTGCTTGTTGAGTGTTTGCCAGTCTAATCTTTTCTGCTTTGGTGATTAACTTTTCAGTGCCTCTTTTCTTTTCCCGAGGCTGATCGAGTTTGGCCTATCAA
>NW_012155173.1:2866136-2876375 GCF_000956105.1 Propithecus coquereli | reverse complement strand
TAATTATTTGTAACTTCTTAACCGTTCAGTTAATTAATTTTGAAAAAATAAGTGAATGAGTGAAGCAAAACATTTCTGTGGACCTGAAAGACTCTTGGACCATCAGTTTTCAATTCCTCCCTCATGGACCATCAGAGTGATGATTCTGTAAACTAGTATATGTGGTCATGTTACTCCCCGGCTTATAAGCCCTCCACGGTGGCCAGTAGCTGTCAGCAATAGCTGATGTAGGTCTATTCCCAACAAACACTTCCAGCCACATCTCCACCGCTTCCCCTCACAAAGCCTGTGCTCAGGGACAGCACCCCTGTTTTAATCTGACACAGGACAGATCTTCACTGCCAGGCCTTTACTTGTGTGTTTTCCCAGAAACAGTCCCCAAGTCCCCCACTTGCCATCTGGTTTTCTCTGCTACTCATCCTTCAAGGTCCAGCTCAAAAGCCTCTTCCTCTAGGATACCTGCCAGGCCTCATCGTGTCCTCCCACACCCAGGTTCCACAGTACCTTGCTTCTGCATTTCGAAGCACTTCTCCCAGTTTTCTTGGTGTTATAGTGAGGTTATTCTATTATCTGCTTCTCCTACTAGGCTAGGAGCCCCTGGAAGACAGGAACTTTACCTTGGACATTGTATTAGTTTGCTAGGGCTGCCATAACAAATATCAAAGACTGGGTGGCTTAAACAACAGAATATTATTTTCTCGTAATTCTAGAAGTCCAAGATCAAAGTGTCAGAGGGTTGGTTTCTTCTGAAAGTTGGTTTCTCTTTGGGCTTGTAGATGGCTGTCTTCTCCCTGTGTCTTCACATGCCCTTCCTCTGGGTGTGTCTGTGTCCTAATCCCCTCTTCTTATATGGGACCCAGTGAGATTGGATTGGGGCCCATCCTAAGGACTTCATTTTAACTTAGTTACCCCTTAAAGACCCTGTCTCCAAATTCGGTCACATTCTGAGGTATTGGGGGTTAGGACTTCAACATAATTGGGGGGGGAGAGACACAATTCAGCCCTTCGAAGTCATTTCTTTCAATTTTTTAATAACTCAAATAATATAGAAATAGATGATCATTATCATTGTTATTATTATAACTTCAAACAAAGCAGGTAAAGCTAAAGTCCTCCCTTCCCGTCCCCCCAACTCCCCACTCTACCCGTCTGTTAGCACTGCTGCCAGCTCTGTTTGAAGCCCTTGCATGTGCACAGGTACATACATAAAGATATAGCTTTGGTGTATTTTTTTCTTTTACATAAATATAATCAAATTGTCCATGTTGTTTTGCAAACCTGCATCTTACTAGTTCTTTTTATGTGTATGTCCCCCCTACCGCCTCCCCTGAATCAGAGTTTAGCTACGACTAAGCATGTTCAGGACATTTGGCGAACCATTAAAAAGAATGAAGGTGTGGAGTGTAGGTCTCTAAGTGCACATCAGGGCCATGCGGACTGCATCACGAGGCTAGCTAAAAGGAAGCCATTTTGCTTCCAGAATGCTTTTGGCTTGTTCTGTCTGTTTACAATTAACTTACTGCTTGCTTAGACAGCTGTCGGGCACAAGATTAGAAAACAACCTTGAGGAAAAACAAATCAAGAGTTTGAAAGATACAGACAGCTAATGACAAGATCCACCAGACGACCTAATGTTTTCTGAAAACCACGGGACAAATCATAATGACTGGTACAAAGCGTGCTTTCTGCTACATATCCCCTTCCCCGTTCCCTTTATAAGTTGCTCAGTGAGCAGAGGAAGATGAGACGAGACGGTCGCTGAGACGACAGTCCGCCATCTCCTCCATCTGCCAGCACGTCTTCCCCTCACCAACCGCTCACCTCTCGTGTTTGGCTCTCAGGGGGTGAGAGCTGGACCTGCGTTCGGCAACAAGTCTGCCATGACTTGACTGGCAGCCACCTAATATCCTATTTTATTTTAGGTCTGTCAACCTAAAATAAACAGCAGAGAGACTGACTCTCCAAAACAAAGAGTTTTGGGGGGAGTAAAAGGAAATTGCAATTTGGGATACCTGTGCTATGGTGGCCCATAGGTACATTCAAAGAGGTTTGGGCAAGGGGAAGCTTTTAAAAGAAAAGAGAAGTGCAGGTAAGCTGCTTTGAAACAAAGACCATTGTTACAGGGGCTTGTTGCAGGAGTTGGCATTAGCTTATTGGTGGAGACAGCCATAGTTAGCAAATGTTCTTGTGCAATCAGCTTATCTGGAATTACTTGGATAGTTTCTGTCATATGCATACATGTACGAGGGCCCTCTCTTCATGGTTAGGGTTTGACATAAGTGACTCCATGTTGGTACTGGCAACTTTCACAAGTCTCATTTTTCTTGTATGTAAAATGGAGGACAATAATTATAATACTCATCTCCTAAGATCCTCAAATTATCTGGCATTTAGAGGTTCCCCAACCAGTATTGTCTAAACATCCTTCCTGCATGACCATCGAAGTCTGGTATCTTTACACAGTTTCACTTCCTTGGTATTTCTGAGAGGGCTAGGCAATGCTTCCATTTTCTAAAAATCCACCTGGTGGGGGCTGACTCCTCTTGCCCACACAGTTCTGCTGCTGCTCTCTGCTCCTCTTTAACCAAGCAAAGAGCCAGACTGTTAGGTTTGTTGCAGGTGGGAACCGGAAAAGTATGTACAGGACAGAATGTGGTTAATGCAAAACTTAGGCTTGTAAAACAATAGCCGCAGGAGTCTGGAGAGACCCCGGACTTTGTAAATCTAACGGACAGCGGTAGCCAGCATTCCTTCCCCCTCCCTCCCTGATAGAGATGAAGTTTGTCCCTCCCTAGCTCTCCTGATAAGGACGATGCCAGAGCTGAAGGATGGATGTGGGCAGGGGTCCTAGGAGCTGGTCGTTTCAAAAAGAATTAATTACAAACGGCTGTTCCGGACCGCTTACTCCTCCCAGAAAAACTCTCTGTAAAACCCAAGGTTCTCCCCTTTTCTCTTGTGGATGCTCTTTGGCCTCTATGCATCTGCACTCAGATGCTCAAATAAACAGCATTTTGCTACACATGAGGCTCCGGACCTAACACCAGACTGCTCACACAGTTCCCCAAAACACTCCTAATGTCAGAAGGTTCAAGTTAAGGGATTTTGCCAAAGCCTTCCCAATAGCCTCATTATTATTCTTTCCATTCTCACCTTTCAAAGAGCACAGTGGGTTAAGGGTTTCTCATGCCTTATAGCACTGCATCCCCCTGACGCCTAGCGGGGAGGTTCTGTTAACATACCCATTTTGCAGGTGACGCATCAGAGCCTCTGAGAGGGTGAAGAACTTTCCCAAGGTCACTCAGCCAATGGATGGGAGGGCAGGATCCTGTCCGAAGCATTTCCCAAAGTTTGGCTAGTTTCAGGAGTGGAACCACAGCTAATTGTAGCTGTTTCACACAAAGGCATTAAGTAAGGGAACCACCTAGTGAGATAATTATTCCATTTTTGGTTATCCTTTCATTCCTTTTGATTACATCAAGGAAAGCCTCGGGTTGTTTCTAATATACCTTTAAAAGTTCTCTAACGCCTTGCCAACCTCCTTTTCCTGACAAAGACAGAGCAGGCAACGGTATCTAGCCAGAATTTAATCACATTGTTTTGTTTTTCTTGTATTTACTTTTATGGAAATGAAGTTGATTTTCCATTGACTTAGCAATATAAATACTTTTTAAAATATAGGTTATTACAAGTGAGTAGCTATACAGAAAAATGTTAAGTAAACAATAGTATGGTTAGTTCCTAGCAGAAATTGTGAGACTTGGGGCCTCATGACTGGGGAACACTGCGTGTCATAAAGAGGAACTTAAGATTGGACACCAGAACCCACTTCCTGGCCTCTTCAGAGCCGAGAGGCTGCCCCCTCCTGTTTCTGGCAGGGACCCAGAGGAGAGGCCCCTGGGCCCAGCAGAGCTCCAGCTCAAGGAAAGCCCTTAACACCATAAGGTCGGCCTTTCCATTCTGCCTGTTTATTGTCCTCAACTTCTCCATTTCAAGGGAGATTTCCATTGCTCTTTGCATACAAAAGTCCCCAGACTGGTTTTCCCCAAATAAAAAAAGAGCAGCCAGTCTTCCCTTCAAGTGCATTTCAATGGTGGGCCGCTTTGCAGCAGTTTACTGAAGGCCTGGTAGGGCGGTAGGTCTTAAGGGTAGCCCCACTTCCGGCCCAGTCCCCAGAAGGAGAGGACTAGGAGGGGTATGCTCCTCCCCTCCCTGCCCTAAGTGAAGCCTTGGCCTGCAGTGCGGCCCTGACCTTGGCCCTCTCCTGCTCAAACGTGCCGTGTTTCTCTGGGGCTAATCTCCTTGGCGTGGCATTCAAGGCCCTTCACAATCAGCCCAATAGGGTGAGGGAAAAGAGCACTGGGCCAGGACCCTGGACACCGGGGTTCTAGTGCTAGAGTGACCCTCAACTTGCTGTGTGTTCCCTCCCCTCTTCAGGCCTCAGTCTCCCCACTGCTAGAAAGAGGGGATCTCGTCAGGCAGGTCTCTTCCAGCACTGACATTTGCCACCTGCAGCCTGAGTCTGAGTTAATTGGCCAGCTAAAGATCAAAGAGGCTGAAAGACCCTCTGAGAGGACTTTGATGCTTGGCCATTTTTGGTGGCTTTATGCCTATTTTATGCTATGTCAGGAAAAACAGCTCTGCCAGGAATTAAGCTGGTTTGTCCTGCTTCCTAAGAGGTCACCTTACACCAACGGGCCTTACAGAGTGAGGGACCCGCTCGCATCTGACCCCTCAGCGCTCTCTCCTCCCATCCCAGATGGCTAGTGCCAGCAGGAAAGCCTCTTGTTTTATCTCTTAAAATGGAAAATGTTTTTTTTTTAGTTGCCATAAAACAGATGCCCAGTGTAAAAATGTTTGCCCAATATGAAATATATAAAAATGAGAGTAAAATTCTACTGAAAGATCGTCCACCCACCCCTGCCTGAGATATCCTTCATAAGCACTTTTGTGTTCAGCCTTTCAAGCTTTCCCTAAGAAATATAAAGACATACATTTTTATAATGAACGTAGGATCATATTAGAAACACTGTTATAATATTTGAAAAGGCAAAATCACAACTCTCATAGAAATAGAAAATGAACACTTGGCTGGTCAAAGATTTTATTTAACTCAATAATTAATGAAGTAATATATTAAAACCAGTTCAGAGGAGAATCTGATTAACAGACATCTATACAGGCAATCAGGAATGCAGAAGTAAATTGGGTAATGAATGCAAAATTGATCATCATCTATAAGGCAATAAAATGTGATGTTTACAATCATCTCTTAAATTGTTTATGGGACAGAATGTTCATTTTTATGGGCAAGAATAATTTGCATTACTATTACTTTTCTACAACTGCACAGAGATGTGAAATAGCCTAGTCAGAGACAGTGAAAGACCCCTAGGAAATTAGGGAACACGCAGAGTCTAGACAGCATGCAGCCTGCCATTGACAGCCAATAAACTTTTACAATTGTTCACCCAAACGTACATCATGATGATAATAGCTAATATTTTGGGAATGCGTACCATGTGTCAGGCACTAAGTACTTTATTATCTCATTTAAGTCTCATAACAAGGCTGTAAGGTAGAACCTATTATCATTCCATTCACCAATGAGAAAACTCAGGTACAGAGAGGTTGCATAACTTGCCCAATGTCACAGCTAGAAAGTGGGGAAGCCAGAATTCAAATCCTAACTGTCACTACCATGGTTTATTTATCCGACTAGCAATTGATGGACATTTGGGTTGTTTTCAGGTTTTTTCTATGATGAACAATGAATGTCTTCAGCGAATGTCTTTATATCATTCTCTACTTCTCAGAATTCCTCGAAGTGGAATTGCTGGATCCAAGAATATGTGCATTTTACATTGATGTAGACACTACCAAATTGCTCTCCAAAAGGCAGAATCAATTTACACTCCCACCAGCAGCCGGCTTGGAGTTTTTTTAAGAGAGTTTCCCTATTTCTTTGCTAACAATGAGTAATATCAATCTTTTCAGTATTTGCCAGTCTGATAGGTGAAAAAAGGTATCTCAGTGTTATTTTAATGTAAATTTCTTCTTAACACAATAATTCTTCAGGACTGTTTTGAAAGGATAATTATTAGTGCTGGAGATAATTTTGTTCCTCTTCCTCTCCTGCAGTGGTAGGGCTATAAACTCAGAGTAAGGTACTGGAAACTGAAAATAAAATCCTAACACCGCTCCTGTGACTAAACAGAACGCCTCTTGGCAAAGGGAACCCCAGAAAAACCTTAAAACTGAGTTCCCAGTCATTAAGGGAAGGGAGGTCTGACATACCCCCTCCCTTATGGATTTTAGACACAACAATTTACCAGCATTAATGTTAAAATGGAGATCATAAGACTGACAAAATAGACTTTTTGTGGCAATAAGATACTAAATTATAAACAGGACCTAAAGCCATGCAAGGCAAAGGTTAAGTCACACCTGCAGGCCATCGATTTGCTTAACGGATCACTTTCAGCATATTGTGGCTTGCTCTGTGATTAGCAGACTTCTCATCTTAACTTAAACATTTCTTTCTACTGATTCCAAGGTTTTAGACAAACCTTTATTCCTTCAACCAACTACAAATTAAGGAATCTCTGAATACACCTATAACCTATAACCCTCCCCGCCCCCCCCGCCTTTTCAGGCCAAATCAATGTATACCTTCCATGTATTGACTTAGGATTTTATCTGCAATTCCTGTCTTCCTAAAATGTATGAAACCAAACTGTAACCTGGCCACCTCAGGTGCATTTTCTTGGGATCTCCTAAGACTGTGTTTCTCAGGCTGCAGTCACTCATATTGGCTCAGAATAAACCTCTTTAAATTATTTTATGGAGTTTGGTTTTTCTGTTAACAGTACAAAGAGGAGGAGGCATCTATCCAAGGCCATCCTGTGAGTTAGGGGCAGAACTGGGACTCTCACCAGGGCTTCTGGCTTCCTTCTGAAATAGACAGCGCCTTATCCGTGGGCTTCCCTGACAGCAGTATTGCTTTCAGTCTGAATACCAGCAGGAGTGATTGGCAATTCTTGAGCAGTAAACTCTCCTTTATTTTATATTAGTCAATCAATGGAGATGATACGATTACCTAGGCCATTTGAAAAAACAAAACAAAACTAAATGTGTACTTATCACTAGTGGACCAAACATTTAAATGTAAAATAAATAATAAAGACTACAAGAAAAATGACTAAATTAGTTCTATAGTTTATTTCTATTATTTATAAACAAATCATATAGGAAAAGTTTAACAAGTTGGACTACTAAATGCTTAAAAATGTCTACGTGGCCAAAAAAAAAAAATCACTACAGGCCGGGCACAGTGGCTCACGCTTGTAATCCTAGCTCTCCGGGAGGCCGAGGCGGGCGGATTGTTTGAGCTCAGGAGTTCGAAACCAGCCTGAGCAAGAGCGAGACCCCGTCTCTACTAAAATTATATAGAAAAAATTAGCTGGGCATGGTGGCTCATGCCTGTAGTCCCAGCTACTCGGGAGGCTGAGGCAGGAGGATCGCTTGAGCCCAGGAGTTTGAGGTTGCTGTGAGCTAGGATGATGCCACGGCACTCTAGCCCGGGCAACACAGTGAGACTCTGTCTCAAAAAAAAAAAAAAAAAAAAATCACTACAAATGGGCTTGAAAGGAGAATTTACTCTTTTAAACCACTCTTTAGACACAAAAGCACATCAGAAATCACTTATGCATTCACCAACTGTTAGGCCAATTATAGGATTAGAAAAGATAATGCCTGTGAACATGGGCTGTCCAAAGGCATTTTTCATTGGGCATGGTGGTTATGGCTGTCATTATGATCTTTAAGATTTCCAGCTATGCAGCCAAAATGCATGTGGAAAAGCATTAGACAGGGGTACAGGTGTGAAGGGGTATGGAGGTAACAATTAATCACTTTTCCTCCAAAGTGGAAAAGAGCCCAGGCTTTAAAACAAGTCGCATCTGGATTTGAATCTGGCTCTGCTAGCATTTGCCTTTCCTTTGGCAGGATGTGTACTGTCTCAAATCCTTATCTCCTCATTTATAAAATGGTCTGATGAGATCCACATGTCAGAATGTTTTTGAGGAATGAATAAGATGACGAGTGTGTACTGCCCAGCACAGAGACCGGCACTTACTAGACAATAAAAAAAGATGTGTGTTCCCTCCCCATTGTCTTCTCTGGGAGCTCACATAGACTCCCAGACTCTCCGACTCATTCATCCCACAGTTTTTGTTGGGCGTTTGTGCAGTAGAGAGGCAACCTCTGCCCTCCTGGAGTTTACAGTCTCACCAGGACATCGGACACAGGACAGATCATTTTCCAAAAACAAATTATTTACAATTAAAGGAAAGCTATGAGGAAAAGAAGCCCATGGTGTACCAGCAACCTTGACTGAGTCGTGAGGGAGGCAGGGGCTCCGGGGTATTGAGGAAAGTCCTCTGAGGAAGGGACCTGGTGGATGGGGGAATTAGCATTGGTCGGACGGAGCAGTCCAGGCGGAAAGAAGCAGGATGGACCAGGGTTACCCGGTGTGAAATAATAAGAAATTTAAATATTGGTCTCTGCCCCCCATCCCTCTGGCACAGAGCTCCTAAAACCCTTGTAATGTCCTGAGTGACGGGGTGCTAGAAGAATCTTTTGTTCTCATGTTTGGTCTCTGACCCCAGTTCCTGACACAGAGCTCTGAAATCCTTTGGAATTTCCTGGGTGATAGAAGCGTCTTTGTTCTAAAGAGGTGACTCTTGGTGGGCTCCTGGGTGGGGGCTGGTCACCAGACCAAGCCACAATTATAAAAGCTTGGAGCTTTCCGCCCCATCCCCCATTCTCCGGAAAGGGGCAAGGGGCTGGAAATGGAGTTAATAATCAATCGTGCCTATGGGATGACACAAAAATCCCTGAACTGAGAACACATCTCCATGCCGGGTGCACCCCAACTCCATGGGCACAGAAGCATCCGAGCTCCAGACCTTTCCAGAGCTCGCCCCCCTATGTATCTTTTCATCTGGCTGTTCATCTGCATCCTTTATTATATCTTTGATTAATAAACTGGTAAATGTAAATAAAGTGTTTCCCTGAGTTCTGTGAGCCAGTTTGTGGCATGTTAGTTGAACCCAAGGAGTGGGTAGTGGGAGCCCCAATTTACATACCGGCTAGTTGGTCAGAAGTACAGGTGACAACCTGCTACTTGCCATGGGTGTCGAGGTGGGGGGCAGCCTTGGAGGACCGAGCCCTTAACCTGTGGGAGCTGATGCAATTCCCAGGTAGACACTGTCAGAACTGAACTGAATTAGAGGACACCCAGCGGGTGTCTGCTGGAGAATTGCTTGGTGTGTGGGGAAATAACACCCCCACCCCCATGTTGTGTCAGAACTGTTGTGTTGAGGGGTGTGTGAGAGCAGGAAAAACACTTTGGGGATTTTTCTGTATTTAACTCCTGGAAACTAAAGGAAGGCCCCTGTAGCTGGGGCCTGGGGAGAGCAGTGGCCCCTCCGGCCCCACATTCACAGCTCGGGAATTCTGGCTCCAGCTTCCCAACAGGGGTTCAGCCCAGCTTGGGTCTGGACATTCTAGGGCCAGGAACTCCCTACTTCTGGGATCACCTGGTCCACCTGGGGATTGGTTAGCACGCCCAGAAATTCAGGTGCCACCTGCTGGCTACTGCACCACTGCAACCAGGGAATGGACAGCTGGCCCCATGGTCTTGATCTTAACTCTGACGCAGTCAGTCACTCTCCCTTGGCAAGTCTCACTTTCCCTTCTCTGACATTTACTCTGTGTTGCAATTACCTATTCATATGTCTTCTTCTGCTATCTTGGGAGCTCCCCATGAAAAGGGAGTGTGTCTTCCTCCTCCCTCTGCCCCCAGCTCCCAGCACAGACTCTGCACATCTGCGCTGCCCAGTGTATGTTTGAATGAATAATAAATGATATTTTACAAAGATCTACTCGTTTGATTTTAGGTAACTATTACCTCCAAACACTAGCTATATTTTATCGAGCATCTACTATGTGCCAGACACCTTACCTATTACTGCATTGAATTGTTTTTTTGGAGATTGGCATTATTTTGCCTTCATTTTCTCCTCGGCTCTTTATTTTGAAGAAATTCGGATAAACAGACAAGTTGAAAAAACAATACAGTAAACACCCATATACCCTTCATCTAGATTTACTAATTTTGCCACAATTCCCTTACTCCTGTATATATACACACACTTTTTACCTTTTTTTTTTTTTTTT
>NW_012155173.1:2861881-2862781 GCF_000956105.1 Propithecus coquereli | reverse complement strand
AAAAAAAAAAAGTAAAGCCCTTTGAAGCTGTAATTCATGTAAGACACTGTTTCTAAGAAGAAGAGAGTAACAACCCAGTAACTTAACTGGGTATCAGAACTGCAGCCAATTCAGCTGGGAGCTGGAAAGGGGCAGGGAAAATGCTCCAAATTTTTGAGAGTGATCACAGGGCCCTACATTATGAGCATTCATGGTGATGTAGCAGGCAGGTGTTCTCTTGTTTTAAAAATGAGGAAACTGCAAAGAAAAGAAAGAAAAAAAAGGAAAAAGAAAGAAAGAAGAACAAAAGAAAATGATGGATAAAAGTTTTAATCTTAAAAAAATAAAAGCATGTGCAGCTCTTCCAGATTAACATGGGAGGAGAGAATGGAAGAGACCAGAAGATCTATTACTCCCAGATCGAATTGGTCATAGCGTAGCACAACATGGATTGGTGTTCCTTGAAGTCAGGGATTGAATTTCCTTCACGACTGTCTCTCCAGGGCTGAGCACCAAACGGGTCTGGCATCTGGTGGGAACTTAGGAAACGTGTAATGAGGGAATCCGGGGAATGTCATTGAAAATCTTCTCGACACCTCAGGGCCTTCGCTGTGATTACAAAAATTATCATAGTCTGATAAAAGTCATTCTTCTATTTTACGAGGGCATTGGGCAGGGGGCTCAGCCAGTTACCCTTTTCACAGGCTTGAGCCCTCTTGGTGGAATTACAGGAGTAAAACACCAAGTGTGATTGCACGACAGGGATGAATGCATCAGTTAAGAGGCAGACTTCGATTTTGCTACCTTTTAAACATTTTTTTTATTTTATTGTAGTAAGAACATGTAACATGAGAACTACCCTTTTAACAAATTTTGAAGTGTACAATACAGTACAGTTGCCTATAGGTACAATGTTGTACA
>NW_012155173.1:2859317-2861831 GCF_000956105.1 Propithecus coquereli | reverse complement strand
TAATTTCTTTCTAATTTTTAGTAGAGACGGTGTCTCGCTCTTGCTCAGGCTGGTTTCGAACTCCTGAGCTCAAACAATCCGCTGCCTCGGCCTCCCAGAGAGCTAGGATTACAGGCGTGAGCCACCGCGCCCGGCCCCCGCTAATTTTTTATTTCTATTTTTAGTTGACTTGCTAATTTTTTCTATTTTTAGTAGAGACAGGGTCTCGCTCTTGCTCAGAGCTGGTCTCAAACTCCTGAGCTCAAGCAATCCTTCTGCCTCGGCCTCCCAGAGTGCTAGGATTACAGGCATGAGCCACTGCACCCGGCCATACACACACTTTTTTTTGCTGAACCATTTGAAAGTTGCTGATACTATGATTCTTCGCTCTTAAAATCTTTAGCACGTATCTCCTAAGAGCAAGGACATTTTTCTATATAATCACGATGCCATTGTTACAATCAATAAATACAAGATACAAAAGTAATATCTGAAAAAAGTCCATGTTTGAATTTCTCCCATTGACCTGATTATATCCTTTATAGATTTTTAATTTTCATCCAGCATTACAGAGAGTATTTATTGTCACGTCATGTCTCTTTAGTCTCTATTAATCTGGAACAATTTCCCCCACTTTTTTTTTTTTTGGTCTTTCATGATGAAACTTTGATGAGTTAGGTTATACATTTTTTGGCAAAAATGCTATTCAAGTGATGCTGTATCTTCTAGTGGGTCACAACAGAAGGCACATGTCATCATCTTGTTCCATTCTTGGGGATATAATAAATTTGGTCAGTTGGTTAAAGTGGTGTTCACCAGATATCTTCACCATAAAGTTACCTTTTAATCTTCGTAATTAATAAGTAATTTCTAGGGAGATACTTTGAGACTATATGAACCCAACAACTTCTCACTGAATGGTTTTCATGTCCACTGATGATCTTCCCTGAATCAATTACTATGGTGGTTGCAAAATGGCGTTTTTCTAAATTCTTCTATACTTTTTCTTTGTTGTTAGCATATCACTATGCACTCATGGATTCCTTTTATTAGTTCAATGGATAACAATCCTTTATGGTCATTATTCGCTTTGATATTCGAATTGTCTCAAATTTGACCAGTGGAACTTGACCAGCTTGAGCTGGCTCCTGAGTGCTTTGATGTGTCTCCAATAGCTTTGAACAGGCCGTTGCTTTCTGGCACAAGATATTCCAGGCTCATATTTTACCCTTATTGTACAGCGAAGAAAAAGGAGGCTCACAGAAAGGAAATGACTTGCCTCCTCACAGTATCTGGGAGGTCCTGATCGAGCTCCGGACTTTTGATTCTGAATTCCTAGGAAAGTAGCTAAACTGCTGGGCCAGCCAGTCCTATAGTGCAGAAAGGACCTTATAAGGAAACGTAGATGATCCTAAAGCCAGCTGAATCCTTAGCTGACTGCACACAGAGCATGCTTAATAAGATGGAGACATTTGGATAATTTTGAACTTAGACAATTAGCAGCACATTCCAAGGATATTTTATTTACTGAGGAAGTTGTATTGTGGGGTGGGGCAGGGGGTTGGTGAGAGCATGGGTTTTGGAGTCAGGGAGAACAGAGATTTCCTTTAAGGCCCAAGCAGATTCTGCCCCTGCATGTGTTTTTGGGCAAGTTACTTCACCTCGTTGAGTCCCAGACTTTTCCTTCTGTAAAATAGGGTAATCATACCCACCTCATAAGTGGGTTCATTCATATAAAGTGCTTCACGTAGTGTCTTGCACATGTTAAATGCTGAACAGACAAAAGCCACCTTTAACAATAGTGCTGTTGTTATTATTATTAAAATCTGAGAAAATCCTGTTATTTAGTGGGTTAAGATGGTAGTAAAAGCAATAGGTTTGTATTCTAAAGACTCTCATCCAGCCTCTGTGACCTCGGACATGTCCGGTCCCCACTACCATGAATTTCACTTTCTTCGCTTATAAATCACGTCTCATGATCCCTTGCCTGCAAACTTCACAGCCTCACTCAACAGATTTCATGAGCACCTACTATGTGCAGGGTAATCACATTCCTAACACCAAAACCAAAGGGCGAACATTGCTGCACTCCTCCTTTAAGACAGGGTCAATTGGCTGTCCAGGGCCAACGAGAAGCAAAGTTGGGATTCCACCCAGTGGTCTCTGAACTCCATGCCTGTCCTTTCCTTTTGGTCATGGTGTTCAGAAGGGGAAAAAAGACCTACATGTGAAAATACTCTGCAAAGCTGCAGAGCCCTATAGAGGGAAAACAGTTTTATCATCAGCAACTGGCATTCCTTCCGTGGAAAATGTCACTGGGAGGAAAGCAGGTGACTTTGGAACTTTTTTTCCTTCTTTTCTATCCTTAAGATAACTCTTGAGAGTCTTAGATTAATGTTGTTTGCCAAAGACTCCTCCTACACTTCAAATAATGACAGGGTAAATGTAGCAGAGATCAGGCCAGCCCAGAACCAAATGCCTCAACTGAAGAAGCTGATTAGAAAAGCCCTTTAAGGGCCGGGCGCGGTGGCTCAC
>NW_012155173.1:2848485-2857627 GCF_000956105.1 Propithecus coquereli | reverse complement strand
AGAGACGGGGTCTCGCTCTTGCTCAGGCTGGTCTCGAACTCCTGAGCTCAAACAATCTGCCCGCCTGGGCCTCCCACAGTGCTAGGATTACAGGCGTGAGCCACCGCGCCCGGCTGAAACTCCTCTTTTCTTAATGTTCACTTTGAGGCCTGAGGAGCCAAAGTGGCTGAATGGCTGTCTCAACTTCCAATTCAGAGGAATCACTGTTGCATCCCCTGGTAGAAGCTTCTCTCCCTTGGGCTTTGTGGTGGATTAAAGATGGCTGCAAATTCCTTATCACTTCGCTGTTGAGAAATGAATGTTGTTTCCTCTCCCTTTGAATTGGGGTTGACCTGAGACTGCTTAACCAGCAATATACGGTGGAAGTGATGTTCTGTCAGTTCTGGGGAAGGACTTCAATAAGACTGGCAGCTTCCTCTTCCTCCTTCTTGGAGCCCTGAGCTGCCAGGTAAGAAGTCCAGGCTATTCTGCCAGAGACATAGGCCACATGAAGATCACTGAGGCTCTGCGGGTCAAATGGAGAAGTCATCTTTGACGTCCAGCCCAGTCAAGCCTTCGGATGGCTCCAGCACCACCTACTATCTGACTACAACCTCATAAGAGACTCTCAGCAAGAACCCCCCAGATGAGCCCAGCCAATCCACAGAACCACGAGAGATAACAATATGTTTTTTTAAGCCACAAAGTTTTGGGGTGGTTTGTTTCACAGGGATATACAACAAAAGAGACCCTAAAACGTGTAGACTAGACAGAGCTTAGTCTCAGGACAGGAAGCAGATATTAGGTGTTACCCTGAGAAATTCTACCCCTTGGTTTCTTTTTTTTTTTTTCTTTCTCTTTCATCTTTTTTTCTTTTTTTGAGACAGAGTCTCACTCTTTTGCCTGGGTTAGAGTGAGTGCCATGGCGTCAGCCTAGCTCACAGCAACCTCAAACCTCTGGGCTCAGGTGATCCTCCTGCCTCAGCCTCCCGAGTAGCTGGGACTATAGGCATGCGCCACCATGCCCGGCTATTTTTTTTTCCTATATTTTTAGTTGTCCAATTAATTTCTTTCTATTTTTAGTAGAGACGGGGTCTCGCTCTTGCTCAGGCTGGTTTCGAACTCCTGAGCTCAAACAATCCGCCCGCCTTGGCCTCCCAGAGAGTTAGGATTACAGGCGTGAGCCACCGCGCCCGGCCTCTTTCATCTTTCTTTCCTGTCCTCTGCAGACCCCTTGGTTTCTGAACCAATTGTTTTGGTTATTATTCAGTTTGGCTTCATCAAACAACAGAAAACCCCAGATAATAGTGCCTTAAACAAGTTTGAAATTTCTTTGTTTCACAAAAGCCTGAGGAAGCGGTCTAGGCTGGAACAATGCTGTAAGATGTCAGGAACCCTGGTCTTTTATCTTTTTTTCTGTGCTATTCGTGACTTCAGCCTCTTGGGTCAAGATAACACTTGAGGACGTGGGATGGAAGAAGGGATGAAGAAGAAGACAAAGAAAGATTATTTAAGGCCACTACATGTCATTTCTTCTTATATCCCATTGATTAATATGTATCTTATGGCCATGCCTAGCTGCAAAAGAGACCAGAAAATGCTGTCTTGATTCTGGTGGCCATGCGCCCAGCTCTAAATTCTACTGCTTTAGGTAAGAAAGGCTACTGGGAGACACTTAGCAGTGCCTGTCTCACTGCTATGTCTTGGAAAGGGACACAAGGCAACTGCATCAGGTATGGGGTGCTGACTCAGAGCATGGATCCCTGCCAGAGGAGAGCAAGCCATTGTCCCCCAGTGGGCACTGTGAGCCTCCGCAAGGCCGTTCTACCACCAGCTGCTCATGGATCACGGGTGGAGCCCATTAGGCAAAGAGTGAATCCTGTGGGCCTTAGCCCATTGCCACTTTTGCTGTGAAGTGAATTCCTTTATAAGATGTAATGTTGTGTGACATCCCATGACTGGGTCAAAGCTTTGCAGGCTGTGGTGCTGGCAGAGGCATAAGGGGCAGGAAAAGCAAAACCCAAATCAAAAGTAAATGTAGTACACTGCTGTGAGAACAATTTACCTGCTCTAGATGGCGTGAGCCCAGCTGATGAACAGGGAGGCACAAGGCAGGAGGGAAAGTATTAGCTTCCTTCTCCACAAGAGGCAGGTACACAGGAGAGACTGCAGACTGGAGACGGCTAGTGCGTAGGATTCTCCAAGCCCTCCACAAGCTCCAGACAGTGCCATCCTTCCCTAAAAGAAAGTTGGCAAAATCGTGTTGTTGGCGCACATTGAAATTCAGCAACTCCTTAAATCTGAGCTTGGCTTCAGCAATCTCAAACCCATGGTGAAAGTTTGTCACCTTGTCACAGAAAAGTCCTGAGTTTCAGTCTGTGCCTTGTGGTAAATATCTCAAGACCAGGGCTTGTCGTTCTCCCGATTTAAGATACCTGATGCTTTCAGAAGCAGCCACCCTACTGGTTCAACCTCTCAACTCCCTTTTAGGTGGTTAAAGTTTTGGCTTCAGCTTGTCCAAAGTCCCAACTGACCAAAAGAGATTAATTCACCACTGTGTTCCATGGGCTAGAAGGCAATTAAGATCCTCAGTGTCTCACTCCCTATCTCCGCTCCAGAGCCACGGATCAGTTAGAGGGAAAGCTAAGCTGCTGTAATAAAAAGGCAAACTAGAGAAGCCTATTTCCCCTGTGGGGAGTGGCCCAGGGCAACAGGGCAGCTTTGCTCCTTTGTCATTCATTTCTCCGCACAGAGGAAGCTGGTCTGCCCTCACATCCAGGTTCTAGCTGGTAAGAAAGGAGAACAGAGGTTTCTTGGTTTGTAGCTGCCTCACTCCAATCCTCCGTCGTGACATGGCATTCTTCTTGTATTGTCTTCCCCCCGTATGTGTCTGTCTCTGTGTCAAATTCCCCTTTTTAATGACACTAGTCACATTGGTTAGCGCCCAGCCTGACAATCTCGTTAAACTTGATTACTTCTGTGAAGTCCCTATTTCCATATAAGATTACATTCAGAGATCCTAGGGGTTAGGACTTCAACATATTTTTGGGAGTGGGGGACAATTCAACCCATAACAGGGTCTATTGTCTGCAACCAGCTCTTGGGTGCTGATGTCTGTATCGTTTGTAACAGAAGCAAACCTAAGCAATGTATTGAAAAGATATTAGGTAGCTCCTGGAATCAAAGGAGAACTTGAACAATCAGGCCTTGGGAAGGATAGAAATCAAGGCAGCCCCAGGCAAAAATTCCTGGACATCTCCTTAGGGCCTGCCTCTAGATGTCCTTCTGGCCAAGTGTCCCTTCTCTTAAGATACAAATTCTTGGAAGAATCAGTTAGGTCGGCCTGTGGTGGGACCAGGGTCTGTTTGGAAGCACGTGAGTGGGATCAAGGGACGGACAGTCTTGCTAGGACCTCATGGTGTTGGGGAGGGGCAGTTCCCCAGAAGAAAGTGAGGGGCTGTGACCAAAAGATAGGGGAGGGGTGTATTATGCAGGTGTTTGCTGTACATTGTCATTCATTTGAGAAAGACTTCCAGCTCAGGCAGCGATGTTTCTAAATATTTTGGCACTTAAGGAGCCATTTAGTCATCTGGAAAATGCAGAGTTGTGGGGAAATGCGGTGTCGTGTGGTAAAAAGAGCACTCGGGGTGGAAGCAGGAGAGCAGGTTTTGTTTTGCTTTTTAAAATATTTGCGGATGGTATAATTCTAGCCTGAAAGCTGAAGACAATTAACCGAAAAGCTCTTGGAAACAAGAAAGTTCAACCAAGTATCAAGTTACTAACTGGAAATAAAAATAATGTAATATTAATCAATTAGGCAAAAAAGCATAACAGAACCAAAGATGTTATTCAACTTAGCTACAAAGGCAATTTGTAAAAGAATAAACTCAGCAAGAAATGCAAAGTGTCTCCATGAAGAAAAAACATCAGATTCTCCTTGGAGGCATAAAAGATGAAGGATGGGAAGACTTGAGATAATAAAAATGTCATTTCTCCATAAACGAATTGGTTCAGTGAAAGATTTCAGCTGAACAAACAAACAAAAACAAACCTCGTAAGATCAAAATCTTACTTAGGTTTTTTAACTTGAAAAACCTAAGTTTTATGAATTTTTATGAGTCTAAAATTCATAGGATTATTCCTGTGACAGGACTATGGTCCCTGTCCTTGGATGTCAGATCGTCATAGTCAACAAGCTTTCTCCCCAGGTTTTGATTCTGGCTATGTCATTTAATGATGTGTGAGACCTTGGGCAGGTAATGTGACTTCTTTGGGCCTTAGTTTCCACATCTGTGAAGTGGGATAACTTCCTGTTTCACAGAGCTATAGCAAGGATCATGTGAGAGAAAGAATTTTATAAACTGTGAAGCACTTTTCATGTTATAGTTATTCTTTTTGTTTTTATTCTTCAACAATGCCAGATAAATGGGAAAAATCACAATGCAAAAGGTGTCCATTGCTTTGATTCTGCAAAGAAGACAAATACTCTCAGTAAACTCAGTTGCATGATGATTTATATTTGATTCTTGTGAAGGACAGAAAAGCTAATGCAAGCTGCTTGCTGCCCCAGAGGGAACAGGCATTTGCTTGGTCACTCACTGGTCACGGAACTGAGCAAAATGCTCATGCCGCCCCACTGTCCCCTCAACCCACATTGTCATCTGTAGAATGAAAGGTTTTGGACCTTAGGGTGTTTGAGAGCATAAACTTTGGCGTCTTTTCGGATCTTGGTTTGAATTCTATAGCCAGCAACACGTCCTTTCTTTTCTTGGGTTTCAGAATCTATTAGACAGGCATTATGTTATCTCCATCATCAAGGAGACCTGAGGATTAACTGTGATAATAAATACGAAGTGCCTGGAACCTAGTAAATGATCAATAAATGAGCATTATAAATAATTAGCTGTTGCACTTACCATCATCGTCATTATCATTGCTCTAATGGCCTTTGCAGCTTTAAAATTCGAGGATAATATATCAGGGAAAAGCTAAAACAGAGAGAAAACAGAAAATGGCCCCTTAATAAGCCTTGAGTCAGTACTTGCAAGGAAGCTATTTTTCTGGAAGTTGGCTTGTGTGCTCATAGGGGCTCATTTAACCTTGGTGACTCACAACCAGAGCTCAGCTGGGTTCTGTCTCCTCTAGAAAAAGGGAGAGAGAGGAGGGAGGAGCCCTAGGGTGCTAGGCAAGGAAAAGCCCTGGCCTGGGAGGCCACAGCTGACCATCCCTCAGAGGGTCTAGTCCAAGGGTTTTTAACTTTTATAAATATATGTTAAACTGAAGAACTTTTTTTTTTTCTTTCAAATAAGTTCTGAGGTAGGCACCACTGGTTAACAACCCAAAGCTATGCCTTCTGCTTCCTTGAGAGCAGAACATTGATCTTGCTTCAGATCAGGCAGGTGAGTGGCTTGGGAGAGAAGGGTGCAGCGTCTGGGACAGAGGGTAGGAGGAAGACCCATGACTCTTGCCAGTGATTGGTTCAGGAATAGGCATGTGACACAGTTCTGACCAATGAGATATGAGGGGATGGCTGCGCCTGGGCTTCTGGGAAATGTTTCCTCATTCTTGAGAATAGGACATGCCTTGTATGTCTGGTGAGACTGTAAAACAATACAACCCTATGGAGGGTACATTAGTTTCCTATTGCCGCTGTAGCAAATTACCACCAACTTGGTGACTTAAAACAACACAAACTATTCTCCTAAAGTTCTGGGGGTCAGAAGTGTTACCAGGCTGATAGGAAGGTGTGGGCAGGGCTGTGCGCCCTCCTCAGGCCCCAGGGGAAATCTGCTTCCGCTCCTTTCCCACATTTTAGAGTTTCGTTCCTTGTGTCCCTGGACACATGGCTCCTTCCTCCGTCTTCAAGGCCAGCAACACAGCGTCTTCATATCTCTCTCTGTTCTGTCTTTATATTGCCTTCTCTTCCATGGCTAAATCGCTTTCTGCCTCCCCTCTGTAAGGACGCTTATGATTACATTTAGGGCTCACCTGGATAATCCGGGATACTTTCCCCATCTCAAGATTCTTGACTTAATCGTATCTGCAAAATCCTTCTGCCAAATAAGGTATCACCCACAGGTTCCAGGAATTAGGATCCGGATGTCTGTGGGGGACATTAATTAGCTTACCACAGAGGGGATTTGGGAACTAATTAGCAAAATTACTTGTACATTTTTTTTTAAGACTAGTCAAGTGCAGTAGTGAGGAGGGGGGAAAGTAGTAGAACAAGGAGTTCAATCTGTAACTGACTGCGAACAATCAAGTGAGATAACTCACTACCTTCGGACCAGCCAGTACATTTTTTTTTAAGTGATGCTTATTGAGGTATCATTTACACATGGTAAAATTTACTCTTTTTAGTGTATAATTCTCTGAGTTTTGACCAACACATATAGTTGTGTAACTGCACCATAATCAAGATATAGACCCAAGAAATTCACATACGTTGCCCCTACGTAATCAAACCATTTCCTTGTCCTAGCCCCTGGCAACCACTGGTCTGTTTTCTGACCCTGTAACATTGCCTTTTTGAGAATGCCATATAAATGGACTCATAGAGTATGTAGTTTTTTTTTTTTTTTTTGAGACAGAGTCTCACCCGTGTTGCCTTGGCTAGAGTGAGTGCCGTGGCGTCAGCCTAGCTCACAGCAACCTCAAACTCCTGGGCTCAAGTGATCCTCCTGCCTCAGCCTCCCGAGTAGCTGGGACTACAGGCATGCGCCACCAGGCCCGGCTAATTTTTTTTGTTTTATATATATTTTTAGTTGTCTGATTAATTTCTTTCTATTTTTAGTAGAGACAGAGTCTCGCTCTTGCTCAGGCTGGTTTCGAACTCCTGAGCTCAAACAATCCGCCCGCCTCAGCCTCCCCGAGTGCTAGGATTACAGGCGTGAGCCACCGCGCCGGCCCCAGCATTGTTTTGACTATCTCTGCTCTCTCTTGTTGCAGAACAGCTTTCTTCACCTTCCAGTCTACATCATGGGAAACATGTACACCCATAGTTTCTGGATTTTACAAGCCCAAGTTCAGCCATTCAAATAGAGATAGATTTTTTTCTCCCAGGCCCATTACCAAAAATTCTAGAAGACGAAATCGATTGGTCCAGGAGCTGGGATTGTCCTATCTGAAGGGATAGCCCACTTCTAGGTCAGTCGTGGCTAAAGTTCAAGGCATGTGTGAAATGATTGCTCCTGTGGTGTTTGTGGTGTTCATGTGAACGGCGGGGGTGGGGAGAACAATGCCCAGAGACACGGGGGTGGAAAGTGACTAGGCAGACACACAGAACAATAGATTGTTCTAGATGAGTCTGGCCAGATTGTGAAGTCCAGAATGGGTGCAAAGATTGGTGAGAATGATGACTTGCACAGGTTGAACTTTGCTTGACTAAGAAAAGCAAACAAGTGGAGCAGAAGCTATGCATGGGGCAAGGATACAAGGGAGGAGACTCAGTTCCCGCGGCCTCCTGGGTTCTCACAGAGGCTTGCTCAAGGTCAGTGGTCAGTGCAGCCCACGGGTAGTCAGAAACCAGCCAGGCCACAGGTGCTCAGGCCCTGGTGCTCATGGAAAGGCCACGCCAGTGCCCCAGGGCCCATCAACTCCCACGTAAGGGAACCCTTGCCGCACCGCTGTCCCACATCTGTCCCACATTGTTCCATGTCTTACAGCACCATCAGGCCTAAATAGGCTCCACTGGCCTGCCAGCCAAGCAGCATGACAGCTGTCACCTTCCGTCTGTGCGGCTTCTGGTTTCCCTCTGCCTTCTATTCTGGTTACGTAGTATTGAGAAAATCCTGATTCACACAGATAGGCAGTTGCGGAGTGAAACAGTTTTTCATCATCTCCCATTGCAATATCAGGCTCAAGCTACTTTTCAGTTAAACTGATCCTGAAGCCTGAGAGAGAAGTGAGTAGAAAATTTGTGATTCAAGATGAAATCATTAATAATACCCAGTAGATGCCAGTGTTCTGTAGGTTCATTTGAATCAGGAGGAAGAGAGCATTCAAGATTTAAAATAAATACAGAAAGTATCCAAAATGGCAAAATGTCATCCAATTTACCCAGTTGTTACACTGTGATCCTAATGAACCCCAATGTTAGCCCCACCTGACTCACAAGATTCTGGTAATGGATTGCTGATAAAACACAGCTAAAGCAAATTTACCTGCCACACCTGCAGCGTCCCACCCACCGCAAGGCGTCTGACCCGTGAAGGCAGTCCACTAAGACTTGCAGTCTTCGGGTAGTTAGGAGAATCCGTATGTGCTACACAATGTGCAACTAATAATAATTCGTATTTGCATGGAAATGAGTAAAGTACTTCCACATTCTCTTTTTTATTTGATCTGCAATAAGCCTGTGAGTTAGACAGGACATGTTATTGTATGCAGGAGGGGACTGAGTCTCAGGAAAGTGCCATAATGTATCCAAGTGAGTGACAAATGGAGAAGAAAACAAGTGTTAAAACCTCAAGCCCTTGGCTCTTCCCTTAGTCCTTCCTTTCTCCCTCCCTCCTTCCATCCTTCTTTCCTTACTTCCTCCCTGCCTCTCTCCCTCCCTTCCTCCTTCCCTTCCCTTCCCTTTCTTCTCCTTCCTTCTCCTGACTTTCTTCTTTCTTTTTTCTCTCCTTCCCTCCTTTCCATCTTCCCTCCCTCCTTCCTTCCTTCCTGCCTTCCTTAAGCATTTCTTGATTCCTAGTGTGGGTCGGGACCTAGATTTCGGACGGGGAGCTAGAAGATACACGAGCATGGTTAGTGCTCTGAGAGTACAGAGCAGGGGGAACAGATGTATCCAGAGCTAAAAATGGATGCAATGTGGAGGCACCTCAGAGGAAGTGAAGACATCGAACTGGACCTTGAAGGGTAGGTAGCATCACCAGGCAGAGATAGTGGATGGGAAGAGCACCCTAGGCAGAGGGACCAGAGAAAGCAAATGCTTCAGGACAGCCGTCCCCAACCTTTTTGGCACCAGGGACTGGTTTCATGGAAGGCAATTTTTTTTTTTTTTTTGAGACAAAGTCTCACTCTTTTGCCTGGGCTAGAGTGAGTGCCATGGCATCAGCCTAGCTCCCAGCAACCTCAAACTCCTGGGCTCAAGCAATCCTTCTGCCTCAGCCTCCCGAGTAGTTGGGACTACAGGCACGCGCCACCATGCCCGGCTAATTTT
>NW_012155173.1:2841886-2847365 GCF_000956105.1 Propithecus coquereli | reverse complement strand
TGTTTCTCTGGGATCTTGAAATTAGGACAAAGAACATGGCAGCTGCTGTCTTGAAAGGAGATGGAAACTAGGCAGCTGTTGGTTGATGATTTGAGTGGCCATTTTCTGAGAAGTAGAAAAAGCTGGGTTTTAGTGAGTGAGAATAATGAAGTATATGCTCAGAGAGAAGATGTAAGAGAAATAAAGAGGGCTGTGTGTGTTCCCCACGGCATCTGGAGCTGATTCTACCATATCCTAAGGCCAGGATGTGATTCTAGCCTTGTGTTGCCTGCTGCTGTAGCTAGCTAGCTCTGACCGATGCTACTGTGCCCAAAAGAACTTCCATACATTGGTACACAGGTGCCATTACAAAACTCACACACCAATGACTATGGCTTTTAGAAGTGCCTTTGTGTTTGTGCAATTTACTCTCTAGATACTTCCTTTTTTTGCTAATCGCTCTTGTTTGTTTTTTAAAGTAAACTTTTTTTTTTTTTCAGAGATGGGATCTCACTAAATTGCTCGGGCTGGACTTGAACTCCCAGGCTCAAGCAATCCCCCCACCTCAGCCTCCTGAGTAGCTGGAACTAAGGGTCTGTGCCACCAGGCCTGGCTAAAGTAAACATTTAAATCGAAGTATAACATACATACCGCCAATGTTCATTTTTAAAAGACCCATTTCTAATTATTTAAAAATCACTATACAAATTTAAATAGGAAAAATTATGTTATTATATCTCCCCCAAACATTTACTGAAAAATGTCCCAGTGCTGACAGGTAACGGGCAAATGGAGATGCGTAAGATCTAGTCTGCACCATCCGGAATGGGGCGGGCAGATGGGTGTGGAGAAAGACATACAAACAGTTTGAGTTTCATCTGAAAGAGTCTGAAGTGGAAGCATTTATCAACAAATATTTATTTAGTGTCCACTATGTGCCAGGCAGTGTGAAAAATGCCAGGAAGTCAGTCCCACGGAACTCAAGTGCTAATGGGAATGTATAGAAACAGATGTGGCCAAACCAGGAAGGGTGAATTAATCTTACCTTGAGGGTCAGAAACGGAGAAGGTAGCTTTCGAGCTCAGCTTAAAGGGCGAAGTAGAATTTCAACTGTTGGAGAAGGTAGAAAAAGGGCATTTTATGTTTGGAAACCGGCATGAGGTAAGGCATGGGGGAGTGATGGTTCAAGGACATGCTGGGGGAGCTGGGAAAAGACTCCTGTGACCAGAGGCGGATTATGAATTTGGAAAGGGGGACAGTGGCAGGAAATGACAGTGGAGGGGCTCCTGGAGGGCAGATTTCAAAAGGTCCTGAATGCCACGTATGATAGAGATATTTACTGTTCACCGAATATCCATCTGCTTTCCACATTTCCCAGTCTGCTTGCAGTTGGAGGGGACCACAGGACTAGTTTCACCAATGGGCTGAAAGCAGAAGTCATATAGGTCAGCTCTGGGCTAAAGCATAGAGAGCAAGGGTGAGTTCTCCCTTAGCTCCCTTAGTTCTCCCTGCCTTGCCGTAGTGACCAAGGAGGCCACGTGTTCCAAGTGCAGCTCCAAGATGGTGGCCTCCATCCGTCTACAGCCCATGAGTGATTATGTGGAGCAAAAGAGCAAGAAATAAGCTTTTGTTGTATTAAGACACTAGGATTTGGGGGATTAATTTGTTGCTTTGATATAACCTAGCCTATCCTGACTGATACAGCAGGCTAAGAAATTTGGAATTTATCCTGGAGGTAGAGAGTAGCTTGTCTTCCTCAGTCTGGGCTGCTGTAAGAAAGTACTGTAGACTGGATAGCTTGGAACCAATAGAAATTTATTTATCACAGTTCTGGAGGCTGGAAGTCTGAGGTCAGGGCACCAGCACGGCTGGGCTCTGATGAGGGCCGTCTTCTGGGTTGCAGACTGCCAAATTCTCATCGCTCCCTCACGTAGTGGAAACAGAGCTGGCTAGCTCTCTGGCCTCTTATAAGGGCACGAATCCCATTCATGAGACTCCACCCTCATGATTGAATTCCCTCGCAAAGGCCCCACTTCCAGATACCATCACATTGATGTTAGGGTTTCAGCATATGAATTTGGGGTGCACACAAACATTCAGTCCATTGCATAACCTTTGACAGGTTTTAAGCAGGTAACACTGTCAGATTTGCCAGACAGCTGCCATCCAGATTGTCCCTATCCACTTGTAACAGTGGTGTCATTAATCATCGTCCCATTTCAGGAGAGTTACAGCTTGTACAGTTCGGTTCCTACTTTTCTTGTTACCCCTGCCTGCTCCCCACCACGTACAGATGTCCTGAGCTTTCTCGTCATCACGCCACTGGGCCCAGGGCCCCATTTCTCTGCTTTGGGCATATAGGTTTTGTACCTGGAGCATTATGCAGGTGTCTGGTACCTGGAGTAATGGAGCGGTCCATGTCGAAGTTGTATGGTGCAAATGAGCATCTCTTCAGCTTGGCAGGTATCCGGGCAGTTATCAGTGCTAGTGGAGTGACACATTCACCAGCTGCCCACAGTGGGACAATGTGCATAGATGAGTTTGGTGCAGGCACACGAGGTTCTCTCTCTGGTCATGGCTGAGAGATCTGTGACAATGACTCAGGTGTCATTCTGCTCTTTGGTGCTCAATGTCCCTCAAAGCCCTTCTTTGCTAATTCCACTCACCTATCTCGAGTGAACTTCAAGTCCTTTTGTTTTTTGGTAAACGGCCCCAGATCTGCTCCCAGGCTTGCAGGGCACTTGGGGTAACCCCTCTTCACTTTCTTCTCCTTCCTCTATCCTCTGACTTCCTTGTAGTTTTGAGAAAACCCTTCTTTTTCCTTCTGTGGCTTCCTCAATAGTACTTCCTTCTTTCTCTCTACTAGTTCCTCTGGGCTGCAGTTCTTTAAGAGAAATTTGATGACCTATTTATTGAATCTAGAGTCTGGATCACCAACTATGAAAACAAACAAACCAAAAAAGGAAAAAAAGTCCTTTTCCTTAAGGGGGTGCTCAGCATTTAAACTGCATGATATGTGAGGGCAGAAGGGGCAGGTAGGCACAGGAAGGGAGGCAAGTGCAGAAGAGTTCAGCTTTGGTACTAAAACAGTTTTAGTTTCACAGCTGCTACGTGCACAATAGCAAGACTCGGCTCCGCATAAAACACGATCACTTGCTCTAAAGGCCTTTGGCTTTCCACCATGCCGGGAGCACTCTCAGCCCTGGGTTCCATTCTTACGTAGACCTAAGTTCTTTCTCTTCCCTTTTCTCTCCCTCTAGTTCCCAGTGCCCCAAATTCCTGTCTCCTGGGACCACCCCACAGGAGGTAAAGACTTATTTAAAATCAGAACTACCTCTTCACCTAACGAGGTCATCCTTCACTTTATGACGGTTTTAACCTTTCCCCTCCAGACTGGGCTCTGGGCTTTGACTTTGCACAACCAAAAGAACTTTAGAAGGTTTTTCTCCCCAACACAAGAGGAATTTTTTTCCCAAAGATGAATTTTTCTGCCACCTCTTGTAGCAACAAGCACACACAGCAAGATTTTTGTGTCCCTACAACCTGTTTGATTTCTATTATAATTTTTAATAGATAATACATATGCATAGTTTAACATTCAAAAGCAACAAAAGAATATACACAAAAAAATCTCCTCTTTGACCCCACCTGCCAGCCAACTCTTCTCAGAAGTGACCAATGTTACCAGTTTCTTATATATCCTTCCAAAGTATTTTACCTAGGTATGAGCAACTACATATATCTATTCTTTCCCTTCTTTTTCTTATTTTTTTTTTTTAAAGAAACTGATGTTAATTTCCGTCAACTTTGTTTCCATCTTGCTCAAGAGCCTGTGGAGGAACAGCGTAGGACCACTCAGGGACTGTTCCTACCCATTCAGTGGCCTGAACAGTGGCAGCTGCAGACCAGTCTTCCGTGGCCGGCTGAGCAGACACAGAGACACCGGCGCGCCTTCAGACCCGTCTGCGGTCTCAGGCTGAGTAGCAGTGACCTCAGGAGCTGGAGCAGTCCATTGACCCTGAAATTCCTCCTTGGTCACAGCTTTCTCAGCAGCAGCCTGCTCTTCCTTTTCAATCTGTTCAGGATCTCTGTAGGAGTAGAGGTCAGGCATGAGCTCCCATGGATGCTCACGGGAGACGGTGCCACGCGTGGCAGAACTTCCAGGGCCAGCGTCTGCCACATCAGACCCACCGAGTGAGCTCCCTGTTCCTTTGTCGTTGCACAGGATGTCCACATAACGCAGAGAAGAATCTATGTGACGCAGAGCAAAGGTAGACAGGTGGTCAGCCCTGGGGTCAGTGAGCGCCGGCAGATGCCGCTCCCGGAAGGCTGCCTGGATTTGGTTAGTGAAGGTTCCAGGAGTGAAGCAGCCAGCAACAGGAGAGGCTCCAGTGGCAGCAGCAAACTTCAGCACAGCTCGCTGGCCGGTATTTCTGGAGGGTAGGACACGGACGTATGACGTAGATGCCATCGTTTTTCCTTTGGTAGATGTACCGTTCCGTTCGGAAGTCAGGGTTGGTGCCACCTAAGTGGGTTCCCTACTGCAAGGAATTTGAGGGTGTCCTCCTCCTTCATTTGCAGGACGTTGGGGCTCCGGACATTGTGAAAATTTCCCTTTAAGTTATGTTGTTAACATTTCCCTTTAACAATGCCATATGGACCCCTCTCTGGGTAGCACAGAAAGGCTTTCTATTTTGTTTTTAAAACACATGCCAGTACCCCATGCACATTACTTTGCACCTTGTTTTTCACTTAAAGCTATATATAGCTTCGGGCCGGGTGTGGTGGCTCATGCCTGTTATCCCAGCATTTTGGGAGGTTGAGGTGGGAGGATCACTTGAGGCCAGGAGTTTGAGACCAGCCTGGGCAACATAGTGAGACCCCATCTCTACAAAAAATTTTAAAAATAGCTACTCGGAAGGCTGAGGAGGGGGGATCTCTTGAGCCTAGGAGTTTGATAGAGGCTGCAGTGAACTATAATCATGCCACTGCACTCCAGCCTGGGCAACAGAGTGAGAACCTAAATCTAAAAAAACAAAACAAAACAAACTATATATAGCTTGGGAATATCCCCATTATACTACATAAAGACTTTCCCCATTCTTTGTTTACAATCAAATGATATTTCCATGTATCCATGTATCATGATTTGCATAATCCCCTATTGGTGAATATTTAGGTGATTTCCAATTTTTTGCTACTATAAGCAATGCTTAATAACTTGTAAATATGCCATTTTGCACATGTTTGGGTACATCTGCAGAAAAAAATTCCTGGAGGTGGAATTGTTGGATCAAAAAGAATAAGTTTTCCCATTGTTTCTTTTTTGTCTTCTGCCAATTTACTCTCCCCAGACATTAAGAAATTCTTTTTTCCCCCTGCACAGAAAAATTCTTCTGGAGCCATGCGGGAATTGACTGGAGGGAGGGGACCTGGAGAGACCTGTGGGAGAGGTGGTATGTTCTAGGTAAAGTGCGGCTAGAGGAGAGTCACTCTTTGC
>NW_012155173.1:2839415-2841836 GCF_000956105.1 Propithecus coquereli | reverse complement strand
AGGCATGAGCCACCACGCCCGGCCAATGGAAGGCAATTTTTATGGGGAGGAGTGGGGGGTGGTTTCAGGATGATTCAAGTGCATTACATTTATTGTACACTTTATTTCTATCATTATTGCATTGTAATATATACAGTAAAATAATTATACAACTCACCATAATGCAGAATCTAATGCTGCGCTGATCTGACGGGAGGCGGAGCTCAGGTGGCGATGCAGGCGATGGGGAGGAGCTGTGAATACAGATTAAGCTTTGGCAGCTCACTTCCACCTGTCTGGCCCGGTTCCTAACAGGCCACAGACCGGTACTGATCTGAGGCCCGGGGGTTAGGGACCACAGCTTTAGGAGACACGCAAGCATAGATTGTTGGTGGGGTGCAATGGGGAGAAGTCCTGGTGTCTGAGAAAGAAAGAGAGTAGACGAGGCTGGTGCCACATCAAGGAAATCTGGAAGGCGATGGGGGCCTTTGAAGAGTTTTAATCAGGGAAGCGACAGGATTGTATGTTTGTAAGAAGGATCATTTGGAGGCCACGGTGTGACGGATGATCAGGCCAAGGTGAGGCATGGAGGCCAGTTAGGAGGTTGTTGTAAGAGTCCAGACCAGGCATAGTGAAGTAAGAGCTGAGGCGATGGAGGGGGTGAGGAGGGAGCTATTTCACAAAAGATTTAGGAGATAGAATTGACAGGACTTGGCAACAGAGAGGTACACACAGGGTGACGTACAGGGAGATCAGAGAGAGTAACTATGAAGTGATTCTGCCATTTCGTTCCTTCCCCAATAATGTGTCCTTATCATCCATTCTTTTCAGAGGACATATTTATAATTATATATTCTCTCTCTTTCTGAAGCTACTTTCTCAAGAATGGTTCTCCTTCCTCCTGATTTTAATGGACAGCTGTTAGTTGCCTTTTCTTCCTAGCCCCTGTTTTCTGGTGTCTGGTTCCCCTATAAACAAGGTCATGGTGAGAAATAGCCATGTGTGTAGCTGGGCATACACATCCTGGTCACTAGTGATTGGACCAGGTGGGCACCTGAGTAAGTTGGGCCTCCCAGAGTGTTTCTCTGGGATCTTGAAATTAGGACAAAGAACATGGCAGCTGCTGTCTTGAAAGGAGATGGAAACTAGGCAGCTGTTGGTTGATGATTTGAGTGGCCATTTTCTGAGAAGTAGAAAAAGCTGGGTTTTAGTGAGTGAGAATAATGAAGTATATGCTCAGAGAGAAGATGTAAGAGAAATAAAGAGGGCTGTGTGTGTTCCCCACGGCATCTGGAGCTGATTCTACCATATCCTAAGGCCAGGATGTGATTCTAGCCTTGTGTTGCCTGCTGCTGTAGCTAGCTAGCTCTGACCGATGCTACTGTGCCCAAAAGAACTTCCATACATTGGTACACAGGTGCCATTACAAAACTCACACACCAATGACTATGGCTTTTAGAAGTGCCTTTGTGTTTGTGCAATTTACTCTCTAGATACTTCCTTTTTTTGCTAATCGCTCTTGTTTGTTTTTTAAAGTAAACTTTTTTTTTTTTTCAGAGATGGGATCTCACTAAATTGCTCGGGCTGGACTTGAACTCCCAGGCTCAAGCAATCCCCCCACCTCAGCCTCCTGAGTAGCTGGAACTAAGGGTCTGTGCCACCAGGCCTGGCTAAAGTAAACATTTAAATCGAAGTATAACATACATACCGCCAATGTTCATTTTTAAAAGACCCATTTCTAATTATTTAAAAATCACTATACAAATTTAAATAGGAAAAATTATGTTATTATATCTCCCCCAAACATTTACTGAAAAATGTCCCAGTGCTGACAGGTAACGGGCAAATGGAGATGCGTAAGATCTAGTCTGCACCATCCGGAATGGGGCGGGCAGATGGGTGTGGAGAAAGACATACAAACAGTTTGAGTTTCATCTGAAAGAGTCTGAAGTGGAAGCATTTATCAACAAATATTTATTTAGTGTCCACTATGTGCCAGGCAGTGTGAAAAATGCCAGGAAGTCAGTCCCACGGAACTCAAGTGCTAATGGGAATGTATAGAAACAGATGTGGCCAAACCAGGAAGGGTGAATTAATTTTACCTTGAGGGTCAGAAACGGAGAAGGTAGCTTTCGAGCTCAGCTTAAAGGGCGAAGTAGAATTTCAACTGTTGGAGAAGGTAGAAAAAGGGCATTTTATGTTTGGAAACCGGCATGAGGTAAGGCATGGGGGAGTGATGGTTCAAGGACATGCTGGGGGAGCTGGGAAAAGACTCCTGTGGCCAGAGGCGGATTATGAATTTGGAAAGGGGGACAGTGGCAGGAAATGACAGTGGAGGGGCTCCTGGAGGGCAGATTTCAAAAGGTCCTGAATGCCACGTATGATAGAGATATTTACTGTTCACCGAATATCCATCTGCTTTCCACATTTCCCAGTCTGCTT
>NW_012155173.1:2827647-2830205 GCF_000956105.1 Propithecus coquereli | reverse complement strand
TTACCTAGGTATGAGCAACTACATATATCTATTCTTTCCCTTCTTTTTCTTATTTTTTTTTTTTAAAGAAACTGATGTTAATTTCCGTCAACTTTGTTTCCATCTTGCTCAAGAGCCTGTGGAGGAACAGCGTAGGACCACTCAGGGACTGTTCCTACCCATTCAGTGGCCTGAACAGTGGCAGCTGCAGACCAGTCTTCCGTGGCCGGCTGAGCAGACACAGAGGCACCGGCGCGCCTTCAGACCCGTCTGCGGTCTCAGGCTGAGTAGCAGTGACCTCAGGAGCTGGAGCAGTCCATTGACCCTGAAATTCCTCCTTGGTCACAGCTTTCTCAGCAGCAGCCTGCTCTTCCTTTTCAATCTGTTCAGGATCTCTGTAGGAGTAGAGGTCAGGCATGAGCTCCCATGGATGCTCACGGGAGACGGTGCCACGCGTGGCAGAACTTCCAGGGCCAGCGTCTGCCACATCAGACCCACCGAGTGAGCTCCCTGTTCCTTTGTCGTTGCACAGGATGTCCACATAACGCAGAGAAGAATCTATGTGACGCAGAGCAAAGGTAGACAGGTGGTCAGCCCTGGGGTCAGTGAGCGCCGGCAGATGCCGCTCCCGGAAGGCTGCCTGGATTTGGTTAGTGAAGGTTCCAGGAGTGAAGCAGCCAGCAACAGGAGAGGCTCCAGTGGCAGCAGCAAACTTCAGCACAGCTCGCTGGCCGGTATTTCTGGAGGGTAGGACACGGACGTATGACGTAGATGCCATCGTTTTTCCTTTGGTAGATGTACCGTTCCGTTCGGAAGTCAGGGTTGGTGCCACCTAAGTGGGTTCCCTACTGCAAGGAATTTGAGGGTGTCCTCCTCCTTCATTTGCAGGACGTTGGGGCTCCGGACATTGTGAAAATTTCCCTTTAAGTTATGTTGTTAACATTTCCCTTTAACAATGCCATATGGACCCCTCTCTGGGTAGCACAGAAAGGCTTTCTATTTTGTTTTTAAAACACATGCCAGTACCCCATGCACATTACTTTGCACCTTGTTTTTCACTTAAAGCTATATATAGCTTCGGGCCGGGTGTGGTGGCTCATGCCTGTTATCCCAGCATTTTGGGAGGTTGAGGTGGGAGGATCACTTGAGGCCAGGAGTTTGAGACCAGCCTGGGCAACATAGTGAGACCCCATCTCTACAAAAAATTTTAAAAATAGCTACTCGGAAGGCTGAGGAGGGGGGATCTCTTGAGCCTAGGAGTTTGATAGAGGCTGCAGTGAACTATAATCATGCCACTGCACTCCAGCCTGGGCAACAGAGTGAGAACCTAAATCTAAAAAAACAAAACAAAACAAACTATATATAGCTTGGGAATATCCCCATTATACTACATAAAGACTTTCCCCATTCTTTGTTTACAATCAAATGATATTTCCATGTATCCATGTATCATGATTTGCATAATCCCCTATTGGTGAATATTTAGGTGATTTCCAATTTTTTGCTACTATAAGCAATGCTTAATAACTTGTAAATATGCCATTTTGCACATGTTTGGGTACATCTGCAGAAAAAAATTCCTGGAGGTGGAATTGTTGGATCAAAAAGAATAAGTTTTCCCATTGTTTCTTTTTTGTCTTCTGCCAATTTACTCTCCCCAGACATTAAGAAATTCTTTTTTCCCCCTGCACAGAAAAATTCTTCTGGAGCCATGCGGGAATTGACTGGAGGGAGGGGACCTGGAGAGACCTGTGGGAGAGGTGGTATGTTCTAGGTAAAGTGCGGCTAGAGGAGAGTCACTCTTTGCTGGGGTCAAAGAAGGCCTTCTGGAGGGGAGGATTTTGAATTGGGTCTTGAAAAATCAGGAGGTCGCTAAGCGGAAGCAGGAAGGGGGCCAATGTGGACGTGCTGGCCCTTCTTGGGAGTTTAATTTGAAGAGAAAATTTTTTGACAGGAAAAAAGTTGTATACCTGAGGATGTGCCTTGCAGAATTACCTATGAGAGCAAGCAACAGAAAGAAAATGTGGTGTATAATCAATGGAATACTATTCAGCCATAAAAAAGAATAAAATCCTGTCATTTGCAACAACTTGGATGGAACTGGAGGTCATTATGTTAAGTGAAATAGGCCAGGCACAGAAAAACAAATACTGTGTGTTCCCACTTACATACAGGAGCAAAAAATTGATCTCATGGAAGTAGAGAGGAGAATGGTGGTTACAGAGGCTGGTAGGGGAGTAGGGGGTATGAAGAGAGGTTGGTTAATAGGTACAAAAATACAGTTAGGTAGAAGGAATCAGTTCTAGTTTTCAATAGTAAGTAGGGAAATTATAGTTAACAATAATTTATTGTATGTTTCAAAATAGCTAGAAGAGAAGATTTGTAGTGTTCCCAACACAAAGAAAACGTAAATGTTTGAGGTGATGGACACCCCAGTTACCCTGATTTGATCATTACGCATTGCATGTCTGTGTCAAAACATCACCTGTGGCCTGGTGTGGTGGCTGAGGCCTGTAATCCTAGCTCTCTGGGAGGTCGAGGCGGGCGGATTGTTTGAGCTCAGGAGTTCGAAACCAGCC
>NW_012155173.1:2812051-2827232 GCF_000956105.1 Propithecus coquereli | reverse complement strand
TTTTTAAAAGCCATTTACTCCGTATACCAACTCTATGCATAAGGCACTGTAATTTCCAGTTTGCAAATGAGAAAACTGAGGACCAAGAATGATAAGTAAACTTCTCAAAGATGACATCCATAAGGAATTTCCAGAGCCAGGATTCCAAAAATGTGTGTGACCCCCAAAGCCTACACTCTCACTCACTAGAACAGGCCCTTCCATTAGCTCATTGAACTCCTGAGAGCTCTGGGGGAGGTGTCCTTGGAGAGGAAGTGATTACAGGTGAGAAAACCGAGGCTCGGGAGGTTATATTAGCGGTCTCTAACCTTTTAGGCACCAGGGACTGATTTCATGGAAGACAATTTTTCCACTGATCGGAGTGGGGAGGGAGGCAGAGCTCGGGCGGTGATGCCGGCTGTGGGGAGCGGCTGTAAATATAGAGGAAGCTTCTCTTGCTCACTGCTCACCTCCTGCTGAGCAGCCCACTTCCTACCAGTCTGTGGCCTGGGGGTTGGGGACCTCAGGGTTAAATAACTCGTTCAGGGAAAATATAAAGAGCATATTGCAACACAGAAACATGTTTGCTTGATAGTGTAATGAGGAGAAAAATGCTGGGTGTATAATTGTTTAAATGTGATGATCACAGCTATGTAAAAATAGAAATATCTGTGGGCGTGCTGACTACTGATCCAGAATATTCTAGGGCAGTCCTCGGTTTAAAGTTTCTGACTGTTGTCAGTCCTAAATCAGGCTGTGCTCTGATTTTAGGAAACTTGGGGAAATATGGCTACTTCACTTAAATCCAAAGACTGTATTGAAGGCATTTAAGCCGTTACTGCATTTTTAAAATATGAAACTTGGAAAAACTAAGAGGTGATATCTGATACAAACCTACAAGGTTAAGGAAGCAGACATTTTGAGAAGGTATCTTAGCCTTACTAATTAGTGTAAATTGATATCCATGTCTTGCCTATTCATTAAAAGGCTACTCCAGTCACTGGATTTCTGTGGTGATTGTTTTTTAAAAGTTAGCCTTGACCAATTCTAAGTTTTTTTTCCACCAGTACAAGTTAGCAGAATCAAGAGAGGAGCCTTGTATTTATTTCAAATAGCGAAAGTAACAGATATCGATTGGTTGTTTCAGAAAGGTTATTTGGGTTTCCTTTAGTTGACCATTGTTCATCCTGCCTTCGTGTTAGTTCTTCTCTCTATTCATTGTATTCCTCCATCTCTCCGCCCATTCATTCATTTACCAGTCTCGTGCTGAGTACCAGGTCCTGCGTTGGGTACCAGGAGCGTGACAGTGAAGAAGACTTGGTCCCTGCCCACGAGAGGCTCACTGGTAAACTAGAAACATACACGATGATTATGACAGTGTGCTAAGTGCCGTTTCAGTTCCATTCGGTAGGTGTGTTTCGAAGGTCTGCTCTGTCCAGGGTACTGTGCTGGGCACTGTCCTAGGCCATACAGAATGACATCTCTGGCCCTGCCCTCAGGGAGTTCACAGTCTATGGGGGAGGCAGTAAACAAGCCAGTAATTAAACCATCACAAATAACCATCACTTGTAAGGGAATTCGGGGGAGTTTTGGGACGAAGAACAACAGGCCAGGGAGCCCATTTCAGCCGAATGGCCCAGCAGTGCCATGACGGAGGCATGTGCAGGGGTCTGTAGGACTGTGCCGCTAATAAAATACACTCTGGAGGGGCAGGGAAGGCTCTGCACGGAGGGTCCCTCAAACGGAATCTGAGAAGTTAGGGAAGAGTTCAATAGGGAAAATATCAAGATGGGCAGTCCTAAGAAAGAGAACCAGGGTACAAAGGCTTGAAGGTGTTGGGTGACAGAAAACATGGCCAGCAGGTGATTCGGTGGCATAGGGGTACAGGGTTTAGGTGGGAAGGGGACAAGATTAGGCGGGAGGGATAAAGCAAGGCCAGATCGTGTGTGTGGCTACCAATGCCAGGGTAAGGTGGCTCGGGATTTGTCTGGACAGTGATAAAATGCAGAGGTTACTGATCCATGGCCCTCGGCACTGCAGGTCTCCAGAGCCTTCCATGGGGCCAATAAAGCCAGACTGCATCAGCCGTATTTTATGCCATGATCAAGTTGTGCACTTTAAAAGAGAATGTCACAGGTTGCCACTGAAGATGTAACTGCTTTTCTTTTTCTGCTCTAGGGAAAAACAGACTTGAAAGTCCTCTTGGGGTACTTTAACTTCCACTGCCTAAAGGCTGCTCCCTCATCCCTAGAGGGGGACATAAAGGGCATTTGGAGATAAGAAAGAGGACAGTCAGAGTCCCCAGGGGGCAGATATACAAGCAAATTTTGATACAGGATTCATAGCTGGCTGGGACCTTGGAGAAGTGCTGGGTGAGAGACAGAGCTTGGGTCTGGGCTAAGCAGAGAGGGAGCTGGACAGCTCCCTGAGACCCCTGGTGCCCGCCCAGGGACCTGGGTCTGCAGGGTCATCTGTCTGAGGTCAAGATCAAGGCAGCAGGGCTGTGCGCCAGGGAGAAAGCAAACCTCCAGATTGCCTGCTTGGTGTGGGTGGTGAGCTGACCCCCTCTCTGCTGGGGCTGCTTCAGCTTCAGAGTTTGGGGACCATTCTGGAGGAGAGAGAGAAAGCTTCGTCAGGGAAACACCGGGCTCTTTGCTGATCAGGTATTGGGTTTCTCAAGTCAGTGGTTTTGGTTTGGGAAAAAATGAGATGAAGCGATTATGTTTGCACTGTGAGTTTTGAAGACACCCTTACAAATTACACATATAAATAAAACAAGAGTGACTCCACCTAAGAGCTAAGGTTTCAAAGGATGGTTTAATGGATCTCACTGGACAAATGTTCTCTGGCTGTCCATGGGACAGGAAGCCTGTGCTGGGGCCAGGGCAGCATAACCAGGGGTGAGAAAAACTCCTAGTTTTATGAACCAGATAGAATCTCTCTTGGAGATAGTTACTTGTATTGTCCCAGTTTGCAGATGAGACAACGGAGGCTCAGAGGAGTGAGTGACTTGCCCAGGGTCATTTGCAAGGAAAAGGTAGGACAGGGAGTGGAACTCGGGTGTCCTAATTCCCTGGGCCAAGCTCCTAGGTCTCCAACAGAATGCTGCTACTGCTGGAGACAGTGGCGAGAGGGGAGAAAGACAAGAAAAACAGGAAAAAGAAAGAGAAGCGTGGAAGAGTAGGGAGAAGGGAAAGGAGGAGGAATGTGGAGGAGGGATGAGGAAAGTGGAAGAGGGAGATCGACTTCTGACTAAAACCTTAATCTAATCATTGGCTGTGGGTTTTTTTTTTTTTTTCTTTTTTTAGTTTCTCCAAGTTCCAAAGAAGGTAATGCACTACTGGCCTGATTGTGTTTCAGCTCCAAGACACAGCACAACATTTGAAAAGCCCATTGTTCCGTGTTGTGATAATATAACTCTCTGTAAATGGCGCAGTCCAGTGTACAAAGTACTGCCCCTCCCACCCCACTGGTGACCTGCGGGGACAGCTGAATGCCTTCTGGTCCGCTGAGCCCAGAAGAGTGGGGCTGGGCTTTCAGAAACAGCTGGGCTGATTCATGTAGAACAAAAGCCAGCTCTTCCTGCTAAATCCCTGGCAGGCACAGGCTGTGTGGCCGGTGGGCCCCTGTGCCCCTCCACGGAAAACGTCTTGATTCAGTTCCAACAGCGTCAGTCTCCTGTGTGAGAGCCTTCGGCAGCTTCCCGCTGCCCAGTCCCTTCGGCCTGGCATGCTGCCAGTCCCCACACAGAGGCAGTGGCTTTGGAGGGAAATCTGGGTTCTAGTCCCAGCTCTACCATTTCCCAGCTATGCTACATAAAGAAGTGACTTCGCCTTGCTTAGCCTCAGTTGCTCCATCTGCGAACTGAGAGTGAGAGTAGCTCCAACCTGAGAAATCTGTTGTCAGGGTAGAAGGACAAACTTCAAGGCTGTCAGGCACTCATGGATACTGCTGTCCTGTTTTGTGGAAACCTGATGCATCTTGCTGTCTGGCTCGGTCTCCCTTCATCCACGTACCCTGCAACCCAGACACGCTGGCACAAGCTCACTCACCTTAAACACCTCTGTGCCTTTACCTAGGGGGTTCGGATAAAGATACCAGCCGCTGTTGACAGAGCCCGTTCTATGTCCCAGGCCTTAACGTGGATAATTTCCCTTAATTTCCCCGCAATTCTTTGTGTGGACACTATTGTCAAGTGAGGAAACCAAGGCACAGAGAGGTTGAGTGACTCGGGGGGGGTCCTGTCCTCCAAGGCCAATAAGTACAAAAATAGCACTACCTCAAAGACTTTTTGGTGTGTATGTATTTAAGGGATTTTATGAATTACTTTTTATTTCTAAAGCACAGCAGTTTGCAATCTTTCTTAAAATAGTTCTGTGTTTCTTTTTTTTTTTTTTTTTGAGACAGAGTCTCACTCTTTTGTCCCGGCTAGAGTGCTGTGGCGTCAGCCTAGCTCACAGCAACCTCAAATTCCTGGGCTCAAGCAATCCTTCTGCCTCAGCCTCCCAAGTAGCTGGGACTACAGGCATGCTTCTATATATTTTTAGTTGTCCGATCAATTTCTTTCTATTTTTAGTAGAGACGGGGTCTCGCTCTTGCTCAGGCTGGACTCGAACTCCTGAGTTCAAACAATCCACCCGCCTCGGCCTCCCAGAGTGCTAGGATTACAGGCGTGAGCCACCGCGCCCGGCCCGTTCTGTGTTTCTTAAACAACTCCAAATACCTTCCATCCAAAGAAACCGTGAGTTGTAATTAAGCATTATGGGAAGTGTATAGAGAAGCGTCTAACATCAGACCCCAAAATTGTCAAGATGAAATTAAATAATTGCTGGCCCTGAATAGGAGGTGTGGAGAAGCCCTTACTTTTCCTTTAGCTTTCTTTCACTTCGGCTGTAGAAAGAGTCAGGGCTTTGGGGGCAGACCTGGATTCCAATCTTGGTTCTATCACTCACCCAGCTGTGGAAGCTTAAGCAGGTTACATCTCCTCTCTAAGCCTGTTTCCTTATTAGTAAAATTGAAGACAAGAAGACCTGACTTAGAGGGGAGTTCTAAGGCTTAATTGGAATAATACAGTAGCGTATATTAATAGTGAGCACTCACAATGCAGAAATTATAATTATGCTTTTAGTTGTTATTATGAATGCCACTATCGTAGCGCCAGCTGTGTATAGCTGCAGGGACAGTGACAGGCCTGGCAGAAGGAGGGACAGTGTCTGGGCACTTTTGCTCTTTCCTTGAAAATCTAACCTGGGAGGCAGGCAGGCTGGGAAATCCTCTGCTGTGTGACAGAATCAGTGACCCTTGCTGAGGCTCATGCTGTTTGGCATCTTACTGGCATTTATGGGGCATGATTATAGACTCATGCTTGCTAGGACTCCCACAATGTGTTAGTCCATAAGCTGGGTGTCTGAGGACTGAGCTGACAGTGGTTGCACGGAACTCATAGTTTTAATTTCTCATTAAAATAACAGGACAAACACCTTCCTGCCCAGAGAGTTCAGAAAACGTCTGGATTGGCAGCTTTTGGAATTCAAAGTACAACCTTCTCCAGTCTCCCTGACCGTGTCCCAAAGCATTCTGTCTGACCAAACTCACCTCTGGTCACTTTCCTCATTCACTAATTAATTAATCCAATAAAAATTTGCTAAACATCTGCTCTGTGCCAAGCACTATTTGACACTGGGGTTGTATCAGAAAACCAAGCAAGGCTGGGCGCGGTGGCTCATACCTGTAATCCTAGCACTCTGGGAGGGCGAGGCGGGTGGATCGTTCTGAGCTCAGGAGTTCGAGACCAGCCTGAGCAAGAGTGAGACCCCCGTCTCTACCAAAAAATGGAAAGAAATTAATTGGACAGCTAAAAAAAATATATGTAGAAAAAATTAGCTGGGCATGGTAGCGCGTGCCTGTGGTCCCAGCTACTTGGGAGGCTGAGACAGTAGGATTGCTTGAGCCCAGGAGTTTGAGGTTGCTGTGAGCTAGGCCGACGCCACGGCACTCTAGTCCGGGCAACAGAGACTCTGTCTCAAAAAAAAAAAAAAAAAAAAGAAAACCGAGCAAGCACACTTGCTCCTTCCACCCAGCTCCCAGTCTAATGAGAGACACACGTAAACAGACAATCTGAATGCAGAGTTGAACAAGGGGTCGGGGGGCGGGGGAAACCCAGGATATTGGTCAGTGGTCTGCTGGTAAACGTTAAACAACAGGTTCTGGGGGCAGGGGGAAGGGAAGCCCTGACTTATAGCCTTTGCTAGTTTCCATGGTGTAAATATTCCCACTGTGGCTGGTTTCAGGCTACCAGCATGACGTCACTGAATGTGGAGTTGAGAAGAGATGTGCAATAAATAGCACACGGTTATGCAGTATTCCTACCATGTGGACTAATAGCTAAAATAACCTAAGAACATACGTAATAGTGAAGTATAGTAAAATAATTAGGAAGTAATACGTTTTGAGAATTCATTACCTTTATTTATAATGTATTTAATTATAAGTTTATATAAATTGTTATTGAAGGCTGTGCTTAACAGCTGGCTATAAGAATTCATGGAAATTTTAACAACCAGCTCCTGTGAGCTAGTTTGGACAAATAGCAGCCTGGAGCAAATGACAGACTCTTTCCTTTCTTCCAGTTCCGTCTTCCTCCAGCCTCCACACCTTCACTTATTCTGTGTTTGCAGGAGTTGCCGTTCCCTGCCTCACCTCCATTCCTATTCTTTCCATCCTTTCAAGGCCGACTGAGTCCTTCTGCCTAGTGCAATAGTTTCTCTGCCACGCTCCCCCTCCCCTTTTCCACGGGAACTGCGCCCTCCATGCCCAGGTTACAGTGGGGGCAGCGTGTTTGTGCGGTGACCCTGCCACTCTGGCTAGAGTTAATTGGATAAAGGGTAGGAATCTGACCCGAGTTAAGATGTGGACCACAAACCAAGATTCCAGCTTGCTACTGGTAAAAGCCATTTTCTAGAGAGGACAAGGAGAAATGCTTGTGTGATTGAGGCAGAGGAATGAAGCAGATGGGCGGAGATGAAAGATGGGGAGAGAGCACTTTCTGGGTCCCCTTTAGTACTCAGGCTGTGCTTGGGGTTTGACACTGAGGCCCCAGGGGATATTCCAGGGTCTCCTGAGAGCACTCCCTCAAGTCATCCCTGGCACAAAATCCCCATCTCGTCCTCTGCTTCTAGGAACTTACTATAAGGCATTCAATGCTCAACAAATACTTGTCCTAATAACTTATTTTTCTGAAGCTAGCTCTGAAAAAGGTCTGTAACCAAAAAGCTCCACTGATCCCGAGGTCTTCCCTACCTGTCTGGCCCACCCTTCTTCTCTGGGAGCTTCTCCACGCCCATCTAGTCATTTAACAACTCTCATGGCTTTCTCTGTGGACATGACGGAAGACGGCCACTTCAAAATGGCGGCCTTGGAGGTTATCAGTCCTCAAAGGCCCAGTTAATTAACCACGACCATCATGTTCCAAGCTCCAACTCCAAATCCTGAGAGCCCAGCTTGGTTCTAGTGTCTACTGCTAATGCTGCCAACTGTGTTGTGAAGGGAGAGCTATGGCACAAGCATGGTGCCAAGCGAGGGCCAACCTGTGGGTGGGAAGAGGCGTCCTGAGAGGGGGGAGCAGGCACCCCCAGATTGTCTGCTGCACGGCCTGTGCATGGCCTTCGTTTCTCCCTATCCTCACTCCAAGTTCTCCCATCAGAGGAGATCTACATTAGCGAGACGTGCACTCTGAGATGAGGAGCCAGGAAAAATTGGTCTTATGGATACCTAGATCCACTGGGAAGAGAAGCACAAAAAAGAGTCTAGAAAGGAATGAGAACAGGACACTAAGGCAAAGGGAACTTCCAGGCACCCACGCAAGGAAGGCCTGACCCTGAAAGGGCAGGCCAAGATAGATCCTGACCAGCTGTAAAACACACAGGTTGATGCATACAGCAAAGCACTAGGAACTTGCTTGGCCCTCTGATAAAGTATTGGCCATCCTCATTATTATTTTTAACTATTTCTGGTGATAGCTATGCCTATGTGACTTTGCAGCCACCAGATGGAACAATCACAGGGTTATGGGTGCAAACCCCTTTGCTCTCTTGGCCTCAGTTTCCCTATCTCTAAAATAAAGGGTTGGAGCAGATGTTCTCCAGTGTTTTCTCGGGTTCTGTGGAGACACAGATTCAGAGGTCCACGTCCCTTTGTCTGAGAGAAGTTGCTGGGGTTGGAAATGACATGTTAGATAATTCCAGGGCCTGTGTATGCTGGGGCTTGTAATCAAAGAGCTCAGAGCCAAACAGGCTGTGTTTCTGCCTTGTTCCCCACCGGCCCTCCAGTGGGCCACAGCCAGCCTCTGGAAAAACAGAGAGTGGCGGAGAGAGCGTGTGAGCCTCCCTAGGGGCGGGGGTGGAGAAGTGAACACCTTGCTTCAGCTCTCTGAGAAAGTGGAACTGGGCAGAGTTTCCCAAGCCAGGAAGAGTGGCAGAGTGTGACTCAGGACATTGAGCAAAGGAGTGGAGGCTGAGGACTCAGGCATAGAGGACCAGACTGTACAGTACCACTTGTGAGACCTCCAGAGACCTACTTAACCCTTTCTGTGCCTTGGCCATCTCATCTGAAAAAGGCACATAGTGATAGCTACCTTGGGAGGTGGGGTAGGGAGGTGAGAGTGAATGTTGGCAACATGTGGGAAGCCCAGAGCATGGCATGAGACATTCAAGAAACGGTTCCTGCAATCACTGGTGCTGTACGAAGACAGAGAGGGGCAGGAAGAAGAGCCAGGCTGGGATTCCCTAGGCCCTGTGGCTTCCCTGGGTGCTACTCAATGGAAAAACCAGGAAGTGAGTGCCATGCTCTTGGCTTCTCTGCTGCTTAAACAACACCAGCTTTTCCTGTTCTCCTCCCCAGCACCCAGCAGGTATTGACTCTGGCCCACTTTACCTAGTTTTGGAGGGGGCTTTACCCTGGCAGAACATGGGACTGCCACCAGCACCTAGGCTGGACGTGGACATCTCCGTCATCTGGTCCAGGCTCCCGTTGAGTGTATGAATCCTCCCAAATTGGAGTCACAGAGCAACTGCCAGAGGCCTGGGAACCCACGTTCGCACCAGGACTGTTGGGAGGCTGACCTATGCCTTGTTCCATTATAAATGGCTATTTTTCAAATGCATCTGTTGAGATAAATAAAATATTACACTTGTTTAAAAGTGACCTTGCTCTCATCTTTCTGACCAGTGTGGATTTTCTCAATCTTCTAAAATAACAACTGCCACCACACTCGTAAGAACATCCATTTAGGCAGAACCCACAATCCTTGTCATTGTGCCGAGCCTTCTCTATCTTCCCAACCGGCCGTGAAGAGGCAGTTAATGGTGCCCATTTTACAAATAAGGAAACTGAGACAAGTATGTTAAGTCACTTGACCAAAGTTACGGGAGGAATAAGTGTCAGGGATTCCAACCTGGGCCTTCTGACTCCAAAGCCCCATTGAAGGACACGGATGCACTTTGGCACTTCTTGTTTCTCCTGAATGAAGTTGGGAATCCTTCTTCCCCTTTGTTCCCTCCAGTGGCTATTTGCCATCTGCCCTGCTTTGCGCGCTTTGCCTCCTGAAGCCCTTCCTCACCGGGGCCTGAAATCTGCCTCACCTGATCCTAGTAGAGCATTGCACGCTGCCCGCCTCACCTGCGCTCTTTGGCCCTAGCCCCGGGAGCTCCCGTGGGTCTCCTCCCCCGGTCCTGAGCCCCTTCGGATCTCCCCTTCGAGCTGCGGACCTCAGTTTCCTCCTGGGTACAGCAGGGAGCTCGATGCCTTCCCGCCGGGGTGAGGCGAGGTGCTGCACGGCATGAACACCAGCCGGGACCGGAGTCCCCATCCCCGCGGTGCCCACGGGAGGGACCGGCGCTCCGCCCCCGACCCCGGCCCTGCCGCCCCGCCTCGAGGGCGGTTCCCGCCCGCGCCCTGCCCACCCGGCCGCTCGCACCGCAGCGCGCCCGCCCCGCCGCCCGGAACCAGCTGAGCACAGCTGGACCCAGCAGCCGCCGTCGCCAGCGCCTCAGCAGCAGGTAGGGGAGGGGGCGGCCCCGGCTCCGGGAATCTGGGGATCCGGGCTGATCTGAGTCCTTCCTGTCCCTCCCCTCGCGGTCCCGGCTCGCCGGCGCCTGGAGCTCGGCCCGGCCTCGGGGCATCGCTGGAGAAGGGCTTCCTCGCTCCCCTCGCCCTTCTTCCCGGGACCAAGGAGGGTGGATCGGGGCCGGGGCAGGAGAGGAGGGGGCCAGGCCTGCACCCACCCGCCCGTCCTAATAATCTTGACCCCGCCCCCGGGGTGGGGGGACTGGGCCCGGGGTCACCCTCGCACTCGGGGTGTCTGACCCGGGCATGCGGGTGGCGGTTCCGCCGCGGAGTCCTCCCAGCGGATCCTTCACTCCTGGGTAATACCTTTGCCTGCTCTCCCTCCAACTCCTTCCTCTTTCTGAGCCCGGGGCTGTTAGAAAGTTCTTCCTTGTACTCGTCTGAAATCTGCCTGTGTCTGCTACCTGTGCGTGCCGCCTCCTCCCCGGCGCTGCGGTGTGTGTTCCCTTCCCTGCCTCCCGGAAACTTCTTTCAGAGTCGAAGACAGTGATTGGAACCCCCTTCTCCCTGGGCCCCCATCTCTTGTAGGGTCCAACGCCCCCGGAACCTGGTTACAGCCTGATTGCGGGCTGGCCGCTCTGGGCGGGGCCCAGGGGCAAGGCCCATCCTTCCTTGGAAGTCTGGGGCCTGGGGCGTGGGTGGGCGGGAGACACTGGCTTCATTTGCCCAGACATCCACCCCTCATTCGTCCTCGTGCCCGCCGTCAGAGCAGAGAAGGGATCTTTAAAACACCCGGAACTCATTCCAGGCCGTCTCCTCCCGGGGTAAGGCTGGCTGTGTGGAAGGTGGGGCCTCTGGGGAGGTCCCCTCTCTCTTTTGTTTGGCCTCTGGGGCCTCTTAAAAGACTTCATCCCACAGGACCACATTTCCGACGGGGGCACCTGGAACTCTCACTGCTGTGCACTTTGTAGTGACCATAGTTTGCTGGAGTCTCACCCCGTCCCCATTCCACGGTTGACAAAACTCAAGGGCCCGTCGTCACACAGTGAGCAGGGACAGGGCTGGGCCCAATCGCAATCTGCCCTTTGCTGCCTACTTCTCGCTGGTGGGACTTGAGCCTCTTTCTTGGTGTTCCATTCACTAAAGGCCTGAGCACCCCCCGCCCCCACATCCACACTTAGGGGTGTCAGTTGGTGTTTTTTGGGGATATTAAGGGGAAGATGCTTGGAACAGAGGAGGAAGGATGGGAGGGGAACGGTTGGCTTTCAGCTCCTTCGAAACTCTGTTTTTTTCTTTCTGGGGCCTTGCTATTTATAAATGCCAGGAAAATTGTAAACAGCCTTGGGAGCTTGGGTTGGCACTCAGTGAGTTATACAGCAGCAAAGAGGGTTTCTGTGTGAATCAGGGAAGGGAACTTTACTGCAGAATTTTCCATAGTCTTTTTATTAGGGACTAACATGAGCTTGGGAGCAGCTGCTCCCAGGAGGGGTGGCTGCCACTTGTGGCATTTCCTTCCTTCCCTCCTCCCTTGATTCCGCACTCGTCTGGGCCTGTGTTCTGTGTCTTGCCCTGTGAGGAGCACAAGAGCCCCTGAGGAGGACAGAGCTCTCTGTCCTCAAGATGCTCCCCATCTATAGTGGTTGACACATCGGTGCCATGCAAAGTTACTTCAGCCTGTGAGAGGAGTGACTAATTCTGTCTGGGTGAGCCAGGCCTCAGAAATGAGTAGTAGTTTGCCAGGAGGAACAGGGATTGGGGAAGAGACATTCTAAAAAGCAGGAACAGCTTGTGCAAAGGCACTGAGGTTTTCTGAGCAATCCTTGTGGCTAGAGTGGAGGATGGGGGAAGGGTGGTGTGGTGGGAGTTAAGATTGTAAATGAAGACGGAACTAGATTGTAGGCTAAGAGTTTGGACTTCATTCTGAAGGTAATGAGGAGCTAAGAAAGGTTTTTGACCAGAGCAGTGATAAAAACTCTCGTGAATCTAGTGGCTGGTGGAGCGGGTGCATCGGAAGGAGCTGATCTGGAGGCAGGGGAGCTCCTGAGGAGGCTCCTGTCTGGTTCATGTGAAATAGAGCGCGGGTCTGAACCAGAGCTGTGGCCGCTGGGACGGATCAGAGTGGCCGATTCTGGAAGCCCCTCCGAAGGTCTCAGAACCTGCTATAAATTTCATCTGAAATCAGACAATAGGCTTATAGCTCCTGGATATGGCCACTACATTATTATAGCTACTGGACTAGACTAAGTTTTTCAGAGTGATTTTTTTCTTTTTTATTATTTTTAAAACAAACAAACTAAATATTGTTAAGGATTCAAACATAGAGAAGAGGCACCTTGAACCCTTCAGACCCTGCTGTTTCCCCAGAGGTAGCCACTGTTAACAGCGGTGTTTGTGCTTCTGCTGAGCTGTCCGAAGCAAGATGTTGGCTGGACACCTTCACTCTTCTTGGCCGTCTGGTGCCAGTAGATCACTTCTCCCTACTCCGTGTGGGTAGTTTGGGTCTTTTGTGAGATGTTTCAGGATCACAGAGATGGTTTCTGCTTGGTCTGTAGTACTTTGCTGAGGCTTTGGTCTCAGGTTTTCTTCAAGAAAACTTTTACAGCCTATGTCTACAGCCTCTAAGGGTGTAAACTTGCTTATTAGGGACCACAGGTATGAGAGGAGTTAGAAGCACTGGCTTGGGAGTAGAGCTGCCGTTTTGGTTCTTCTGGGTGACCTCAGGCAAGTCCTGTCTTTCTGGGCCTCAGTTTCTCATCTGTAAAATGGTCTGCATGGTATTAATAAAAAGCTGCCTTTTAATATACCTAACACTGCAACATTAAATCCTTCATGGACTACTCACAACTATCCTCTTTTACAGGTGAGGAAAGTAAGGCTTAGAGGCTAAATAACGTGCCTCGGGTTTTGTGACTATTAGGTGACCGTGTCAGGATTCTGGACGTCTGACCACAGAGCCATAGCCCTTAATTACTGCACTAAACATTCTCCTGAAGGTTCTGTCTAGTCCTAACATTACAAGAGCTGGTGGGGGAGTTTTGCTGTGGCTGTCATGAGGGACGGGAGTCAGTGTGCACAGCGTGGGGGGCTCAGCCCTGCAGCGGAGAGGCCTGGAGGGGCCTCCCGGGCTGTTTGTAAACTCGTACTTTCTTGCACCATCCACAGGACCCTCGAGTGTAGGTGAGTCTCCTCTCCATTTCAGGGAATCAGGGCTCTAAGACGACACAGGACTTGCCCAGCAAGGTCATTTGGCCAGTTGGGAGCCCAGCCAGGACTGGTCCCTCTTTTTCACCAGTTGAGCCCATGCTCTGGAAATCTATCTGGGTAAGCCAGGAAAAGTGGGTAACCCACCCCCTATCCCATGGTTATTCCCTGAAAAACGCTGGCAGAACAGGGAAAAGAAGATCCCAGGGGTTATGTATTTTAGGGGGGAGGGAAAAATTGAGACCAGTGGTTAGGCGGCCAGGAGATGTTAAGTAAAAATATCTCCTCGCTTTCAACTGAGTGAGCCTGTGTCGTATTTCAGCCTGATGTGGTTTGTGAGGTTGGAGACCACAGGCAGGCTCAGTTCCTGCTGCCCGCCAGCTCCCCCTCTCCCTCCCCTGCCACATGTGGGCTCTTCCCTGCCTTGCCTGGGACCACATCAGCAATTTAAGGGTTGGGCAGGGAAAAGCAGGGGTGTGGTGGGCAAGGCTGGGCAGCTGAAGGCCTGTGCTTGGCTCTTGGCTTTGCCACTGACAAAGTGACTTACACTAATGCATACCTTTCTCTGGGCCCCAGTGTCTGTTCTGCAACGTGGGGTGGACGGCATAATGTCAGGCTCTCCCAGCTCTGACTGTCGGAGGGCTTTGTGGTCAGTGCATGAACGCAGGACCTGCATATCTGAGACACGAAGTCAGCCCACAGCAGTGCAGCTGGTGACTCAGCTACTGCTCTTGAATTTGCTCTTTTCAGACTGAATTGGTTGGTTGCCCCATTTTGCAGCTAAGGAAGTTGAAGCCTAGGATTCATGTATGTACCCTATTCCCTGTTCTACGAGCAATAACAATAGTGGCTACTGTATGTGGTGCGTTCACTGTGTGTGTTCACCTTGTGCTTTCACTGTCTTGTTTAATCTTTAACAGCCCTACGAGGGAGGAGATATTGACTCTGTTTTACAGATAAGGAAACTGAGGCTCAGCCTAGAGAAATGAAATGACTTATACTTCCTCTTCTTTGGGTCTCAGAGTAGCCCTGGGGTTGTCATTATGTGACCCATTTTACAGATGAGCACACCAAGGCCTGGAGACATGAGCTCCCTTGCCCAGGAGTCCCCAGGGGCCACATGGCCAGTTAGGTTTCTTTCCGAGCCATCCTGCTCCTCCCTGGTGCCTTGCTTGTTCTGCTTCCAGGAGCCTCTGCACCGCTTGCATTCAATGCTTGGATTAAGGGAGGAGGACAGTTTTCTTCCTGGACTATAAAGTATCCCTGAAACCCATGCTTCCCAAGAGGGATCCAAAAAGGGTTTGAGCCACAGAGCTTCACAGGGAAGTCCGATGAAAGAGTCGCAGCAGTGGCAGTGGATTCGTTTATTCTGCTGAACTGGTTAAGCAAACTACCTTGTTACCTTCCAACCTCAACAAGAGTATCATCTGGCTCAGACCTGTTTGCTAAGCAAAGGGTCTATATTCTGTATATGTGAGCCTTCGGGGCGGGGCTTGGCCCTTACTCTCCTTGCTGCAGAGGCTGCGGCTGGGCTGGGCTCTTGGTTTGTACTCAGTAAATAGTAGTTAAATTTCTGGGCATGCCTTAGTGGTGTGGGTGGCATGTGTACTTTTTCTCCCCTCCTCCAAGAATCTTTTTTGTTTTGTTAACCCTTATTATATCTATTACCCTTTCGAGAGGAAATTTAGGAAATAAAAAATAAGAACTGTCCATAGCTGACCAGAGATTATCACTGCTAACATGGGTGTGTTTCCTTCCTGATATTTTCAGTGCATTTTTTTACCCCCACATGACTGCGGTCATCCTGCATTTATAATTTTCTATTCTGACATTTTGTTTTTCTTCAACATTATAGCATACATATTTTCTCATGTTATTAAGGACTCTTCTCAAATTTAATTTTTAAAGGGTTTTAAAAGTATATTATACTTTAAGTAGA
>NW_012155173.1:2742333-2811576 GCF_000956105.1 Propithecus coquereli | reverse complement strand
TAAGACGACACAGGACTTGCCCAGCAAGGTCATTTTCCTCTCTTTGGTGTTTGCTTAACAATCCTCTGTTATTAAATATTTAGGCTGTTTATAAATAATACTGCAATGAACATCCTACTGCATAATTTTTTGTGTGTTCTTTTTTCATTATTTCCTAGAAGAGGGCCCTAGGTATGGAGTTCCTGGGTCAAAAATGACACATTTTACAGCTTTTGCTTGTTAAAAAACAATTATTCAATAGTACTTGTTAAAGCCTGGTAAGGAAGACTTTATTCGGGACCGTTGCAATAGGTATAGGAACCACGGCAATGGTGTCTTGCAGTGGGGGAGAGAAATTGGGCTCAACTCCAAATACAGCATGGGCAAGTGGGAATTTATAGCCAAGGAGCAGTATGGGGGTCAGTGGATGGAAAATTACTAAGAGGAAACATCATTAAGGGGTGAGAGGGATTCTGGCTAAATTGACCTAACAGAATTCTTGCTGAAGACAGGCCGGGGTGCTTAGACATCACCTGGGGGATGGTGGTGGATGAGGAACCTGATCAGATATCAAAGACGATCAGATAATAAGGATGGTGGGGGGGGGTGTTCTGGCTAAACTGCTTTAGCAGGATTCTTTTGTTACAACTGGATTTTACAAGGAAGTATACAGTTGGGTCTAGGAAAAGGTTCAAAAGCCTGGCTAAAATTTGGCCAAGCAAAGAATCTTTGCCAGGCTGCATTTTGCCAGATTGCTGCCCAGAAAGGTTGCAGTAGTCCTTATTCCTACCAGCTGCACATGAAGGTGGTAGCATTCTTGAAGGAGCATCTGAAGCTGGTTGTAAAAAGTACAGCTGTCCTAACAGAGGGTGCAGGGACCATTTTCCTGAAACGTCACACTTGATTCATTCATTTAGCAAAAATACATTTGCGCAGTTCAGCAGCAATAAAGGGTATCAAGTTAAGATCCCAGGCTGATGAAGCAGAGAACTTGCTTCTCCTTCCAGTTTCTGGTCTGTTCTTGCCATAAGACCTGGAGCAGGTCACCTCTCTGAGCTTTGGTTACCTCATCTGTAAAGTTACGACTTCGGTGCTAACTTCGTAGGGTTCTGCAAAGTGTCCAACATGGTGCTTGGCAGGTGTGATCGTTCAGGTGCGGGGCGTTTTTATTATCTCATCTGACTCCAAACTGCCCTGGGGAGTAAGCAGGTAGGGACAGATCATTCCCATTTATATGGACTCAGAGAAGAACTGGCAATGTGTTCTTGGCTTCCTGAGCTTCAGTTCAGGAAGTGATAGTCCAGTTGAACTGTGTCATTCAGGAGGTGAAACAGGCTTTTTTTGTGGGTGAGCCTGGTATCCTGTCCCCCACACAACTCCCCTCCCCTCATGGCATCTCTGTACCTCTTGGAAAGCATGGTCCCCGTTCCAGTGGCTGCCTTCTTTCTGTATTCTTTCAGAAGGTAGGAGCTGCCTGCCCGGTCTTTTTGGTGGTCTTAAAAAAAGACCATAGAAATTCATGATTGCAAAAAATTCAGTTTTCATAGATTTAAATTGTATTTTAAATGTACTAGGGCTTCATCTGAGAGCATTTTAGAAATGTGGAATTTCAAGGCCGGGTGCGGTGGCTCACGCCTGTAATCCTAGCTCTCTGGGAGGCCGAGGCGGGCGAATTGTTTGAGCACAGGAGTTTGAAACCAGCCTGAGCAAGAGCGAGACCCCGTCTCTACTAAAAATAGAAAGAAATTAATTGGACAATTAAACATATATACACAAAACTAGCCGGGCATGGTGGCGCATGCCTGTAGTCCCAGCTACTCGGGAGACTGAGGCAGAAGGATCGCTTGAGCCCAGGAGTTTGAGGTTGCTGTGAGCTAAGATGATGCCACGGCACTCTAGCCCGGGCAACACAGTGAGACTCTGTCTCAAAAAAAAAAAAAAAAAAAAAGGTGGAATTTCAGGCTCTGCCTTTAGGGTTGCCATATTTAGCAAATAAAAAAAACAGGATGCCAGTTAAACTTGAATTTCTGACAAATAATGAATAATTGCTTAGTATTTGTATGCCCCCTGGAATATTTGGGACATACTTACACCAAAAAATTTCATTGTCTATCTGAAATCCAAGTTTAACTGGGCATCCCGTACTTTGTCTGGCAACTCTCTCCACCCTAGCCCTGCTGAAGCTGAATCTGCATTTCATAAGATCCCTGTGGGATTCGTGTGCAAATTCAAGTGTGAGAAGCACCACACCGGGGGCCTTGTGATCAAAGCCCGGAATGAATCCTTTTGGTAATGAATCTGTTTGTAAAACAGAACACACTATTTGTAAAGAGACAGATTATTCCTAAATCAATCATTTGCACACATCTGTGTGTTCATATGTTGGGTTTTCTTACTATAGGGTAGACCTGCATCATTTTCAACTGAAGGAAAAGAGTCTTTGCTTTGGTTAAAAGCCCTGGCCTCTCTCGAGGCCTCAGTTTCCTCATCTGTAAAATGGACTACATTCTAAGCATCCTTGTCAGCCCATGGTGACCAGTGGAGGTGATCCCCGGGGATGCATGGCTGGTGATCATGCTAGGTCATTCCTGCCTCCACATTTAGGACTGAAGTATTTGGCTCTGTGTTCCCAGTCTCAGAGACTTTGTTGTGACAGTGGTGACCCTTGGCAGAGGGCGCCTCTCCTGACTGCCTCCTCACCTCAAAGCAAAGTTTGCAGACTCTTTTATAGCAGGACCTGGGGAGCCACCTGGCCCCACCCCCTCACTTCATGGCCAGGGATGCTCACACCCAGAGAGAGCAAGTGAATTTCCCAAAGCACACAGCAAGCCCTCTGATTGCTATGCCACCACTTGTGAGGTTTCAAAAATACTCTTCTAAACCAAATTATTTCTGTTATTTTCAAACCTAAGACCTGGGAAGATTAAAGAACTTGACCATGGTCATATCCCCTCGTTTGTCTTGGCTGTGTGGTCTTGGGTAAGTCGTTTCTCTCCCTAACTTATCCTCTTCCACTCCATAAAATGGGGAATGGCACCCTCTCCTCTTCCCCAGGTCTACTTGTCTACCTCTCTAAGGTTTTGTTGTAAGATCGGATGATAGGTCTTGGTGTGTCAGTTGGTCCTGGAGTGGAGTGCTTTGTGAGGTCACTGGTACAGGTGTTAGGTCAGAGACTTAATACTATGATGGAAAAAATGTTCTAGAGCATCTCAAACTTGCCGTGCACACAAATCACCTGCACTCTGTGAAAATGTAGATTCTGGTTCAGTAGGCCTAGGGTGAGGCCTGAGACTCTGCATTTCCAGTGAGATCTCAGGAGATGCCATTGTTGCTGGTCCAGGGATCGCGCTTTGAGTTGTAAAAATTGAAATCAATCAGTTATCAATTTAGAATCCATACTTAAGAAATAAGGGAGTTAAGAGGTAAATGCCTTGTTCAGGGTCAAAGAGCCAATAGTAGTAACAGGGTCCAGCCTGGAGCCCAGATCTTTTCTTATTTTTTATTTTACTTTATTTTTCTGAAACGGGATCTCGCTCTATTGCCCAGGCTGGAGCGCAGTGGCGCAATCATAGCTCACTGTAAACTTGAACTCTTGGGCTCAAGTGATCTTCCCGCCTCAGCCTCCCAAAGTGCTGGGATTTCAGGCGTGGGCCACTGTGTCTGGCTCAGGTCTTTTCTTAATGTCTTTTCTTTGATATCTGGCATATTAGTATCTATTTGGTCTAAAGCTATGAGTTTTCAGAATCTGAACGGCTCTTGAAATACTTTGCTGCCTAATTGTGGAGCAAGTAGAGGGCCCTTCCTTAGGAGAGAGTGACTCAGTGGGAAGCTTTCTGAAGGGGGAGGAATATAGTCGAAGAACCTAGCATTTGACTTAGATAAACATTTCTACCAGAAGGTTTTATACTTAAGATTATAAGCATCACTCTCTGTGTATCCATGGATGCAAACTACAGCCCTGGGGAGGCCTCAGTCTGTTTCTGTATGCCCCTGAGCTAAGAATGGTTTTTATAGTTTTAAAGGGTTATTAAAACAAAAACAAGGCCAGGCATAGTGGCTCATGCCTGTAATCCTAGCACTTTGGGAGGCTAAGGTGGGAGGATCACTTGAGCCCAGGAATTTGAGGTTGCAGTGAGCTATGATGATGCCACTGTACTCTAGCTAGGGCGACAGAGCAAGACCCTGTCTCAAAACCAAACCAAACCAAACCAAAAATACACACATACAAAAAAAACAGAACAGAACAAAACAAAACAAAATGAACCAACCAACCAAACAACAAACAAACAAGGAAGAATAGGCAACAGAGAGGGTATGTAGCCTGCAAAGCCTGAAATAATTACTACCTGGCCCTTTACAGAAAAAAATTTGCTGACCCCTGATCTAGAGCAACCACAACTTTGTGTTTTTCTCTAGTGAGCAAAAGGCCTAGCCTTATAGCTTGAAATTTAGTGAGACCAAGATGTAGGGGAAGCAGTCTGACGAGGTGCGAGTTGGCCAGACATCTTAGCTGTGCGACCCTGAGCACATTACTTCACCTCTCTGAGCTAGTGTCCTTGCTTTACAAAATGGAGACCCTGATACCTGCCTGGCAGAGTTATCGTGAGGGTGAGACATGATGCCTGTAGAGTTTGACACTTGGAAGGTGAACAGCTAATGATAACTATTGTTATTGGGGGTGGCCATTCAAACCCTTATGGATGAATGGACAGATGTCATGTTTCTCCCACCAAGTCTGAAGGTCCTCCCCTGGGACTGAGCTGGGAGAAGTCTTTTAGGAGAAAAAAACCCCAAAAAACTCTGTTTCAGTCTCTCCCCACCCCACCCCCAAAGCAGAAAGTTCCTTTTTAGCCACCCAGACGGATGGGGTTCCATGGGGGCTTGCACACTTTCACTAGCAGCAGGCTCTCTACCCAAAGGCCAGCCTTTCCCCAACTCTAAGAGAAGGTGCCTCCTCTTCCTATTCTCTGAGATGTAATTCAGCAAACAGGCATAGCAAGAGCCTCGGGCTGGGATCATGAGTACTGGAATGAAACCTCTCTTACGACTCCATCTGGAGCGTGTGGGCGGCGGTGAACTATAGTCTGTGGTTTGTGGACCTTGTTTTTAAGCTGCTGCAGCCTCAAGGTCCAAAATGGAAAACAGACCAACTTGGAGGTAGCTGGCGCTAATTCTAAACCCAACCCAGTTTGAAAACTCTGGGGCTCCTGATGTCCAAATCTTGGGGAGTGTAATGCTTTTCTTGCCCATAGATGGCAGCATTTGCACTCTTAGCCAGCTCTGGGGGACCGTGTGTGTGCATGTGTGTATGTGTGTCTCACACGTGTGCATGCATGTGATTCACTGGTTTCTTCCATTGGTGAATCTTGAGCTGTGCTGGTGCCAGCCCTAGGCTGGGCTCCGGGATACATGGGAGCAGGTCTTAGTCTGATGGGGGAGGCTGACTTGGAAATAGACTATGACGGCAGAGTATGACAGGGGAGACCCTAGGGGAAGCAGCCTGACTTGGTGGGAAATGCCCAGACGTCTTAGCTGTGTGACCCGAGCACATTACTTCACCTCTCTGAGCCTGTGTCCTTGCTTTGCTGTGGGGACTCAGAGGAAAGCATCTGTGCAGAAATTACAAGGAGGACTTCAGGAACAGAGAGGGCAGTTGTGTCAGGCTGGAGCCCAGGGGGTGGGTGGAAAACAGGAAGAGATGAGAGCTGAGGCTCAAGCAGTTGAGGGAGGCAGATCATGAAGGACATTGAAAAGTTTGTTAAGGATCTTGGATTTTATCTGTGGTCCTGGGGCAGCCATGGTAGAGGCTGAGCAGAGGAGTGACCTGGTCTGAGCTTGCTCTGAAGAGATTGCATCGCAGGGCAGAGAAGGGATGCAGGAGGACCCATTAGGAAGCGTCTGCAGTCACCCGGCTGAGAGGTCATGCTGCCGTGGACCAAGATGTGGCAGTGGGGTGGGGAGAAGAGGGTACATTCTGCAGGCAGACAGGGGCTGAACTGGCAGGATGTTGTGATTTGTTGCAGGTGAGAGTGACAGAGTCAGGGGTGGGGTGAGGAAGGGGATGTGTGGACGGTGGGTGGTGGTGCCGTTTGCTGAGATGGGGAGCAGCGGGGGAAGGGGAGCGGAGCAGCTTGCACTTGGGAACAAATGCAGCACCACAGGTGAGCCTGACAGTGTGATTTGGGGTGTGTAGAAGAGAAAGGGGCTGGATTTGATAGGCTTGTCCTCATACAGAGTTAACCAACTGTGGGAGGTCATCAGTCACTTGCAGGAACAACAAAACCCAACTCTGTTTTGACCTGTCCCGTGGAACTAGGAAGTTTCTGCAGGACTTTTTGAGAAAGGCCCACAGAGGTGCCATTTAACACCAGGTTCTGGGGCCCAGATAAGCATCTGACCTCTGACCTCTCTGGTTTTGGATACCATGACTCCGGATCTGCTGCTATGGACCTTGTCACTCGCAGTGCAGAAATCATCAGGAATGTCTGCATCATTTACTGTCAGGCTGAGAACAGGGCTTGTTTGTGCCTTGATCCCAGGAGCCCGCATGGCCCTGCTGCATTTGGGATCTTGGACTCGCCCCTTGGCTTGGGGAGTCTGGTTTGGGCAGAGAAACTTTCCAGTGTGGACAGGAACCAGCTTGCTCGGCTGCCCCCCTTAAATGCAGATGACTGGAACTCTGAGTAATGGGGAAAGAGGAAGATCCAGGCTGTCCCTGCAAGGCAGGAGGGCTGAACTACATAACCGAGGATGGGGCTGATGTGGGATGGTCCTTCATTCACTCACAGCAAATGCCCACTGGTCCTGCTGTTGGCCAGGACACGTGCCGTGCCAAAGCTTCAGAGGTGAAGCATGCGGAACCCTTGCCTCCAAGGAGCTTACAGCCTGATAGGAGAGAAATTCTCTCACCAGGGAATGATAACGCAGTCTTGCTCAGTAACAGAGCAGTGGAGTAATAATAGAGCAATGCTTAGGCACAGAGGTGGGAATGTGACACGTCAACAGCCTGGATTGCCAGACTGCGCATGTGTAGGATGAGAAAGATACGGTTTACAGGAAAAAGACTTAGAAATTTAATTATTAATAATCAGAGTAACAAATGCATTGTGAAAAAAACCCTTGACATGTTTTACCTTATTGTACATTCTGATATTATCCCCCTTGAACAGAGAAGGAAACTGAGACGCACAGAGGGGATGTTGCTTGCTCAGGTTACACAGGTGGTTCAGTGGGGGCAGCTTGTATAACTCCAGAGTCCTGGACCACTGCTCTGAGTTTGACTATAAACCTCATGAATTTAGCCCTGCAGCAGGGCTGCCTTAAATGCTAATGGGAGCTTAGATTGGATTAGTAGAGGCATGATATCCAGAACATGCTTGCCCTGCTCTGGGTAGAGCTTATCTAAATGTGTCATTCTGGCTTTTGTGCTATCAGTGGGACAGGGTTTGTCTGGAGCAGATCAGGGAAGGGAGTGAGGTAACTGGACACCTGGTCTCAGGAAGGAAAGGGGGTACACAACCTGTAGAAGGCTCGAGGGGCCCAGGATCAGTGTCTTCAACTCTCTAAGGAGCCATCGGGAAAGAGGGGACAGACCTGTCTTGGGTGACCCCAGAGGGTAGAGCTAGGGCCAGCAGGTATAAGGCACAAGGAGAGAGATTTTAGCACATCCTAAGGACAATTCTTTTAACCAGCCAACCTCTCCAACAGCAGGTCCTGCAGCCTTGGCAGGAAGTGAGTGCCCCATGGCTGGGGATGTGTAAGTAGTGATTGTGTGACCCCTGGGCAGGAGGGAGGGTGTGGAAACATCGCTTGGGGATTTGATCAGGTGATCTTTAACCCCCTATGCTGAGAGTCTTGGGCCCTTTGTTTACAGGTGGTGCTGATAACTCCCTGTGCCCTTGGCCACAGCCCCTCCACACGGAACAGCTCTCTGCACCCTGCGCAGCCCCATAAGGTAGGTAGAGCAGCGTGGACACCCATCGCCCTCCTAAATCCAGCCCTGGCTGCCCAGGGGAGTTGGAGGGGACTCCAGGGGTCGGAGCAGCCGCTGGTAGCCACAGTGGATTCAGAGGGAGTCCTTGAGGGTTTCCTAATAAGGCTTCTGCTCCTCACCCACCCTGGAGAGGGAGTCCAGGCCAGGGTGATTCTATGGGGAAGAGGCAGGGACTGGGCTGGGTGCCCGGGCGGCTGGCGGCCCCCGGCTACGTATGCTGTTTGCTCTGTGTGTGACTTTAGGAGGGCTGCTTTCCCTCTCAAGGCCTCTTCTGTAGAGGGGTGGCCTTCCCAGGAGGAGGAGGTACAGGAATTCTCCCCAGGCTTTGGAGAGGTGAGAAAAGTGAGGGTGTGGCTGCCCAGTCTCCAGGCTTGTTGACCAGAGGAGCACCTGAGCTGTGCGAGTCATGGGTAGGGTGATGAGTCATGCCCGCTGGGCACAGCTGACTGGGCGGGGCCCACCTGGCTATCAGATTCACAGGTGACCCATGGAAGGAGGCTGGGAAGCCGTGGGCGGAGAGCAGAGTCCTGGGCTGGAAGCCAGGACACCTGGTTCACCTCCTGGCTTGGGCCTCAGTTTCTGTGCCTTAGTCCCCTCCCTGCCCACCTAACAAAGTTGTCGTGAGGACCCAACACTCCTGTAGATGCCAACAGGCTTTGTGAGCTGTGAAACAAGAAGCATCACTACTGGGGGGGATAACCTGGCTTCCAACACCAAAACAGAAGTGAATTTCTACTTAGCAGTTGTGCACGGAGCCAGGAGAACACCCCCCTCCCCCCCAGCTCATGACATCAGTCCCCTTCCCAAAGGTGAAGAGACAATGCACACAGGACGGATGCATCGCTGCAGCCCGGCTGGCGTCCAGGTGGTGACTTGAGCAAACCACAGCCAGAGCCGTCTTCTTTCCCAAAGTTCGGATGAAAGAGCCATTTGAGGGTCCCCAGGATGCTTTGTCCCAAAGCCGGGGATTCCTAGAAGGCCTCCTGTGCCTGGAGAGGGGACTGCGTCCCACTACAGCCGCTGCCCGAGGGTTCTGCTGACAAAGGGGCAGCCCTGAAGTTGCCCCCTAGGCGGGACCGAGGGCCGAATCCTGGTTCTGATGCTTGTGCTCTTGAGCCTGAGCCCTGACAACCCCCAAAGCCAGATTGCTTCAAAGTGATCTGTCGACAAAAAGAGTGTTGCGCTCTGTCAATGCCTTTGGTGACCGTTAGGGTGGAGAATGCTGGCATACGTGGGTTTTGAGAAAGATTTCTCCAGACAAAGATTAGGATAGAAAGAAGTTTATTTACTTTTCTCTGGGGAGAAGGGAAAGGACCAGCATGGAGGTGGAAAAAGGAAGAGTGTGCTTGTCCTGAAAACCAGCTATTGGGGCTGTTTAAAGGGGGTTGTAAAAATGGCGGGTACAGTCCAGAAACTGCTGCATCCGCCGCTTCCTTTCTTCTGGGCGGCAGGTAGGTAACAAAAACTGCAAGGATGTCAAAGTCCGAGAGGTGGCTCTCCTGCCTTTCCTTGGAGAAGGGATCATCCCAGCAGATGTGACTCTGTCCTAGAGATATGGTTGAGGCTTGGAGCTTGCACCCTGCTGGTCACTCAGGAACTCTTTAGGCTGTAAAAAGCAGATTCTCAAAAAACAAGTTTGAAAGAGAGAGATTTACATCTCTTTTCCTTCTTTCAGCTCTTTGTAGAAGTTGTGCAAAACAGAACTCCTGCAGGGTACCTGTTCATGAGATAACTCACAGGACTGATCTTTAATTGCTACTAGGGAAATGGTGGGATTAGGTATTTTCCTGTTAATTTTGCAAGGCCGCCCCTTTCAGTAACTGTGACACAGGAGCCTTGTCTTCTGCAGACCCTGCAGGGCCCGGCTGGCTCAGGCCCAGCCTAGAGCCCAGCGGCAGAGAGCTTTGCTTGTTCACCCTTTTACTGTTCTGCCCCTACCCCCCAGCAATGTGCCCGCGCGGCCGCCCCACTGCACTTGGGTTCAGCCAGGGAGGCCCGAGTCTCGTCCTTGATGTCCAATTCAGGGGAGTTTCCTGAGGACTCCAGGTACCGTGTCTCTAGCACACTGGATACCCACTCCTTCTAGAAAGTCCCTCCTTTCTGCTTCTGGGAGGCTGCACTGCCTGGTTTATTTCCTACCTCTCTGACCTTCTTAGTCACCTTCTTGTCTTGAGTTCCTATATTGGTTCATTCATTCATTCATTCATTCATGCGTGCATTTGACAGATATTTAGGCCCGGAGCTGGGCGTTGGAGAGTCAGCAAAGAGCGAGTCCTTCCCGTGCCTCCTGGTTCTTACAGTAGATGACTAATTCTTTGTCCAGCTGTGACGTGGAGGAGACGATCGGGCCGTGGGAGTGTGTGGGATTGGCGGGGCGTGGTGAGGCCTCGTCCGGGCAGATCAGAGAAGCCTCCCTGAAAAAGCTGAGACCTGCAGAGGGAGCAGGAGGTGGCTGGGTGAGCAGGGATGGGAGGTGCCCCCAGGCAGAGGGAATGGCGTGGGCCGGGCTCCCAGGCAGGACAAGCCTGGGGTGGCCTTGAGGAGCTGAAAGAAGGGAGGGGGCGTGGCGGCAGAAGGGCTCGGGGACCAGGCAGCACCTTGAGTTTGGATTTCGTAGACCACTGGGAGCCTCTGGAGGTTTTAAAGCAGAGGACAGACTTGCCCAGATTTCAGTATCTGAACCCTTGATAAGCCTTGAGGGTGCAATTTTCGGTTCTTCCACAGCGGGGCGTCCTCACACTGCGCCTCCATGGGAGCCTTGGTGTTAGGCCGTCCTGGGAAATGTGCAGTTTCTTGGGACTCTCTCAGCTCTTTGCGTGTTTTCATTTGCTGGGGCAGCTCTTGCTGAGCTCCTCCATTGGAGAGGGGAGGTGACTGGGACACCTCCCGGCCCCCGGAGAGCTACTCTAAGCCAAGACGGACACTGGTGGCTGACGCCCAGGGTGCACTGTGATAAGTGCCGAGGGGCCCAGGGAGCCAGGGAGGGCTTTTTCTCTTCTCGAGTGAAACACTAGGCTGAGAAGGGGCAGTTGGATGTTCCAAGGAAGAGGGCTGTGTGTGCAAAGGCTTGGCCACCTGCAGGAGCCGGCTGTGCTCGGGGCTAGTGAGCAGTGCAGCTGAAGCAGGAGTGTGGGCGTTGAGGTGGGGAGTGGCTGGAGATGACAGGGAGAGCGGGTTGGGAGAGGCCTTGAATGCCAGGTCTCGATCCTCTGGGTGCCAGGGAGCCATCGATAGGCCTTGAGCTGAGGAGTACTTGGTTGATGAAATTTCAGAACAATCAGGGGGTGGTGCTGGGAGCTGCTGGAGAGGATGAGTCCCACTGGTGAAGCTTTGTCACTCTCCCCACTGTGCACACAGAGTACAGTCCCGGTTGCCCTCTCTGTTGCGCACCCTTGTTCGGCTCTGCCCCCGTGGGCCCGCCAGCCTGGGCTGCCAGCTGCTTCACCGCAGCACTGCAGTGTGTTAAAGCCCGGCTCCAGAGGCAAACAGGTCTGAGCCTGAAGCATCGCTCTGGCCCTGACTTGCTCTGTGCCCCTTGACAAGTCCCCTCACCCCTCTCAGCCTCAGTTTCCTCATCTGTGAAATGGGGGTGATAATAGGGTTGCTGAGGATTAAATAACAGGGAAGTGAAGTCTTTAGCACATGTCTGGTGCGTAGTGATAGCTAGGTTATTTTTGTGTCCCTGTAGGATGGTAACAGCCCAGTCCCTGTGGTAATCTGCCCCCTTCACCCCAGGAGTCCTTCTCTGTGGCCATAAATCTGTAATCTCAACTAGAAACAAAGAGTCCTCAGAAGCCCAAAAGAGGCCTCTAGTGGGACACTGAGGATTTGGAAATGCCTTTGCCACTGGGATCTGGCACAGGGTGGGGCACGGAGGGCTGGCCCAGGTTTTATTTGTCTCTCTCCCCGGTATTCAGCACTAGGCTGGCAGATCATGGCTGGCTGGGTTCTCATAAACACTAAACAAAAGCCGGGTGCGGTGGCTCAGGCCTGTAGTCCCGGCCCTTTGGGAGGCCCAGGCAGGAGTATCGCTTGAGCCCAGGAGTTGGAGACCAGCCTAAGCAGCAGAGCAAGTCCCCACGTCTACAAAAAATGGGAAAATTAGCTGGGCGTGATGGTGCACATCTGTAGTCTCAGCTGCTCAGGAGGCTGAAGCCGGAGGATCCCTTGACCCCGAGAGTTTGAGGTTCCAGTGAGCTATGATCATGCCACTACCCTCCTGCTTGGGCAATAAAGCGAGACCTTGTCTCTAAAAAAAGAAAAAAAAACTAAAAAAAATTAAATAAAAAAAATTCACAGACCTTGGGCATCATCCTGCCAGCACCTTCATTTTATGGCTGAGGAACCTGGGGCCCAGAGAGGGACAGTGGCTTATCCAAGGTCACCAGCCCTTCAGTGGCAGGCGCTGGAACTGTTCCTTTCTCCCTGGCTTAAATGCGTATTGTAATTCTAATTTTTAAAATGCGAATAATTTTAAAATTCCCAAGTTGACTGAGGAAGATGTAACAATAGGATGGGCATTGGGGGGCAGGGGCTCCCCACCGAACACCTCCAGGGAGCATCCTGGTGACAAGTGCCCCCAGGGCATCACATCCAACCTCCTATTTGCATTTGAGGAAACTGAGGCCCAGAGAGTGGTAGTGGCACGACCAGGGTCCTCAGAGGGGGAGAAGCAGGAAGGGGGCTACAAGGCACCCCTCCGGTGGTCAACAGTAGATGGGGCGGCTCTTCCCCCAGATCCACTGCCTCATGCCTAAGGAAGCGAAGCAGCGTGAACAATGGTTTCCTGAGGAAGCTCTGGGTTTTAATTGTGTTGCAGAGAAGGACCATTTCCGGAACTGTGCGTGCCATGATGCCCGTGGAGTTGGGCCTGGCACAGCTATTTCAGACTAAGCCTCAGCGTCCTATTTATAGGCCGATACGATTAGGTTTGCCCGCGCCAGGAGAGGCCCACATTCCCTACGCCCAGCCTAGCCATGGCCGAGGAGGAAGCCAGTTCTGACGCAGGGGTGAGTAGCCAGGCATCTGGGGTGGTCCCCAAAGCCAGCTCAGAGGAGGGATGCCCCAGGAGGCCTGAGGGGAAGCCTTCCCTCGAGGCTCCCAGTGCAGCCACCAGCCAGGCCCTCTGCAGAAACCAATTTCAATCCTATGCTCTCCCCGCTTAAAATTCCTCCACCGTCCCAACCCCAGCCACTCCTTCCAAACTGTTTACATTCCCTGCGCGGGGGCGGGCCACACCTCCGAGCCTTTGCTTCTGCCTTTGCCAGCCCTAAGACAAACCTCTGTTGGTCCTTCAAGACTCTGCTCAGATGCGCCTCTGCGTGGCGGCTCGGGCGGGCTGTGGGCCCTCCCTGCTTTGTGCACCCACCGCCCATTCAGTGATCATCAGGGTGCATGCGTGTGCTCCCCACTGGGCTGGAAGTCCGGGAGCAGGGCCGGACACAGAGGGGGAAAGAAAGGGGAAAATTTGTAATTTGAGCACCTACTGTGGCCGTTCACCTTACCTGGCAGGTGAGAATTGATCATGCCACTGTGTGCAGTAGGTATTTTTTAAAGGTGTGGAGGAGAGTCAGACTTTAGAGCCAGAGAGACCCGGATTCAAGCCCTGCTCTGCACTTCCTGGCTGTATAACCTTGGGCTGAACCTCTCTGAGCCTCAGTTTCCCCATCTATAAAAGGAGATGATGCCAGCCGTGGGTTTTGGGGAGGATTCCACAAGACAATGCTTATAAAGTACTTGCATTACCTGTCCACAAGGAGCTCCTGTGTGCAGCTGGAGGTGTTGTTTACAGGTGGGGAAACTCGGGGTGGGACGATCTTTATCTGGGGCCCCACACAAGGGAGTGGCCAGAGGAGAGGACAGGTCTGGGGTGTTCTCCCTCCCCACTCTCTCTTAGCCCCCTGGGCCTCTCCTGTTCCCCAGATCAGGGCAAGCATTGTTTGGGGATTGTTTTTCCTAAGAAGTTTCCTCTGTGTGCCACGGGATGACTCAGAGCCCTGAGTCACCAGGAGGCTGAGGGCAGGGGGAGGGGTGTGGAATGGAGAGAGGAGGAAAGGAAGGGCCCCGGTTCTAGCCCCGGCGCTCCCACCTTTGATCAACTGGGTCTGACACGTCCTCCCTCCTGCCTACCCTCAGTTTCCCCAAGAGTGCAAGCAGGTGTTGGGCTTTGAGGAGTGGTTCCCGGTCCTGGCTGAACCTCAGAATCACAGGTTGGGGGCCCCACCCCAGACCTGTAGACTCAGGGGCTGGGGGGTCCGTCTGGAAAGCTACAGTTTTCCTGCCCCCCTGGGCGGTTCTGCCGCATACCCGCACACCGTGTTTGGGGACCACATGGCTCAAGGCTACTCCAGCTGCCTCAAAGCGTTGCTCAGCCTCTGCTAGAACATCTCCACTGACTTGTAGGGAGCTCGTTTCTCTTGCTGAGTACTTTGGCTTTTGCTTGCATGGGCTTTTTCTTGTTAACAGCTTTCTTGAAACGTACTTCACATAATTCATTACACATTCGTTATATGTAAATTTATATATAACTCACATACATATAATTCGTCTTTTTTAGCTCAACAATTTTTTTTTTTTTTTTTGAGACAGAGTCTCACTGTGTTGCCCGGGCTAGAGTGCCGTGGTGTCATCCTAGCTCACAGCAACCTCAAACTCCTGGGCTCAAGCGATCCTCCTGCCTCAGCCTCCCAAGTAGCTGGGACTGCAGGCATGTGCCACCATGCCCGGCTAATTTTTTCTATATATTTTTAGTTGTCTGATTAATTTCTTTCTATTTTTTTTAGTAGAGACGGGATCTCGCTCTTGCTCAGGCTGATTTCGAACTCCTGAGCTCAAACAGTCCGCCCGCCTCGGCCTCCCAGGGAGCTAGGATTACAGGCGTGAGCCACCGCGCCTGGCCAATTTTTAATAAATTTACAGTTATGCAACCATCACTACAGTCCAAACGATCCCCCGTGCTGGCAATCCATCTCCACTCCCACCCCACAAATCTGCCTTCTGTCTCTTTGAACGCCAGCTTGAGCCTTTCTGGCCCTGTGACCTTATGTGAGTTATTGGCCTACCCTGAACCTTGGATTTCTCCTCTGTACGACAGGGGATAATCGAACCCTCCTCTTAGGCTGCCGTTTGAGTTTCACTAATGTGCGCAGTGTCTCATGCACCACTGGGGCTGGGGCTGTGGGAGCCTGGCACACAGCACGCAGGATGTCACACAGATGCCCAGGCGTGGTTGCGGCCGTCCTAGCAATCATTTTAAAGCACGCACTCTGTGCCAGGCACTGGGCGAAGCACCGTAAGTGCATCATCTATTTTAATCCCCACAACAACCCTATTCGGTGAGTGCTAACGCCCTTTCCATTTTATAACTGCAGAAGGGAAGGAACTTTTTCAGGGTGGCATAGGCTATAGTTGGTCTGGCTAGGACTCTGTCCCAGAGCCTGTCCTTCCCAACCATGACACTACGTTGCCCCTCCACCCCCTTCTCAATGTCACGGAGCAAGGGACACATTCACGGATCCAGATCAAGGTTTATGGCACATACTTCCAAGGGATAGGACCTGGCATGATGGACATGGGATTTGAAAGATGGTACACGGTACAGTCTGTCATGACAGACATGACACTGTGCATGAAGCACGACCCAGGGCATAAGCGGCAGGGGTGGGATGCAGGTACATGGGAGACACGCAGGATGAGGTGGGAGGAGCTCAGGGCCTCGTACGTGGCACAGTCACCTGGTATGTGTGATGCTGGCCGTGGGACAAAGTGCATGATGCAGGGACGTGGTACTCAGGGTGTGGGACTTGAGATATGGCCACTGGGCAGGCTCCTAGGCCACCGTGGGACCCTTTTGCATCTGGAGTCCTCCATCGTGTCAGTGCCTGGGCCCCAGCAAGCAGTGGCAGAGCCCATTTTCTCCTCCTCACAAAGGCCTGTCTGTTTTCTATCCTCCTCCCTGTCTCTTTGGATGCCAAAGAGTGGGAGTGTCCCAGAGGATTGGGGGGGCCCAGAGTACCCCCCACCATCCCACCAGCTCAGACAGGGGTCAGGGCTTGGGGCCAAGTCTGCAGCCCAGGAAGGGCCTGCCAGGCCCCCAGGTCCCCACTCTCTGAGACAGCTGTGAGCGCCAGTGTTGGCTGGGGCTGGAGCTGAGTAATTTTCCTCTAAGCTGCCTCCCTCCGCTCCCCTCCTTGGCTGCCGGTGCTGGCCGTGAGCATGTCTGCATTCCGGGGCTTAGGGGAGAGAGGGAGAGCCCCCGCCGCTGCTGTTAAGGTTGAGGAATTGGATTGCTAACAGCTGCTGTAGGGAGGGGTGGGCGTGCAGGCGAGGTGGCCGTGGGTTGCAAGCTAACATGAGCCCTCCTGGGACTCACTACCTTATCTTGTCTCCTCTGCACAAGAGCCCTGGTAGTCTGTGGAGGAAACTGAGGCTCAGAGAGGCAAAGAGCTTGCCCAAGGTCACACAGGCAGGCAGAGCCAAGGCTAGACCCCAGGTCTCCTGGAGGCAGGAAATTGAGGTCTTCTGGTGGCAAAGGGAGATGGCGCAGAGGATGTTGTTGGGGGGTCAGTGGATGATGAAGCTACGGGGGCACATGGGCACCAGATCATAGAGGACAGAGGCTTGGAGCCCTGACTTCTTTCTGTCTGCACTGGGGGCCACGGAAGGGTCTAGAGCGGGGAGTGACGCAATCTCTATGGAGAATGGACTGGGTGGAGGGAGAGTTTAAGGCAGTGCGGAAGCGGGTGCTGTGATTCCAGGGAAAAGATGGGGACACTGGACCAGGACCATGCTGGGGGTGGGGGCGGGAAGTGGGTGTAAAGTGGGGAGCCGGTGGGGTTGAGACTGCCAGCTGTGGTCTCAGCCCTCATGTGCTATCCTGGTGGGATGACCCTGGTTGAGTCCTGCCTCCAAGGGTATCCCAGAGGGTTCTAGAAGCCCCCAGAGGGACAGGCACCTAGAGGATAATGCTGGCGATTGGGCAGGTACCTGGATGGAGGTGAGGCCTAAAGCACACGTGGGAACAGAAGGCAGCGCCCATTCCGGAGCCTGACTCTGTGCCAGGCTGTGTCTTACGTGCTGGCTCTCGTTGAAATCTTCTAGCTGGTTATGATTATCCTCTGAGCTGGACAAGGAAGAGAAGCACTCCAGTACTATACCTCTGTTTGGGTTAAAAGGGTGGAAAGTACTTAAAAAAAAAACAACTTAGAATTACAAGGATTATTAGCAATAAAATATCTGAATCTCTGATAATTCTGTTGTAGTTAAAAGTTTGAGATAAATTGCAAAGAATCTCTACTCATGCTATAGTGTTTGGAGTTTTTCTTTTTTAAAAAATAAATTGTATTATATATATTTAAGGTATATAACATGATGTTATAGGATATATGTAAATAGTAAAAAGGTTATTATAATGAAGAAAATTAACATGTCCATCATCTCATAGAGCTACCTCCCCCCTTTTTTTTAAGCAAGAGCAGCTAAAATGTACTCATTTAGCACGAATCCCAAAATATAGTACAATTTTATTCCCTATAATCCTCATGTTGTACCTTAGACCTCTAGACTTATTCATTCTACTTATCTGCTGCTTTGTTCAGGTACCTGATCTGTGGTTCAGCCAACCACAGCAAGGAGGAAACCTTGGCTGTGGTTGGCTGTGGGAGGCTTGGGGACAGACAGGGCTTCATTTGTAGCCAGCAGCAGGAGGGACATGGCACCATCGTCTGATATCCTGCACCATTGTTCCCATCAGGATGACGATGTCCTGGGGAAGCTCCCACCAGCCCTGGTGGATCCCGGTGAAGGAGGCACTTGATCCCAGACAGGTGGGGGGATGCTGGCCAGGTGCACAAACCTCGCTTACCTTTTACTGTGTCTTTCAACGTCCTTGAGTCCCAGGGCCTAAATGTTCTTAGAGATGGGCTGGTTTGCTTGTCACCTGAGTCGTCTGCACTGCATCACCTCTGGGCAGCTCATTATCTCTCAGGAAGAGGGGAAGGAAACGAGCATTTTTTTTTTTCAATATTTTTGATTGTGGCAAATATACATAACATAAAATTTGCTACTTTAACACTTTGAAGTATACAGTTTTATGGTATGAAATACATTCACAGTGTCGTGGGACCAGCACCACCGCCTGTCTCCAGAACTCTTTTCTTCTTGCAAAACTGAAACTCTGTCCCCATTAAACAGCAGCTCCGCATTCTCCCCTCCTCCTCCTCCCACGTCCTGGCGCCGGCATTCTACTTTCCGTCTCTCTGAATTTACTCTGGGTACCTCGTATAAGTGGAATCATGCAGTATGTCATTTCGTGACTGGCTCATTTCACCGAACATAATGTCCTCAAGGTTCACCTGTGTTGTGGCCTGTTGCAGAATTCCCTTCCTTTTAAAGTCTAAGACTCCATGGCATGGATAGACCAGGTTTTGTTTATCCATTCGTCTGTTGATGGACGCTTGGGTTGCTTCTGTGTTTCAGTTATCGTGAATGACGCTTCTGGGAACGTGGGTGTGCAGATATCTCTTTGACGTCCTGCTTCTGGAAACCAGGAATTTTGAACATCGATTCTGTGCAAGGCATGGCCCTAGCATCCTTCACACTTATGGCCTCATTTCATCCTCTCCACTAGCCTTCAAGGAAGGCATTTTTACCCCTATTTTACACATAAGGAAATTGAGTCTCAGAGATACAGAAACTTTTCCCAGCCTCCCTTCTAACAATAATAGCGGCTTCCTTTCTATGCGCTCACTCTGCCCCAAGCACTGTGCTAAGCCCCAGACATATTTTACCTTATTATATTCACACAACAGCCCTAGGAAAAAGATATTATAACCCCCATTTTACAGATGGGGAAACTGAGGCACAGAGAGCCAGAGCGACTCGCTCAAAGCCACATAGCTAGTAGGTGACAGATGAGGGACTTTAACCCAGGCTTTTCTGCTGGGAGCTCTTCCCACAGTCACACACGGAAGGTTGCTCCCTTTGTTTTTCTCCCTCCTGGAAGGTCCTTCCTCTGTGGAGTAGGCAGCTGCCTCCTGTGGCTTCTCCTGCTCGTTCTGGCTTGAGCTGGGGCATCGTAGACCCTGCCTTTCCCGGCAGATTTGCAGACAGAGACTGTGTCCCCCTGTGTCTTCTACTGGTTCCACGGTCACAGTGTCTGCAGCTGGGCCTCCTTATCCTGCTGCTGACCTGTGTTTGTGCCTGGGCTCCCCAGGGTGGGTTGTGGGTGCTGGAAGGGGAGAGAGGCGGCTGGAGTGGGTCCTAGCAAGAAGGGCCCAGAGCTCACACCATGGCCAACTCCGGCTGCTTCCGGGGCATGGGGTCAGGAAGTGGCAGAGCCAGGCCCCCTTCTTATGTCCTGCCCTGGGTCTCAGCACTAGGTGAGTTTGGCTCCGGAAGCTGGGAAAGGGCCAATGGCTTTGGTCCCTGGGATAGTTGGCCTCCTGGAGGTGGCTTCAGCCAAGTTTCACTGGCCATCTCCCCAACCACTGTCCACACCCAGGATGGACTTGGCCAAGGCCGAGGCCCAGCTGGCCCTGATGGGGAGCCTTGCTGTGTCGTGGAGACCCCGGCCTTGGCTCTGGGTTCTAGAGTTCTAGATCTACCCTTCCAGGGACTTGCTTTGTGACTCCGAAAAGTCACCGTCTTGTTCGTAGTGTCATCATCTACAAAAGAGAGGATGAACTAATGACCGCTGCTGCTCATAAATCCTGCTCTGTGCCGCACACTCCAACAGTCCTACTCCCGTCCCCCCAACACCCTTGCAACGGACGTCACTGTCCTTATCCACAGGTGAGTGACCTGAGGCTCAGAGAGGGAAAGTAACTTGCTCCAGGTCACACAGCCCAGACCTGAACTCCAGAGTCCCACTGTGAAATCTGTGCCCCCTCTCCTCCACTGCCACACTGCTCTTGGTGCACACAGGCTGAACACAGGCCTCTGCACAGAAACCAGACTGCAGAGGAAGACGAGCGTTAACTTTGGGGGAGCTCCTATCGTATGTCAGGTCCTGGGCCTTTTCCCCGCTCCTTGAGCCAGATGCTGTTCTCCTCATTTTATAGATGAGGAGACTGAGGCCTTGATCACAGGAGCAGAGGTGGCCAGCTTCTAAAACCTGTGCTCTTTCAAGTCTGCAGGGCTCCCCGTATTTACCCGCCCTGTCCAGTTTCACTGGGTTTCATAACTGGCTTCTCTGTTTACCGACCACTGTCCCAATTAGCAAAATCCCAGGCCAGAGGGGCGGATGCTCCCGGGAGGACGCAGAGAACAGCACTGAGCCAAAAAGCAAACAGATTCTGAGAGAGGGCTTCCCACGAGTGGCTTCATGCCTGGAAAATCAAGAACAACAGTGTTTGGGGTGAGGGGAACAGAACAGGGTGGTGTCTTCCAGGCCTAGCCAAGGCCTTTTGTACACTGTAGCTGGGGCCGGAGGGAGAGGGTGAGGTCACCTCCTCTGGCCTCTGGTAGCTGCCCTGGGAGGCCCACAGAGATACAGAGACTAGCCTAGGTCAAGAGGGGAGGAGGGGCTGGAGCCGGTTGTGGAGGTTCTGGGTCCAACGACAGGGGAGCGAGGCGTCCACCAGAGGGATGTGGGCTGTACAGCTCTGTCCTGTGGCCGACACTGAGAAGCTGCCCACTGTGTGCGTGGTGCTGGGAGGACCCAGGACAGCCAGGACCAGAGGTCCAGGGGATCTCCGAGGTGCAGAGAAGGGCAGGGACTAGGATGTGCTCATGTACTGAGTCAAAGAAACCGTGCCAGACCTGAGTGCCATGTGGCACAGAGTGTAGATGCCCCAGTCTGCCCTCCACCTGGTGGCCACGGCCTGGGGATCTTCCTAGGACATGCCCCTGACCTGGGCAATCACATCAGGTGTGGGAAGGGCTAGAGGGCTTTCCTGGCGCCACCTTCTGCCCTGGCCTGGGAGGTGTGATGGGGACTTGACGGGGAGGCAGGGGCTTGACCGGCATAGCAACTGCAGCCCTTTACCTGGAAAGGACACTGTTGCTGCCTGCGCAGGCCAGGTGGTGCCAGGAGCTCCTGTTTGACGCCCCAGACAGATCCTGGGCTCTGGAGCCAGCCGCCTTGTGTTTGAATCTCAGTAACACCTGTTTCCAGTTGAGTGACCTGAACCCCCCTGAGTCTCAGTTTCCTTGTCTGGGCCCCGGGGTGAGGTGGCATGCTGCTATCGGTGACTGCAGTGCCTCCTTCTTCAAGTCAGAGGCCCTGGACTGTCTGATTCAGAAGGGTGACCTGGTCCAATGCCCCCATTTTACAGATGGGAACCCTGAGGCTCAGAGACTTGTAGGTTCTGGTTGCACAACCAATAGTTGGAAGTGCTGGGGCCAGGAAAGAGGACTAGAGTCAGAGTGTCAGGCCCTACCCTGTGTTTTGCATATGGAGACACTGAGGACAAGAGAGGAACAATGACTTACCCAAAGTCACCCAGGAATTCAGCAACAGAGCCAGCTCTAGCACTAGGGCCTCTTCCTTTCCACCTAGGGGTCTTTCTCATGTACCCAAAGTCCCCCATTCCCTCAATTCATACACCCTCTTCCAGGCAGGGAGCAGAGTAAGGCAGTGTCGCCCCTGTTGTAGTCCCACACGTCAGTACTCTGGAGCGAGGGATCCAGGCTCTGCAATGAGGGTCTCCAGAGGGCAGGGGCTGGGGCCTGTTCACCAACTCCTGGGTGCCAAGGGCCCAGGTTCCAGAGTCATGGCAGGCCAATCTGCAGGGCCTTTGTGATCATTAACCTGAGGGCCGGGGAGGTCAGTGACCCCTGGGGCCAAAGCCAAGCCATAGCAGCCCTCTGTTAATCGCCAACTGGCCAGGTCAGAGCCACACCGACCTCGGCTTGGCCAGTTGCTGGCTCTGGTTCAGTCTGGGGGCTGGGTGGATAAAGAAATTTCTTTTTCCTACTTGTTTGAATTTTCCAAATTGTCTAATAAGCAGATATCACTGGAAGTATATTCTACTAAAAGGTATTGTTTCTGGATTAGTGTTCTATAAAAAACAAAACTACATTGGATACTTACTTGTAAAGTTTTAAACCCTTCAGCAATGCTTTTTACAATTTTTTTTGGCCGGTATATTGGGGTATAATTTACATATCATAAAGATTCGCCCATTGTAAGTTCTATGATTTTTAATAGAGGTAATCAGTTCTATAATCAGCACCATAATCCGTGTGAGAATACTTTCAACACCCTAAAAAGTTCCTTTAATCCAACTGCAGTGACCTGGGCACTTCCTCCAGCCCCAGGCAGCCACGGCAATGTTTGAGAATGAGATTATGCCCCGTCCTCCCTTCCAAGCAAACTGCCTTAACAGTTTGGTATTTACCCTCCGATTTTTCAGGAGTATATGCAAAAACACACACCCTTCTAAAGAGGAGGAGAGGAGCTATACTGAGGCCATTGTGCAATTTGCGGTCTGCACTTGGAGAGCTCCCTGCGGTTATTGAGCGCCTACTACGTGCCAGGCACAGTCAGATCCAGCTCGCTCTTTTTTCACAGCTGCATAGTGGTCCATTGTATGGCGACTCCATAATTTATTTCACTAGGACATTTGAGTCCTTTCCAGTTTTCTTCAAACAATGCTTCAGTGAACACCCTTGCACGTACATTTTTGTGTTCGTTGTTAATTCTGTAGGAAGTGGGACTGTTGCATTGTGTGTCTTGAATTTGGACAGTCGCATTCCTATCCACAGAGGCGAGGTGAAACCGGTTTGTGCTCCATCCAGAGCAGATGCCAGCCGTGGGTTTAGTCGTCCTCCACGTGGCTGGGGGGCAGGGAGGGCTCTGCGTTGAGGCTGGGCTGGTCCACTGCAGGCTCGGCTGGCTCAGGCCTGGACTTACCCGAACATGGAGCCCTGAGAACTCTGGCACCCCTGTGGGGCTCCCCGCAGACACCGAGATAAAATTCAGGCTCTTTGGTGTGGCACACGGGCCTCTGTGACCCTTGCCGCTCTCCCCTGTCTCGTCTCCTCTTGCCCCCGTGTTTCAGATGGGACTCCTCGTCATTCACTGGATGTGGCCTGTGTGTGCCTGCTCTTGGCCCGTGTTCCCTCCCCTGGAATCTTCCCACGCTCCATCCTCTCTGTCCTTCAAGGCTCAGGCCACAGGTCCCTTGCTCCGTTATTCTTATATTGTAAGGATTATTATTCTTACAATCCTTCCCTGCAGTTTGAATCTGTCCCCTCTCTGTGTTGTGTTCGCTTAGTCTTTTATCGGACCCACGGCCCCCCTCGGTGGGAGCAGGTTGTGGGAGGGAGAGGGCAAACTCCAGCCTGATTAGATAGAGGCTGGGCTCCCGCAGGGGCTGGGATGGGTGACTCCAGCTGTGGGGCAGGGGCAGAGAACGCACATTACCCAGCTGCAGGCTGTGCTGTTTTCACACGTATAGACCGATTTAATCCTCAGCAACTGCTGTACGCATTTAGTAGATGAGGAGACTGAAACATTGAAAAAAAAACCCGCAGTAGAGTTGGGAATCAAACCCAGGTCTCCGACTCTCCAATTCTCTTCCTGTCATGGCAGGGGGTTGCAGGGGGAGGGGAGGTCTGGGATGCGAAGGGAACTTGGTGGAGGTGGGAAGGCCGGGTGAGTATGAATGGCACCTCTACCAGCCCAGTGATTGGCTGTCGCTAGTGGGAGGGTGCAGGGGTGGGAAGGAGCTGGGGAGCGGGCGAGGACACTCAAATTCTGTCTTCCCAGGGAGAGTCTGTAGATAGTACCTAAAATGGGAAAAAAAAAACCTTCAAGAGGCAATAAGGGCTTGTTGTTTAGAGATGTGGAGGTGAACCCCGAATCAGCTAAAAGAGGTAGATAGACACGGTTGTCCCTGGAGAGAGGGAAATGGGACTTCACATTTTGCACCAAAATAAGACTTTTTTTTTTTTTCTGAGACAGAGTCTCACTCTGTTGCCTGGAGTAGAGTGCCGTGGCGTCAGCCTAGCTCACAGCAACCTCAAACTCCTGGGCTCGAGCAATCCTACTGCCTCAGCCTCCCGAGTAGCTGGGACTACAGACATGCGCCACCATGCCCGGCTAATTTTTTTTATATAGATTTTTAGTTGTCCAAATAATTTCTTTCTATTTTTAGTAGAGACGGGGTCTCGCTCTTACTCAGGCTGGTCTCGAACTCCTGACCTTGAGCGATCCACCTGCCTCGGCCTCCCAGAGTGCTAGGATTACAGGCGTGAGCCACCGCGCCTAGCCAAGACTTTTTTAAGAAACAAAAACCTTTTAAAAGGAAGGAAGGAAAGGCTGTCCTGAGTAAAGCAGAAGCAAGAATCCCAGGAACTGAGTCCTGCTTGCTTCACCTGCAGGATGAAGCTGAGTCCCTTGCCCTGCTGCCTGGGTGAGAGTTCTGCCCAGACCCACTACTGCCTGAGTTCAAATCCTGCCAGTACCATTTACTAGTTGTGTGCAAGGTGCATAACCACTCTGCACTCAGTTTCCCCCTCTGTAAAATGGGTAGTGGGCTGTACCCACTCTGAAAAGAATGTCCTGATGCGTCAGTTAATGGAAAGCCTTTTAAAAATGTTAGTTTATGTGATTTTTTTTTTTTTTTTTTTTTGCTGGAGATGTTAGGGTGGGGAGGAGAGAGGCAGTTACACGAGGCTTAGCTGGGTTCACGCACCGGCCCATTCAGCGTGCATTGAGTTAGCGCCTGCTGTATGCCAGGCCCTGTGCCGGGTCTCCCACCCGGAGCTGGGGTGCAGGGGCTGCCGCGCCCAGTCGGGTCGGTCCCGGCGGGAACCCAGATGTTTCCGAGATCTGGAACAGATCCCCGCCCCGCGCCCTCCCTGCGGGGCGGTCCCGGCTTGGGCGGGATGGACTGGCGGCTACTTAAGACCCGCGACCCGAGGCCGCGGCTGCCGGCTGGGTGCCCTGCCGCTGTCGCTGCCATGGCTCTGCGCTGCTCCGCGCCCGCGCTGCTCGGCGCGCTGGTCCTGGCGCTGTGCGCGCTGTCGCCGCCGGCCCGCGCGGCCACCGCGTCGCGAGCGCGGGCGTCCCAGGGGCGGGTGCCTACGGCGCGGGTGAGTGCCCGGGGGGCCGGGGCTCCCGGAGTAACTCTCTATTGTAAGTTCTTGCAGATACAGCGCTAGGAAAAGGGGAATAATTCAGGTGTAGAATGGAAAAACTGTTTTGTTGCTTTGTAAGTATCTCTTGCTGCTTTGGAGCCTCTCGTGGGTGGGGGTGGGAGTCGGGCCGGCTGTGCTAACCTCACCTTGGCCGGATTCCTTTCCCTTTGCCCCCTTCTGGTGTCTCCCCGTCTCTGCCGCCCTATTCTCTAATTCCGTGTCTAATTTCTCCCCCCGTCTGCCTGGGTTCCCTCCTCTCTTCTGCTTTCTTCTCCCACTTCAGATCCCCTGGCCCCATTTGCGCTCTCTCCCTCTCTTCTATTTCTCCCTCTTTCCTGTGTTATTTATTTAGTTCTCGTGTGTCTGCTTATTATGGTCCTTTCTATGATCTCTTCTCCCCTTTCTGCTGTCTCCTCTGCCCCGTCAGCTTCTCCTCCCTCCTGTTTCCCCTTCGTGTTAGCCACCCCTCTGCCTGAGTTCTTCTCGCCGTCTGGTTTCTCTGCCTTCTCCCATCTGATATTCTCTCCCACCAGCTCTCTCTTCCGGCCTGGGGTGACCTGCGCCTGCTGATTTCCGCCCCGGGCTCCAGCCTAACCCTCCTGCGTCTGCCATCCCCAGCCCCAGTGCATGTCTGACAGCCTTTCCCCATCCATAACCGCCTCCTCTCCAACAGGCTCCTGCAGACCCCGCTGCGTTCTCTCTGCCTTTCCCAAGAAACGGAATTTGGGGGTGGGGTGTTGGGGGGCAGGAGGGAGGAGGCAGACAGCTCAGGAGGCCACTTGGGCTCAGCCATCTAGACCCTTCTTGGGGGTGTGATGGGGGATGGGTGGGGCATGGGAAATTTTCCCAATTCCAAAGACCAAAAGCAAACAGGCTGTGTGACCTTGAGCCAGTCCCCTTCCCTCTTTGGGCCTCAGTTTCCCTATCTGCAGAGTGAGGTTGGATAGTGAGCTCTTGGAGGGCCCTTTAGTTCTAAGAGCCAGTGAGGATACTGGAAGGGAGTGAGCTGAGTCCCTGGGGGGGGCCCAGCTTTACCTTTGCCATCTGAGGGGCCTACTTACTCATAGTCCCCCAGCTTGTGCTCTGGGAGCCTGGGGCAGTCCTGCTACACTGTTTCCTAGCTGGGGGTCCATGGCAGAGTTGCTTTACTTCTCTGTGCCTCAGTTATCACATCCAATTGGCAATAAGAAGAACAGAGGGGAGGCAGGCAGAGCCCTTTTGTCCACTCCATCACCAGAGAAAGCAGATCGGGGAGCTGAGTAGGAGAGACAGACACTGGCCAAGGCACAGGATTTGGAACGTAAACTCTTGCCCTGTTTGCTAACTCGCTGGGACGGGGCACTGAGAAGGGGATGGCCTCGCCTCGGGCGTGGGGAGAGCAGGAGGCTCAAGTGAGATGCTCTTGGTGCTGGAAACCACCCTCCCTCGTGCCCAGGGCCTCTCCCTGCCAGAACCCGGGCCCTGCTCAGGCTCTGCCCGTCTCTCCCCAGCCCGGCAGCATGGTGGTGGAACATCCCGAGTTCCTCAAGGCAGGCAAGGAGCCGGGCCTGCAGATCTGGCGCGTGGAGAAGTTCGACCTGGTGCCCGTGCCCCCCAACCTCTACGGAGACTTCTTCACAGGCGATGCCTACGTCATCCTGAAGACGGTGCAGCTGAGGAACGGGAATCTGCAGTATGACCTCCACTACTGGCTGGGTGAGGCCCGTCCCGCCCTGCCCCTGCCCCCTACCCTGAATAGCGTGGACCTCTGAGGCATGGTCCCCAGGAAGTCCCCGGGAAGTGCCAAGGAAGCGAACTGATTATTGAGCACCAAGTGTGTGCCAGGCCCTTGGCAAGTAGTTACCAGTGACCTCAGACTCCAGAGCCAGGCTGGCTGAGTTCAGACCTAGCTCTGCCCTGACCTGCGGTCTGCCCTTTGGCAGATAAAGCCACACTACCTCACAGGAGTGTTCCGAGGGTTAAACAAGTTACTGTGGCACTCAGAACTGTGGGTGACCTGGGGGCCCTGGACCCCCGCACAGCTTCCCTGGGCCCACTCCAGTCACTCCCCACTTGGCCCTTCAGAGTTAGGATCCTGTCCCTTTACTGAGCCTCAGTTTCCTAATCTGTGGATTGAGCGGACGCTCCCAGTCCTGAGTTTGTGCTCAGGGGGGCTGAGAGTGAGTGCAGGGGAACGTGTCAGAGCTGGGAGGACCCTTAGAGAAAAATAAGGTCCATTGTCCTGTTATGCAGATGGCTTAACTGAGGCTCACAGAAGACCGAGGCTTGCCCAGCATCTGCAGCGAGGCCAGAGCTGTGCTGGAGGCTTCTTCTTCTCCTCCCCAGGGGCCTGGGACCACTTTCGGGAAGCCAGGCTCATGCCATTCTGATGTCCCCTAGGCAACGAGTGCAGCCAGGACGAGAGCGGGGCGGCCGCCATCTTCACCGTGCAGCTCGATGACTACCTGAACGGCCGGGCCGTGCAGCACCGTGAGGTCCAGGGCTTCGAGTCGGCCACTTTCCTTGGCTACTTCAAGTCTGGCCTGAAGTACAAGGTGGGTTGGGCCCCAACATGCTCAAGCAGCAGGGACAGATGCATCAGTGGCAGGACTCACTCAGGTCCCCCTGTTTTCTGGCCTTGTGGGGTGGTGGGTAGACAGGTCAGAGGTCAGGCTTTGGAGTCAGCCAACACTGGGTTTAAATCCTGGACCCCTCCTAGGTGTGTGACCTTGGACAAATCCCTTTCTTATCTTAAAATGGGGAGAAGTAAATTCCCATAACTTCATAGTGATGTCTTCCCAGCCCCAGCAGTGAGGAGTGGTCCAAAGGTGGAAACCCAGCCTTTCTCACAGGCCCCCGGGGGCTTGGGCCTAGTTCTGTTCCTGCACCCTTAATTCTTAGGGCCTTGCCAATAGAAGGCCCTGTGTTAGGCATTTGATAGGTCACTCTTAGTCACATACCTCTTTCTGTTCACTAGAATCCCCCTTGAACTTGAACTCTTAAGAATCTGGGCCAATACGGAGCTCTTTCCCCAAGGTCCCAGCCAGGTGGGGCTGAGCAAAGCCAAGCTGGGAGCCTCAGGAGGCTGCACCCTAATATGCTGCGTGACATCCGGCAAGCCACTTGACCTCCTTGAGCCTCCCTTTCCTCCGGTTACATAAGAGCCAGTTGTACCTGCCCTACAGGGCTGGGGGGGATTTGGTGAAAGGGTGGCTGGGAAATGCCTTGCACAGGGCTGGCTCCTTGGAAGGGCCCTGGGAAAGCTATGGTTTTGCAAAGCTGGTGTTCTCTTTGGGAAGGATAGGGAGGGGATCACAAGCTTCCATAGCCAGATGGGCCTTAATGTTGGAGTCCAAATCTCTCATTTTACCGAGGAGTGGGGAGGGCGGGGATGGGACTGAGGTACACAGAAGTTTAAGCAGCTGGCCCAGAGTCACACAAGGAGTTGGTGCCAGACCCAGGACAAGAACCTATATCTCCCAACTCCCAGCATTCTTTCCACTAAATCAACATGCCTCTCATGACCAGGGTTCCAGGGTAGGGTTCAAGCCCTGTCTGTGCCACTCATGTGCTGTGTGACCTTAGAGAAGTCACTGTCCCTCCCTGGGCCTTAGGGTCTTCTGTGTCAATGGGGCAGTGACCTCGTTTGCTTGGGTGAGGCACAAGGGATTGAATGATGGGAAAGTGCCGGCGAGACTCAGATAGCAAAGGGCAGGGTGTGTCCTGGGAACAGCAGTTGGGGCTGGGTGGCGTTGGATTCCCTGGTGCCCACCCAGCTCCCTTTCTGCCAGTTTCCCCTCAAGCTGAGCTCCTCCTGCTGAGTTGTGCAGCTCTGCCTTCTTCCTACAGCCCCTCCTGGGGCCTTGGTACCTTGCAGAGGGAGAGATGAGGAGCTTGGGAGCCAGGCCCCTGAGCTGGAGAAGGACCAGGTCTTTTTGCGACTCCTGGAGCAAGCAGTGGACAGAGCACTTGGCCAGGAATCAGAGAGACTGGGATTCAGGTCGAAAGGCCACCCCTCTGACTGCTGTGAGACTTCGGGCAAGTCGTGTAGCTCTGGGCGTGTGTCCGTGCACATTCCCCATGCATCGCTCATTCGGCAGGTATTGACTGAGTCCCTGTAACAGCAGTGCCTGTTTATTGGTGCCTTGTGGCAGATATGGTACTGGGAACACGCGCTATCTCCTATAAGCCTCACAGCCGTCCTGGGAGGCGGGTAATTGGAGCTCCATTTTACAGACGAGGAGACTTGAGGCTCAGAGAGGTCACATAAGCTGTTATCAAACCCAGGCCCGTGTTCCCCTAACTCTGTGGGCTCTAGGCTGAGTGCTGGGGTGCCCAGGGGTGCCCAGGTGAAAAAGATGGGTCCCTGCTCTTGACAGTGCCCCGAGGAGTCAGGGAGTCTGGCAGGCTCAGGAAAGGCCACTCGATGTGTCCAGGTGGGGTGACGGATGGAATCTCAGGGAGGGCTCAGCTCTCTAAGGGGTTCAGGGACTAGAGGGATGAGTAGGCGCCTGCTCACCTATCTCGCCTCAGTCACCTGTTTCTTAGGGGACAGCCTGGTGGTCTCGCGTGGTCACAAACATGAAAGTTCTCATATATACAAGAAAGACGATTTTCCAGGTTAGAGAATGTTGCCGAGCAGGTCGCAGGCTCCCCGGTCTTTAGGAATAAATAAGGATGGTAAGAACTGCTACCACATACCAAGCCTGTACCACAGGATCTCATTTAATGCTCACTGTATCCTTTAGGGTGGGTGGTGATGTTCCCATTTCATAGATGAGGAAGCTGAGGCTCAGGGGAGTAAACTAACTTGCCCGAGTTCACACAGCTGGTAGGAAGGTGCTTGTCACTGAACACTTATATATTTTCTTGCTGTGTATCTGAGACTCTTCTGGGTACTTTACTCATAAACTCATTTTTACCCTATGAGGTAGTTACTGGTACTAGCACCATTTTATAAATGAGGAAACTAAGGCACAGAGATGTTAAGCAACTTGTCCAAGGTCACACAGCTAGTAACTGGTGGAACTGGGATTTAAACCTGGGTGTGAAGGGCCCAACCCAGAGCTCGTTCAGAGTGGACGTTTCAAGATTCCCGGATCTTGGCTCTTAGCTCGGATGTGGTGTACGCAGAATCTGCTTGTTTAGTAAGCCCCCCCCTGCCTCCAGGTGATTTTCTGGGATGTTCTTGGACCACGCTCTGAGGAGTGCTCCAGATTTGGGGCTTCAGTCCTGAAAGGCACTGGCTCCTGGTGGAAATGGGAGGTCCAAGGCTGGCCCTGTTTACACCTCCTGCAAGTGCTCAGGCTGCCCCCGCACTTGGCAGGTCCAGCCCAAGGTTCTTGGCCTGGTGCCCTCATCAATTATAGATCCCCGAGGAGCAGGGCTTGTTACGCAAGACTTGTTGCTGTGAAAGCCTCTTCCTCCCAGCCAGTTCTGCCCTCAGAGTGTGAGAAAGGGCAGGGAGGGGACAGGGAGCCACTAGAAAGGGCTGACATGGGGACTGGCCCTCTTGTTCTGCGACCCTCAAATCCTTAAACTCACTCTCTGCCAAAGGGCTCCGAATCCCTTGATCTCTGCTCTTCCTTCTCCTCCTCTTCCCCCCACCTTCCATTTTCAGAGACAACCCTGGAGACCCCCTGGGGCTGGGTTATTTGAAACCCTTTGTTCAGATGGAATCTGGGCTGGACAGAGTCCTGGGAGCCCTGGGACCCGAGGAACACAACCGGAAACCCACAGAATCATTTGAACCCTTCTTGTCCTCCCTCCTGTTTCTTAAAGATCTCAGAATTTAGAGAGCAGAGGAGACCAAGACGGATCAAATTCATTTTTCTTTGTTTTATAAACAGTTTAACCTTTTTTTTTTCATGTAAATCTTTAAGGGCTTTTTTCCATGCTCCTGACTGCAAGAGTAATACAAGCTTATTATAAAATGTCAAATATTTTATAGAAAGATAGGTTCCCCCGCCCGCCCTGGTGATTCTACCCTTGGAGATAATATACCAAATGGTGGTTAATTTTTTTCTCTCTCCCTGGAGATATATTTATATATGTCACTTTCATTTGTAGAGTGGCTTTTAAGGCAATTTATCCTTTAAAATTTTGTTCAGATAATTTGACACCAATCTTGCCCATCCAATGATTAGACTGTAGAAAGCAACAATCAATCCTAAAGATTATAGTAAAATTGTAAAAAAGAGGAAAAACGTCAAAAATTTTTGCTCCCTGCCTTTGTAGATCCACTAGTATCTTCTAAGAGCTTGCTTTTCTTTATTTTTGTTAACTAATCTTTCCAAGTCCAATTTCCTAGATCATTAAGATTTGAGGGGTTAAAGAATCAGGAAACTCACAGCTGTAATCATTAGAAATCAAATATTCTTTTATTTTATAAATAAACATGCAGAGAGTTTCTGGGAACTGAGGTTTATGATGTAAAGCAACCCTTTTTGAAAATTAAAAAAATTTTTTTTTAATAACAATGAAAGGCACACTTGAGCAAGTAAAATATTTTGGAGGTGTGTAAAAAAAAGTTAATGGTCTTTCTTTCCTCCTTTTTCCCCACTTCCTTGTCTCTAAGGAGTCAGTTGTAACGGTTGGCAGGTCCTTCCAGCACCTTCTGGAAAAGCTTTTCAGATCCACTCTCTCTTTGCATCCAGCCGAATGAAGTCCCGGGTCAGGACTGTCCGTAGACACTGGGCTGACAGATGGATGAGGCTGGTCCCTGGAAGGGGACCTTGGGGGCAGAACCCAGCACTGCCACCAGCCAGCTGGGGCCCTGGGCACGGTGCTTCACTTCTCTGAACCTCAGTTTCCTTGCCTGTGAAGTGGGGTGATGAGTTCCTACCTCAGGGGCTTGCTGTCAGGACTGCAGTCCATGCAGGTAAAGCAGGTGGCTCAGCACGTGGCGGCCACTGCAGTCATTTCAGGCGAGCAGAGGTGAGCGCAGGGCCTCGCGTTACCATCCCTGACTGCTCTTCCTCACCTGCTCCCTGCCAGGCTTGGTTACATCGCCCTCAGGACCTCCTGTCTCTCTGTGCTTCCCCTCCAGGGGCCCTGACCCGCGTCCTTTGCACTCCACTGTGCGCTCAGATCCCAGGCATCAGGGCCATCCAGCCCTCGGGCCCCCTCACACCTGGCCCCTCACTCAGCCCCGGAGCCCAACTCGCTCTTCCCTGATGATGGGAAACCTTACTGTCTTGCTGCTCAGTTGTGGTTGGCAAGGTCAGGAGTGGAAGCCACGGCCTTACCCCTTGCTCCACACTGAGGTCATTCATACGGAGTGGCAAAGCCACAGCTCCCCTTGCAGGGCCCTGGAAGCAGGGCAGAGGGCTGGTTTATCCGTTCTGAACACTGGCCGCCCTCCTGAGCCCAAGGGAACTCTTGAAAAGCCTTATGCCGAGACCAAGAAGGGACACCAGGGGGCGCTCCAAGCAACGGGAAAACATGACTGCTTGAAAGACGGCTCTGAACAGCGGCTTGTTTCTGCCTCCCATCCTGGGTGACCCTAGTGACCTTTCCTCTAAGAAAACCTGATATTGGGGGACTTACAGATACAGACACGCCTGGGTTTGAATTCTAGCTCCACCGTCTACCAGCTGTAAGATCTTGGGCAAGTTCCTCACTTGTGAGCTCTGCTTTCCTCATCCGTGAGATGGGGAGAATGATGCCTCCCTCCTAGGTGATGCGTGCAGAATGCCCAGCGCGGTGGGCATGATCGTGTCATACACGCGTATCTATTGCATACTATGGGTAGACATAACGGAGCCCAGTTTAAACTGTCTCCCTTTCCCTCCCTGCTCTCCAGAATCACACTTCACTTCTGGGCTTCCGCTTACCTTGGGTAAAATGGGGTGCTGTGTAAGGACCTTTTCGGCCTTGGGCTGGGGACTGCTCAATTGTGGAGGGTGGCAGAGCAGGGGGTTATGTCTCCATTTCAGAAAGGAGAGACCTGAGGCTCAGAGAGGGCAAGACACTTACCCAAAGTCATCCAGCACTGTCGAGGCAGGGCAGCTGCCCTTACTCACAGCTGCCTCTGAAGACACAGCTGGGCAGGATTTGCTGTGGTACACAGCACCAAGGAGACAGGTGTCAGCTGGAGCAGTCCAAGAAGACTCCCTAGAGAGCCTCGAAGGATGGGAAAGATTGGGATTAGCACTTCTCAAAGTGGGTTTTGCAGAACACTTAAGCTACAGGCAGGATGTGGTGGAGAAAAGTGGTTCCTGATTCAAGATAGGGAAATGCTGTGTGAAACAAAAGGCATTTGCCAAGCCTTTGTTATGCTCATGTGCATTGTGTAACAGTCAGGGAAGGTGGATAAGGAGCCTTCCTTAGGCTTGTTAGACCATGGAACTCTTCCCTTGCGGAATATCTTAGGGGTCTAGGGTGCCATAGAACATGTCTTGGGAAATATTGGTTTTGAGAAAGGAATGTTTGCAGTTCTTTGATCCAGGCAAGTGGCTTCAGGGGTCTTTGTTAGTGGAATGTGAGATTCAAAGGGGTGGCAGCGAGATACAGTGGTAGGGAATCGGTCACTTTTTAGCTGTGTGGCCTTGGGCCGATTTTATTCCTTTCCTGAACCTCAGTTTCCTTCTTTGAAATGGACATAAGAATGTCCCAGTCTCAAGCATGATAGTGGGTTTAAAGTCCTGAGTTAACTGAGAATCTCTGTGTTGCTGGAAGGCCACTGGTCCAGAGGCCAGAATTGCCCTCACCTCAGTCCCATCCCCTTCCCCGATATCTGCTTGCCTGGACCCCCTCCCCTCGACTAACTCACTCTGTCTCCTTGACCTGGCAGAAAGGAGGCGTGGCGTCGGGATTCAAGCACGTGGTACCCAATGAGGTGGTGGTGCAGAGACTTTTCCAGGTCAAAGGGCGGCGTGTGGTCCGTGCCACCGAGGTGCCTGTGTCGTGGGAGAGCTTCAACAACGGTGACTGCTTCATCCTGGACCTGGGCAGTGTGAGTCCTGCCTTGCCCTTTCCCAGGGGCCGCTGAGATGCCCCTGGTCTGGCCAGGCCTGACTCTGGGGACGAGGATCCACCCACATGAACAAATGTATAGACACGGGCAGGGCAAACCACAGCGACCTGCAGCCCTTGTGCGCTGTGCGTGAGTCAGAGACCCAGGTACAGACATTTCTGGTATGCACGGACTCCCACACGTGTAGACTCAAGCTTGTCACACACAGACCTCAAGGACGCACCAGGTGCATAGCGTACTTGGACTTTGATTGACATAGAGACTTCCTGACACTTTCTGTTCATATGCACATCTGTGTACCTCTTTACTTACAGTCACTCGCTTATAAATACATGGTGGGCATGGCAAAAACTATAGGCTCTTGCCCGCCAGGCATGAACACGTGCACCGTAATGAATGCACATACATGTAGACCTGGGTGTGGTGTTCAAGGTCCCACGTGTGTGTGTCACACAGGTAGTTGCCCCTGCACACTGTATATGACAATGCGTGTGAGATGCACTTACCCAGGCCCACCTCACAGATGTGCGATGCTTTGTACACGTTCACCTCCCAGGTCCACGTGGGCGCAGACCTGCAGATGGACGTGGCCAGGCGTTCCACCCCAAACCGCACATGCATATATCCCTGTGGCGTGATGTCCACGCGAACACAGGCTCACGCTGACTTAGCGTAAGCTTTTTATTAAAGTCTGTGAATCCCGAGTGCGCAGCTCTATGGAGTTCACAGCGTGAACACACCCACCTAACACCGAATCGAGAAACAGAACCTCGCCAGCCCCTGTTTCCCTCTTCCAGGCCCTTCACGCCAAGAGCAGCCATCGTCCTGAACTTTCTCAAGCACAGATTAGTTCTGCCTGTTTCTGAGCCTCATAGACATGGAACCTTACTCTCCTGTGTCTGACTTCTGCTCAGCATTGTGTTTCTGAGAGGCATCCATATTGTTGCATTTAGCTGTAGATCGTTCATTCTCCTTGTTTTCTAAGATTCGGTCGTGTGGATGTGCCACAGTTTGTCCTTTATGATGCTGATGGACACGTGGGGTCCTTTCTGGCTTGGGGCTACTACGAGTGGTGCTAATTCGAACATTCTTGCACAGGCCTTTTGGTGGACGTACGAGTGCATTTCTCTCCGTTATATTCCTGGGAGTAGGATTGCTGGGTCACAAGGTATAAGGTGACCCTTGAGCTTTGGTAGCTATGGCTGAATGGTTTTCCAAAGTGGTTGTACCAATTCACATTCCCGTCAGCAGGCACACATGTTCGTACACGTTCTAGATGTAGCTGTACCTGTGAAAAAAGACATATCCCCAGACATGCACTCATCCCCTGGTGTGCCGGGATCACGCTCATTGCACTTGGATAATGCGCGTGTGCGAACTCTGCCAGCGCTCACCTGGGCAAGCACAACAAGGTGAGCGTGCAGGAACCCCGCAGTGTTCTACCAGCCCTGTCACTGGGCAGGGCTTATACGAAGGCTGGGGCACTGACTTACTGGGGTCTCTGCTTTCCAGAACATCTACCAGTGGTGCGGTTCCAGCAGCAGCCGATTTGAAAGACTGAAGGCCACACAGGTGTCCAAGGGCATCCGGGACAACGAGCGGAGTGGCCGGGCCCGAGTGCACGTGTCTGAGGAGGGCGCCGAGCCTGAGGCGATGCTCCAGGTGCCCGTGGGGTTCGGGGTGGGGTGGGCATGGGGACAGGCTGCTCGTGACAGTCTTCCATTCACTAGGCTATTTGAGGTGAGTCTGAGGAAGAAGTAAGTTCTGGACCCCGCATCCTGAGGCTGTTTTCCCCCAAGCCTGAATATGTTAGGGATGGGGAAGGTCAGCTTCCCTGACCACTCCCAGACTGCCCTGGGGGTGGGGCTGGAATCCCAGGCCAGATGCCTGTGGGAGTGTGAGCCACACCTCCAGCAGGGGAGGCCCGGTCCTGACAGGAGCTGAAGAAGAGGATCTTCCACCATTCCCTGTGGGCCAGCTTGGTGTGGGAGCGAGGTTAGAAAGAGGCCACTGGGACCCAATGTCCTCTTTCCTCTTCTGACTCTTCCTTGTAGTGTATGGCCCGTTTAGTCAGCTGCATGATGAGCTGGCCAGCCATTGTGCTTTGAGGACATATCAATAGAGGCAAGGTTTACCAGGCAAAGGAGGAGACCATGAGCTCTGTTCCATGCCACGCGGCTCCTGCTTATCTGGGGACATCCAGTTCCAGTTTTTGGAAAGAGCAGAGGGTGATTGTTGTGGGAAGGAGCCTGGACACCAACCAAGGCTTGGAGGGGACAGTAGCCCAGGCTATTAAGGCTGGAAAGGTCCAGAATGGAAGAGTGAAAATAGGCTCAGGAGTCACCGGGATTGAGGTTCAAAGACTGACTTAGCCACCTAATAGCTGTGCGGGTAAGTGACTTCACCTCTCTGGACCTCAGTGTCCTCTTCTGTAAAGTGCACCTAAAGATAATCTGCACCTCCTGGCGTGGATGCGAGGATGCAGTGAGATCTTTTAAAAGCAAGTGGTGGAAGGTGTTCAGTAGCTGCAGTTCGAAGGTAGCTTACGTATCTGAAGGGCTGTCCTGGAGGCAGAGGAGCAGAGGTGTTCTGGAGTTCCAGGAGTCGGGGAGACAGGGAGAGGAAGACTTTTAATAGGCAGATCTGGTTGGTCCCCACACACAGATGGTGTGTGAGCAGAGGCAGGACATCTGTGGAGGGGATGGGCCCTGTGTGGAGGGTCCTGTGGATGCCTGTGTGGTCCCTGCCTGGCTGAGGAGTCACCCAGGAGCCCAGGCCCCTCCCTCATGGCCACCCTTTCTCTCCATCTCTCCATCTCCTGCAGGTGCTGGGCCCCAAGCCGCATCTGCCCGCGGGAACCGACGACACAGCCAAGGAGGACGCAGCCAACCGCAAGCTGGCCAAGCTCTACAAGGTGAGCCCCAGATGCACCGTCCCCCTGAGTGTGGTGGGGTCGGGACAGGGAGGCAGGAGGCCTGGTCTTCCCCAGCCCCCATGCTGTGGGACCTCGAGCAAAGCACCCCTTCGGGGGGCCTGGGCTTTCTCAAGCCTCTAGTGGATGCTTGTGTGCTTCTTTGCAATAAACTCCAGACACATCTGTCATGTTCAGATGTGGGCTCTTTCTCTGGGTATCAGTTTCCTAGTGTGTAAAGTGGGAGGAAAATCAGAAAGGTCAGCTTTGCAGGATTTTGGGGAGTTTGCAGAGAAAACTAGTGGGAAAGTATCTTAGGAAAATACTAGGGGGAAAATAGTACAGAAATGTTGTGTCTGTGTGTGGGGTTGCAGCTCATGGTTAATGACTTTATTTATAAATTCTTCCTTGTGATTTTCACAACTGAACTGAGGTTTCTCTTTAGCTAAGGAACTCTGACACATGGCCGAGCGCCGGGAGAAAGCCCGATTACACTCATGCTGCGCCCGGGCTTGTGTGTGGTGAAACAACAACAAAATGGGGGTGCAGATTCCCATCGCCTCCAAAGAAAAACCACATTATTGATTTTTTTTCTGATTATAAAGTTATACATATTTATTGTAAAAAAAATAGTGAGCAATACTCAGGAGATAACCAGTATTATTTTTTAAAACATGTTTTGATTATAAAAGTGACAATACTCAATTTAAAAAATCATCCTGTCCTCCTCACCCTCTTCGTGGGTACCATGGCTACATTGTTCCCATTGTGGTGACAGGACACATCTCTGTCCAGACACATCTTTCTGTGCCTAAGTACTTTTCCAACTGGATCCGAACTATTCATGCTGGTCTGTGGCCTTCTGTTTTCCAATCAACGTGGTCTGGAATATCTTTCTATAATAGAGATCTACACGGCCCTTTATAACAGCTATATAATGCTCTAATTTGTGAATGTAAGAATTTAAGCAGATCCTAATTGCTGGACATTAGGATGTTTCCATTCATTCCAGTTGCAAACGGTCCCTTTTGGTGCACTTGTGCTGAGCACAGTAGAGCATTAGGGCAAGTTCCCAGACGTGGAATTGCTGGGTCGCAGAACGAAGAATGAGTCGGGGGTTGAAATGCCTGGTTCAGAGTCCGACCGCCCTTGCTTGAATCACAGGTCTGCTACTTCTAGCTGTACAAGTTGCTTAACCACTCTGGGCCTTGGTTTCTTTTTTTCTTTTTTTAAATTAATTTTTTTGGCAAAAGCCTACAGCACCCGGTATTCCCGGGTGGTCTCCCATGCGAGAACTAACCAGGCCCAACCCTGCTTAGCTTCACAGGATCAGACAAGATTGGGCACGTTCAGGGTGGTATGGCCATAGACCCTTGGTTTCCTTATGAGTGAAATGAGGACAGTGATGGAACTCTCATATGCAAGGACTAAAAGAGTTCTATAATTTTATGTTATATCAATTGCTTAGAACAGTGCCTGGCACAGAGTAGTAAGTACTTAATTAGTGTGGAGCACATCACTTAAAGTTCTGATACATGTCACTCAGCTGTACTCTGGAAGAGCTCCCAAATTACCCTCACCAGGGATTTGAAGGTGCCTGTTTACCCAGGGCCTTGTCAACACTGGGTATGGTCAATCTTTAGAATGTTGACTAGTATGCTACACTTTTTTTTTTAAGTAAAATGAACTTTTTATTTTGGAATATTTTTAGGTTTATAGAAAAATTGCAAAGATAGTACAGAGTTGCCATACACTGTTCACCCAGCTTCTCCTTAACATTTTAATATAATCAGACGCATTTGTCAAAATTAACATTGGCTCAACATTGTTAACTAAACTCCAGACTTTATTAGGATTTCCCCAGTTTTTCATTCCAGGTTCCCATCTGGGATACCAGATTGAATTTAGCTCTTTTTACTTTTCTTTTCTTTTCTTTCTTTGCTGATGAGGTTAATACCTTTCAGCAAACTACTCAGCTCTTCCCCTGTGCCACCCGTGTTCCTGCATTTTCTCTTGCCTTCCCCTCCCATGTGCAGTTTCCATGTTACCCCTGAGTGCAGGTCTGTAGATGTGGTTCTAACAAGCAGAAAAGGACAAAGAAAGCCTGCGTGTGCCTGGGGATGACAGCCCAGGTGTTACTCTGCAGTGTCATTTGGGGTGGGGGTGGGGCAAGGTGGTGGACATTTCAGGGGTGGATGGCCGCAGACAATCACATGCCAACTCCTCCCTCATCCCCACAGGTCTCCAATGGCGCGGGCACCATGTCGGTCTCCCTCGTGGCTGACGAGAACCCCTTCGCCCAGGGGGCCTTGAGGTCAGAGGACTGCTTCATCCTGGACCACGGCAAAGATGGGAAAATCTTTGTCTGGAAAGGTACTAGGGACAAGGGAAAGGTCCTACCTGGCCTCTAGGACCTTGGGTGGAGTCCCCTGCAGCTTCGAGGAACTCAGCTCCTGGGCAGTGTAGATTGTGTGTTGGAGGCACCCTGGTGCAGTGGAAATCAGGAGTCTCGGACTAATGCCTTGGTTTTGCAATTGACATGCTGTGTGATCTTGGGCATTTTACTTACCCTCTCTGGGCTCAGATTCCCTATCTGGACTAAAATTAGTGTTTCTTGAGTGCATTATAACACCAGTTCTCTGAAAGGTTAATTGGCATCATGTAAAAATTATGTAAAAGTCATCTAGCTCTGTGGTCAAATAAATTTCATGGGCAACGGTGGATTAAATAATGCTAAACAGTTTGTTTATTGTAGGCTTTTAACTTGCTGGTGTGCACTGGGGCTTTTCCTGAAGATGATCTGGTTTAGGAAACACCTTGCTGGAAGTCCATGAACTCTTTGAGGAATGTTGTGGGAGGCTCATTGAAACCATTGGCCCAGATGTTTCTGAGGCCCTGAGATGTTCTGAGAGGGTCTGTCAGTATCCTTCCCTGACTCCCTAAGGCTGGTCCTAAGGAAGAAGACAGAGGGAGGGAGGCAGCGGGTGGACACAGAGAGAGAGAAGCTGCTATTATTATTATTACTGTCTGGGCCCCTCGGGCCTGGGGCCAGCCAGCCTGGTCTTGGCCTTGGCAGTGAGAAGGCTGGGGACCGAGGGCTGGCACTGGCTCCCGGGAGCTCGCCTGGCATGGGAGAGCTCTCCGGGTTGGGACAGGCTTCGGGCTGTGCAGTGGGAAGGAGCCCCCGCCCTGCGGAGGGAGGCCCGAGTGTGAGCATGTGGGCTTTGGTGTGGACAGGGCAGGGTCTGGATTGCAGCCGTCCCCCTCGCTGAGTGACCTTGGTCAGTCATTTAATCTAAGATCCAAGATTCCTTATATTACATGAGAACAAGATAATAATGATCTTTCTCTCATGAGACTGTTGTGTGGATGACGTGGAATAATCTGTGTAGTTCTAAGCCCACAGTACATGCTCAGCAGACAGACCACAGTGGTGGTTGGGGTTGGCGTCATTGGCCAGGAACCCCAGATGGACCCCCAAGAGCTTTAGGGGTGGTCGGCTCTGGGGGTCTCTGGCCTTGGCTGTCCACAGTCTAAGAAGAGTAGGGATGGGGTTTGTCCACGCCTTTCCCCGCACGGTTGGACGTTAGGATGTGGGGGATGTAGGATGTGGCAGGGTCCCAGGCCCCTGACCCTCCGTCGCCCGCTCTGGCTGCCAACAGGAAAGCAGGCCAACATGGAGGAGAGGAAGGCTGCCCTCAAAACGGCCTCCGACTTCATCTCCAAGATGGACTACCCCAGGCAGACGCAGGTGAGCCCTGGAGGCCAGGTAGGCTGGGGAGGGATGGTCCAGTTTGGGGGGGGTGTCCCACCCTCAGTGGGGATGGGGTATCTGAGGCTCCCCCAGGACCCCTGCTGGGCGACCCAGCCACGTCCTGCTCCTCCCCCACCCCTTCCCAGGTCTCCATCCTTCCTGAGGGCGGCGAGACCCCGCTGTTCAAGCAGTTCTTCAAGAACTGGCGGGACCCAGACCAGACGGACGGCCTGGGCTTGGCTTACCTTTCCAGCCACATCGCCAACGTGGAGCGGGTGCCTTTCGACGCGGCCACCCTGCACACCTCCAGTGCCATGGCCGCCCAGCACGGCATGGATGATGACGGCACGGGCCAGAAGCAGGTACCTCCAGGGCACTTCTGGCCCATGCACTGCCTCCTGCTCCCCTAAGGATGTTTCAGCCACCGTTTTGGTAGATGAGATTCTTTGGTGTTACTTATCCAGCACACTCTGAGCACCTACTGTGTGCAAAGCCCAGTGCCTTGTGTCTCACCCACCCTGCCTCAAGGAGTGCCTGGTCTGGGTGGGGAGGTGACCGCAGCCACAGCTGATTGCTCGGCCCTGTGGGAGCACAGGAAGGGCAGTGGGGGCAGCTGATCAGGGCAGCCTGCATGGAGACAGGGACCCTTGGGTTGGGTCTCAGAGTAGGAGCAGGAGTTTGCTGCTGGAGAGGAAGCGTGGAGAGTGGTGGACATTCCAGGCAGGACTCGCTGTGTTTGGGGAGGAGAGAGCTGTCCGGGAGGCTAGTGCCGATGACACCCTCAGGGAGGGGCCTTGAATGCTGGTCCCAGGGGTGTGGACTTGATCCTCTAATGAGTAGGTGCTATGAAGAGTTGTTTCTTTTTTTAAAAAAGAAAAGCAGAAATGTGACAGTCTCAGTTCCATGCTTTAGAAACTCATTGTGGAAATGGGTCGGAGACAGGAAAATGAAGGCAGAGAGCCCTTTAGGTGGTGGTTGTAATAGTTTAGGGGAGAGAAAATGGTGACCTTGGGGCTAAGAGGATCACAGTGGAAAAAGGGAGGTGGGGGTGGGGTTCAGAGTGGTTTATGAGATAGAATCCACTTTAGGCAAACATCGATTCCATTCCTAAAGACAGGAATAACAAAAGCATTAATTTTAATTTTTTTGTCATTGGTACTTTTTTTTCATTCATTGTTTAAGTAGATAGGGAGGGCACGATGAAAATATTTAGGGTGGGCAGTGTGCAAAACGCCCTGACAGCCTGGCTGTGTGACCTTGGGTGAGTTAAATAACCTCTCTGAACCTCACTTTCTCGCCTGTAAAATGGGGCTTCATCCCACTCCATCACCTTCAAGAATGTTCAAGATCCAGAGATTCTAAGATTCTGTTTCCTGGGATTGGGGGGGGTGTCAGTGTCTCCGCAGCATCACCAGGTGGCGCTGCAGGGCCTTGTGACCACTTGGAAAAAGTGGTGTCACCGGAGCTCTGCAAAGAAACCTGCCAGCAGGGGTCATTCTGAGGTCACCTAGTGACCGCCTTGCCTCTCTGGATGTGGCCTGTGAAATCCAGGCAGTTCAATAATGATACAGATATTGGTAACATTAGTAATCAAATAATAATAATTATAATAATAAAAGTAGCTGCCACTGTGCTAGACTTTTATGAATAAACTCATTTGAGCCTCACATCAAGGCTTTGAGGTAGGTGCTGTTATTATCCTCATTTTGCAGATGAGAAGGCTGAGGCCCAGAGAGGTTAAGCAAGTTGCTCCAGGTCACAGGACCGCTAAGGGGGCGGAGCCTGATTTGGGCTCTGTGTCTGGCTGTTAACCCTCACCGTGCCACGTTCGATGTGCCGGGAAGTGCAGGGTGGGGCAGGCGTGTGGTGTGAGGACCCAGAGCAGGAAACCTGGGATTGAATCCCAGCCCAGCCTCCTAGTGGCTTTTTGATTTGGGCAAATTGTTTAACCCTTGTCTGAGCCCAAATTATAAAAAGTTCGCCCCACGGTCTAACCATGATCCACCACGCCGCCGTTTCCCAGCTGGGCTGAGTGGTGGGGTGGGGATACCACACAGTGTCTGACCCCAGCTTGGCTCCGGCAGATCTGGAGAATCGAAGGCTCCAACAAAGTGCCCCTGGACCCTGCCACGTACGGGCAGTTCTACGGAGGTGACAGCTACATCATTCTGTACAACTACCGACATGGCAACCGCCAGGGACAGATCATCTACAACTGGTGAGGGCCTGGGGCCGTGCGGTGTGTGTGGAGCGGAGCGTGGGGGGTGCCGATGGGCCCTGAGCAGGCAGCGAGGGGAGGGATGTCCGAGGGCGTGAGGGCCCGCATGGGACCTCCACATCCCACTGGGAAGACTGTCACCCACAGGGCAACACCACTTGTCCTGTTTCTCCAAACAACTTTTAAGCTATTTTTATCAAAATATTACACGTCCAGCTGTAGGAGATGTGGTCAGTGGGAAGAAACAAACCAACAGCACGTTTCCCACGAGTCCGTGCCAAGTACTCTACACACTAGGGTTTATCCTCCCACGTACACTTTTTAATTAAAAAATTATTTTAAAAACAGAGAATATATTCATGCGGTTCAAAAATCAAAACAAAATAAAGTGGCATTTATTGGGAAACGTCATACCCACTCCTGTCCCATTCTACTGCATTCTCCAAACCCTGCCCCGTTACAGGTAACCTCTTTCATTACTTTCTCATATATCCTTCTGATAACCTTTATGCAAATATAAACCAACATGACTCTATATTCCTAATCCTCCTCCTTCCTTACATAAAAGACAGCGTCCTGTGTGTATTGTGCTGACCTTGCTTTTCTGACTCAGTTCTTCCTGGAGGTCCGTCTGTGTCAGCACATAGAGACCTTCCTCGCTCTTGTTCCTTTTTTTCAGCTGTGTAATATTCCTTTGGGTGGCTGTACTGTAGTTTACTTAAGAAATGCCTTGCCGAGGCATACCTGGGTCGGTTCCAGTCTTTCATTGCTATTATTGCTGTGATTTGTAACCTTGAACAAACATCGTTTTGAACGCGTAGAGAAGTATCATTAGGGTAAGTTCCCAGAAGTGGGATTGCTGAGTCAAAGAGCAAATGCCGTTGTCATTTTGATAGATAGCGCCCAATCTCCCTTGATAATATTTCTTGCGTTTTACATTTCCACCATCTGTTTCCCTATATCCACACCGGTGGACTGTGTCGTCATACTTTTGGATGTTTGTCAACCTTATAGTTTATAAAATGATGTCTCAGGGTGCTTTTAATTTACATTTCTCTTATTATACAGTCTCAAACTTTTTGTTTCATTATTGACTGTTAGATTTCTTCTTTTCTTAAAACTACACTATTTTGAAGTAATTTTAGACTTGCTGAAAGTTGCAAAAAATAGTACAGAAGTTCTCGTCCACCCGTTACCCAGCTTCCCCTGTGTTCACATCTTGCATAACCATAGTACAGTTGGCAAAGCCAGGAAACTGCCATTGGTACAAGACTGTTTACTCATCTTTAGATGTTCCTTGAATTTCACTGGTTTCCCCACTAATGTCCTTTTCCTGGTCTAGAATCCAGCCCAGGATTCCCATGGCACTGACTCATCTTGTCTCCTCAGTGTCCTCGCATCTGTGACAACGCCTCCATCTTTCCTTTTCCTTTATGACCTTGGCACTTATGAGAAGTACTCATCAGTTATTTTGTAGAATGACTCTCAATTCAGACTTCTAAAAGCAGCTTAAACTTTTTTTTTACTAGACGATACATGCACGTCACACAAAATTCATTAAGAAGGCTTTTTTAAAAAGTTAGCTCACCAACACATTGATCTGTCAGATTTTGTTTGCTTACACAGATAACATATTGGTTATGGGAAATTTAGACAACATAGGAAGAGGTAGGATAGAAAACCTAACTCTCCCCTCTAAGGGCAATCACCACTGACGTTTCTGATAAACATCCATGTGGACCTCTCTGCATGTGTCCACGTGAGTCTAAATCAACTGATGTCTTTTTCCACAAATGGGCTCAATCATGCTTGCTATTCTCTGACCTGCCTTTCCACCTAGAGAAATGTCTTGGGCACTTTTCTGCACGTCAGATTTGAGTCTCAGAGCACCTTCTCTTGTGGCCGCCCAGCCAGTCCCCTGTGGGGCACATTTAGGGTAAGGAAATGGCCGAGAGTGCGAGTATTGGTTTGGTTCCTGGTTCTGGTAGCTCTTGAGACGGTCCCTTTCCCGCTCTGTCTCAGTTTCATTACCTGTAACAGGAAGATTTGTGGGTTTCTCAGCACAGGACAAGGGAGAGGCTCGGGGCTCTGTGCAAACCTCAGTGCTAAGTGTTACTTCCTTTCCCAGGCAAGGTGCCCAGTCTACCCAGGATGAGGTCGCTGCGTCTGCCATCCTGACCGCCCAGCTGGACGAAGAGCTGGGAGGTACCCCTGTCCAGGTGAGCCTGGTCCACCGCCTTGTCCATCTGTTCACCCGTCTGTCTGACTGTCCATCCATCCACGCCACAGATATTCACGCAGGGCTTCCATGTTCCCGACACTGCGTGTGTAACCACGGACACACAGACACCGCTCCTGCCCCAGTGGGCTTTACTGTCTCTGGGGAGATGGACATTCAACAAACACGCACACCAATGGGTGTATGATCGCACGGAGACCGATGCAGTGAGTGGAAATGACGAGACCCTGTGGAGAGAGATGCGGGAGAGGCGGCGTGGCTGAGCGGCTAAGGGGAGGGACGCGGAGCCAGCCTGCTTGGGTGTGAACCCTCCTCACCTCTGGGCAGCCTTGGGCCAGTCACCTCGCCTGTCTGTGCCTCTGTGTTCTCACGATGGGGATAACAGGACCATCTCTCAGGATTGCTGTGAGGATTAAGAGTTAACATTTTTAGAGCCATGCCTGGCACATACTAGGCCCCTCCCTTATTCATGTATATTAAGTATTAATATAAGGAAGGATCTAATTGGACTAGAAAACCCCTGCCCTGACTCTAGGAAGGAGCTCTTCAGCTGGGGTCTAATGGATGCATAGGAGTTGGCCAGGCAAAGGGTGACATTGCAGGCAGAGGGAAGAGGCCATGCAAAGCCTCTGAGCTGGGAAGGAGCACTGGGTATTAAAGGGCCATGGTATGAGGCTGGAGAGGGGCTCAGAGGGGCTCAGAGTCCACGGTGAGGACGTTGACCTTGATCCTGAGAACAACAGGAAGTTGCTGAGTGATAAATCTGAGGTGTAGGATTTCTGGTTTAGAAGGCCGCTCTAAAGGCTACGGTTGGGGTACCGGAGGGCAGCAGAGCCCGATTGCGGAGATGTGGGGGAGGCAGACAGGAACTGTGCCTCCTCCATCCTACCCCAGGAGTGGGCAGGGCTCTAGATTTGGATGTGGGGCTGGTGTCCTGACCTTTGACCATGGCAGTCTGGGAGCCAGGCACTAAGTGAGACGATGACCGTCTTAGCGCATCTCATGCCGACGACAGGCTTGGGAGTAGCATCCTTAGCCGCGTTTTGTCGCGGTCGAGGCACGTGTCCAGTTCTCACCGTCAGGGTGGAGTTGGGATCTGAGCCCAAACCCAGCAGCGGTGGGTCACAGTGGGAAGTAACCACAGTCACCCAACACACACGTGAGATTGCTTTCTGGATTAGCCAGCTGGGGCCACAGCTCAAACCTGAAGTCAGGCGGGCGCACAGGGAGGGAGTGGACGTAACTCATCCTGGCATAGATCTTGCCCACTTCCCTCCCACCGCCAAGCCCGTGACTGTGGCCACCCTCTGGGGTGTGCTGGCTATGCAGCAGGGGGCCTCGCCAGATCTGGAAGATTCTATTCTTACCACTCCACCAGCTTTCATGCCCGGGCTGACGTCAGCATTCTGGAAGAATGTCCACGAACAATCCCTGCGCTTCCATTTAAGGAAATATTTGCAAACATAGGCTCTCCTGGGTCTTAGACCAGACACAGGGTCAGCGAGGCAAGTCCTCGCGTGGGCGAGGGGGGCAGTGGGTGAGGCAGGGCCCGAGGGACCTCAGGCAGTAGCGCTGTCTCCAACCTTCCTGGAATCTGGGTTCCTGCCTAGCGTCTGTGCGTCGTAGGGCCATGCTCTGTGCCACACACAGTCAGAGCATGATGGCCTTGTCTGGGGGTGGCCCAGAGCCGCATAAAAGGACTGATACACCCCGTGCCGCCTTCCCTGATGTGCCCTCCTGTCTCCCTGCCAGAGCCGCGTGGTCCAAGGCAAGGAGCCCGCCCACCTCATGAGCCTGTTCGGCGGAAAGCCCATGATCATCTACAAGGGGGGCACCTCCCGCGAGGGCGGGCAGACGGCCCCTGCCAGTACCCGCCTCTTCCAGGTCCGGGCTAACAGCGCTGGAGCCACCCGGGCTGTTGAGGTAACACCCAGCTCCCAGACCACAGGAGGGACTGGTCTCCCTGAAACCTCCCAGGGGCAGATCTGCAGGGACAGGACTGGGCGGGATTGGGTAAGGGTTTTGTGCCTTGCTGCTCTGGCAGCACGACTGTCTGTCTTAGACTCCCCCGTCTCAAGGACGTCCAGTGCCCCTTGCGCACCTTGCATAACGGGCAGCTCACAACCTACCATGTAGTCCATCCTATGTGATCTGGGCGCAGTTCCTAATTACGTTCCAGCCTGCTGCTGTCCCTTGAATGGTGGAAGGCATAGATCTGGACATAATTCTCCAGCATGGTCTGAGAAGCCTAGAGGAGAATGGGACTGTCACCTCCTTTGTTCTGGGCACTCAACTTGTGTTAATGCAGCCCAGAATTCTAGAATCGTCTTGGCTAATGACATGCCAAGCCCATCAGTGTCCAAAGTCCGTGTCCTCGGCTGTGATGGGCTGTGTTCCTCCTCGTCCCCACCTGAGAGCTCGTCCAGCTGCAGGGTCTCCTGGGCTGTGAGGGGGGCTGAGGGCTTTTGTCTGACTCCTATTAATGGAGCGCTGCCCTCCCAGGTCATTCCTAAGGCTGGCGCGCTGAACTCCAACGATGCCTTTGTCCTGAAAACCCCCTCAGCCGCCTACCTGTGGGTGGGTGCAGGAGCCAGCGAGGCCGAGAAGACGGGGGCCCAGGAGCTGCTCAGGGTGCTATCGGCCCAACCTGTGCAGGTGGCAGAAGGAAGTGAGCCAGGTAGGAGCCGGGGTGGGGACTGCAGCTGTTAGGGTTCCCTTCGTTCCTTCTGCTTAGGGGGTCTATATCCTCTCCTCTCTCTGTGCCTATCCCCTAATGTGTGTCAAATAAAAGTGGTTCTATGGTCAGTGAGAGGCAGGTCTCCAGGCGTTAAAGAAAGGAGAGCTCAGCGTGGGCTGGGGCAGTCTGGGAAGCCTGCAGGAGGAGGCAGTCACTTGCTAGGAAGCCTTGAAAGAGTGGGTGGGGGTAATAGCATCAGGGGGGTACTGGTCTCTCTTAATCTCTGGAATCTCCTGGACAGAAATGCCACAAGTCTTCCTTGTTTCCAGAACGTTGTCCTCACTCCAGCCCTCAGTCTTTCCATTGTTCCTTTGCGCCCATTCCCTTCGCTTGGTGCTTAATAGAGATGGGGAAGAGTAAGCTGGTCTAAAGCAGCTCTGTCCAGTAGAAACTTCTATGAGGATGGACGTGTTCTATGTCTGCCAGCTCCAATTGGGTGGCCACTAGTCACGTGTGCCTACTGAGCACTCTTGAAATGTGGCCAGTGGGAATTGGTGGGAATGAGAAACTGAACTTTGAATCGAATCTAATTTTAATGATTTTAAATTTAAACAGCCACACGTGGACAGAGCAATGTAGACAGCAGTATGGTGGGAAGAATGTGGGGATTGAAATCAGACAATACTTACATCTTGGCTTTACCACTTTCTAGCTGTGTGACCTTGAGCGAGTTGCTCAACCCCTCTGAGCCTTAGTCGCCTCATTTACTGAGTGGAGAGAATTATCCCTGTCCCCCAGCACTGTTGTCAGCCGCAAGCCAGCAGTAGTCCTGGCTGCGTGTTTCCTGCCACGACTGCCCTCTCTGGGCCTGCGTTTCATCACCTTGGAGTTCCCTCAGGCCTCTCCTCTCCTGACCCTGTGGGATTTCAACGCGGAGGGGAGGATGGAGAGCAGTTGGTTGGGCTCAGCAGGGCTCGTCCCAGGGTCTGATGAGAGGTGCGAGGGGGGCAGTGGCGTCCCTCAGCAACCGCCGTGGCCTCCCCTCACAGACGGCTTCTGGGAGGCGCTGGGCGGGAAGGCCGCCTACCGCACATCCCCACGGCTGAAGGACAAGAAGATGGACGCCCACCCTCCTCGTCTCTTCGCCTGCTCCAACAAGATTGGACGTTTTGTGGTGAGTCCTTGGGGAGGTCACACCCGTGCTTTCCCCGCGGGATGAGGGCTCCCAGGCTCCAGTCGGCCCCCGGGGCAGGGAGAACCAGTGCTGATGGCATGGCCCAGGGGCAGGAGCCCCCTTGCCAGCGGGAACTGGCTCTGTACTCCCTCCTGGGGGGCGACAGAGGAAGCCCACCTGGGGGGGAAGATGTCTTGCCCATGCGCTTTCATTATCCTTTGTTCCTTCCCAGATCGAAGAGGTTCCTGGCGAGCTCATGCAGGAAGACCTGGCTACTGATGACGTCATGCTTCTGGACACCTGGGACCAGGTAGGTGATGGCTCTCTGCGCCAGAGGGAGTGGAGATGCTAGAACGTCAGTTCTAAGATCAATTGCCAGAAGGACCTAAAAGCAGCAGTGCCAGGTGTTGCCAGAAAAGTCTCTGGGCTGCTGCAAGTCACTTCCCCTTTCTGAGCCTCCATCTGGTCATCTGTAAAATGGGCGTGATGGCATCTACCTTGCAGGTGCAATTACCTGGAAAACTGCAAAGCACCATTCAAATGCAAGTCATACGACCTTCATCATTCTCGCCCAGGCCTTAGGGGAGTGGGAACTCTTACCTGAAGTCTGTTGGTAAAGAAAGCTGAACTTAGCAGCATCTCACATGCAGGCATAAGACTGTCCCGTGTCACCTGGAGGTTTTGAAGTACCTCTTCTGTTTTAGAGGGCACTGGGCTCACTCTGCTTCATCTCCTAGGGGAGGCTATTGTGTAGGACTTAGCAGGGGGAAAACACCATTCATTCATTCAATGGATATTGATTGAATGTCTAGCTTTGTGCTAGACTCTTTGTGTTCCAGATGCTGGGGATAGAGCAATGAATAAAGTAGACATTTCCCTGCCCTCGCAGGGCTCACATTCTCATGGGTGGTGGAGGGGTGCCAGGTCAATAATCCTTCCTATCAAGTTGGCTTCTCCCAGAGTCATCAGGGTTGTAGAGTGGCTGGCCACACAGGCAAAGATGCTCCTCTACCCATAGAGCTGGCATCCCCAGTTGGAAGACCAGGACCAAAAATGTGTGCAGCTTGAGCCATTCAGCTATTGTCATTGATTGATCCATTGGCTACTTAATCTGTTAGTCATTCACTCAGCCAATATTTATTCAGCACCACTGTCTTCCAGAAATAATGCTGAGTGCTGGGAATCCTAGGAATATCTGCCTTTGAGGGGCTTCCAGTTTAGTAGGGAGCACATTCGTAAATAAGTAAGAGTAACCAAGTCTCATATTTTATCATCTAATGCCATTTTATCTATGACAGCTGCTCTTTAAAATAATATTTTGGATATGCATAAAAATCAGCTGAATAAATTTTTATCTGTAACAAACCTTGTAAGAGGGCTCACAACAGTGGTAGCAGGGGTGAGATCTTTTTATTCCAAGGCTTAGACCCATGTTGGCTAAGACACACAGAATGGCACGTAGTAGACTCTCAATGTGTTATTTGCTGGATGAATAAATGAGGGAGAATATGTTTGAGGGTGAAGGCCCAGGTTGCCAGATCCTCCAATTTTTCAAGAGAAGTTAGAAATCTAGATTTTTATGTCATCAGTTGGTAACTAAATTTGTTTCAAAAGACATTGCAGGCCAAGTCGGGATGGCAGGTGGGCAAAGAAAACATGTTTGTAGGTTGCCCGTTTGCAATCTCTATTCTGTATCCTTCTGGTCATCGTCCATGGGCTCCAAGAGTCAGCCGAGGTCTTTGTCTAGTCCAATACCTGGACCCCTCCCCATTCTACCTCTGGCTGTGAATTTGGTCTGCACCCCTCATGTACTTGTCATTTCACATCTTACTTCCAGGTCTTTGTCTGGGTTGGAAAGGATTCTCAAGAAGAGGAAAAGACGGAAGCCTTGACCTCTGGTGAGGACCTAAGTCCCTGTGGGTCTGTTGCACGTGGGCTGGTAGGAGCAGCTTCCTTATGGGGTCTGGGAGTTGGTGTCAATGGGCTGGGGACTTCCTCGTCTATGGTCAGCCCCGTGGAAGCCCTGCTTAGGGTAGTGAAAGATCAGATCAGAAACCCTGAGGCTTTCTGAAGGAACTGATCTGCTCCAGGGGAAGGAAGAACCAGATGAGAAGTAGCTTCAAGTTCCCAGAATGCCCAAGGGCTGAACTTGTCAAGGTTTAGATGTTGCAGAGTAGATCCCTGCTAGCTTTACAGACTTGATTCAGGAGCTGGGAACCCAAAAGCTTGTTCTTCAATATCTTCCAATAGAGGACAGCAAGGGAAAAATGATAGAAGCTTTATGAAGCAGGAGGTGAAACTGTAGCCCTGTCCCTTCCCGTGTTCCTGAGCAGCGGGGTGGAGAACCCATGTGGCTGTCATTGTCTTTAAGGGATGGGAGTGTCTAGTGCATGGGTGAGGCAGTAGAGACAGCAGGACCTCAAACCATCTTCTTTGGCAACCCCTGCCCTGAATTACCCTCTTCCTGGTAAGGGAGACGGTCACTAAGAATTCCTGGGGTTTCCTTTTCCCACATGCGTGTCTGCAGCTAAGCGGTATATCGAGACGGACCCAGCTAACCGGGATAGGCGGACCCCCATCACTGTGGTGAAACAAGGCTTTGAGCCTCCGTCCTTCGTGGGCTGGTTCCTCGGCTGGGATGACAACTACTGGTCTGTGGACCCCTTGCACAGGGCCATGGCTGAGCTGGCTGCCTGAGGAAGGACAGGACCCACCAATGTCACCGGTCAGTGCCTTTTTGAACTGTCCATCCCTCAAAGAGGCCTTACAGTGAGCAGGGCAACTCACTGATATGTGTGCGTGTGTGTATGTTTTTTTTTTTTACAGTAGCCAAAAACACCCCTGAAAAAATTCAGGGCCCTTGCACAATTGTCTAAAATGTCTGTGCTTTGGAAATTAAATTCAATAAAAATAAAAGCTTTTTGAAGTGTGTTAACCTAGTGTGGCTCAACTGTTTCCCTATGTGATAGCCCCCACCCACCTGACAGTAATAGGCAGCCTCGGCCTGTCTGAGCACTCCGGCAACTCTGAGCATGCCCAGAGAGGTGCCTTGCACGTGCCTGTGCACCATAGGTGAGCGACGTCCACCTGTCTGTTAATCCTGGTCCTCCGAGAAGCAGATGCCACGACAGGATGTGCATAGATAGGGAAATACCTGTGGGAAGGGAAATAGGGCGGGAACTGAGGAAGGCCGGGAGAGCCATCAGACCGAGAAGCAAGTCTCACTCTAAGTGAAGAAGAGAGGGAGAGAAGGTTGGGTGGAAGCGCCCTACACAGTCGTGTAATCCAGGGAGGTTCAGCAAAGCTTTCGGGCAATCCTAGAGCCAAAGTCAAAGTGTTATTTTTTTATGTAATGGTATGGTCCCATTTTTGTTGTTTTTTATTGTGGAAAGCTATATGTAACAGAGTATTTATCATTTTAACCATTTAACCATTTATCATTTTAGGTATACAATTCAGTGACATTACCTATATTTGCAATATTATGCAGCCATCACCACTATCTGGACCCAAACCTTTTTCAGAACCCCCAACATACAGGCTGTGCCATTAAATAAAAATGCCCCATTCTCCCCTCTGCCCAGCCCCTGGTAGCCTCTATTCTACTTGCTGTGTCTGTGTCTTGCCTATTCATGTAAGTGGAATCATACAATAATTGTCCCTCTGTGTCTGGCTTATTTCACTTAGCATAATGTTTTCAAGATTCAACCACGTTATAGCATATATTGATATTTCATTCTTTTTTGTGGCTGAATAATATTCCATTGTACGTAGATACCACATCTTGTTTATCCATTCACCCATCGATGGACTCTTGGGTTGTTTTCCCCCTTAGGCTATTGTGCATAACGCTGCTGTGCACACGGGTGTACAAATGTCTGTTTGATTCAAAATGTTCTTGAGCCAGAGTCAAAGTCAGCCAACAAAGGAGCTGTGTGTCTCCCGTGAGCAGGTGTGTCTCATCCGCCCCCTGCGCTCAGCCATCAGGAGGCCGGGCCTTGGTGCATAGGTGGGATGGGGTTCGAAGCCAGCCGCCGGGGCCCTTAGTCAATTATAGTCCCTGTATAGAAATGCAAGATGCATTGTCACAGCCACCGCGTCCTGTAACATCTTCCTGGACCTGGTCTCCCTCTGGTTCCCACAAGTTCATTCTGCTGCCCCAAAGCTGTTTGTAGAAATCTCTGCCGCTTTGTAGCTACCATCACAAGAGCTGCCCCTGGCTGCTCCCAATGTCTCTGGGGTGTGGGAGAGGGACTCCTCTGTGCCCGTTGGTCCCCTGGGCCCTGAAGTTCTGCTTGTGATCAGCACGTCACAAAGTCCCTCTTGGATATTTCCATGAGCTACTTCAAAACATTTTTTCCATGGAGGCTCTAAAGCAGTGCGAGGAACCTGCCGGAGGACACGCCCCATTCCCTCCCCTCTATCCTTCAGGTCTCTTCCCACCATGTTGTCCCTCCTCTTGTTCCGTGTCACCTCCCCCACTCCATCCCATCCAAATCATGGAGTGAAAGCTCCCATGCATGTGACTGTAGAAGAACAGAAACCAGTGTGAGCGTTTAAATCGTGGGAAGGGTGTGTGTGTGTGTGTTTACGTTGTTTCCAAAGCTGGCTGATCACCCAAATTGTCCAGGGAAGTTTTTAAAAGCATGGATTCCCCAGTGGCCCTACCTTCAGAGATTCTGATCTGTCGCAGAAGTGATGAGGGTAGTGGAGAAGGAATTTTCTGGGGAAGCGGGGTGGGGGGGGTGGCAGGAAGTCAGAGGGTGCAGCAAGTACAAAAGCAGGGAGCTATGAGGGAGAATGGTGAGCTCGGGGACAGACAACAGCCCAGAGTGGCTGGAGCCGGAGGCAAGGAGTGTTAGGCCTCAAATCTGAGAGGTGGGTAGGGTCCTTAATGCCCTGCCAAGGGGTTGGGACTTGATCCTGTAATGCCTGCCTTGCCTACCCCCAAAGGGTTGCTTTCATGGTCAAAGTAATCGACTTGACAAAGTCCTGGAACAAAAGCAGCATTTACCACCGGAAGCTTCTAGGGCCTTCACTAGAGACAGGTGGAGGACTAACTCGACAAGGCCAGCTTACTTCCTGGAAATTTGTGGGAGGTAAAATTGCTGATAGACCTGCCCATGAATTCTTCATTTCAGTATATACTGGCATTCAAGGGTATGGCCGTGGCCTCAAGAGGGAGTTCTATAATGTTCAGAGAAAAAAAATTGGCTGGGACAATTGAGTTGCTGCCTTCATATTTTTCCCTCAAAGGCAAAATAACAAATCAGGAACAGTATCACTTCAACCACATATTTTATCTTCATGATCATTTTAGACGTCATCATTTCCTGTAATGGAGAAGTCATTGTGAAATGTGTCAAGAGGAGTATCTCTCAGAAAGACATTGGCCTGGGCTTGGATCCTGTTTCCAATTTTGGGCAATTCAATTCAACAGATATTTATTTGGTACTTACTTTGTGGAAGGCATCAGAGATATAACACTTAAAATTTTTTTTGAGCCTCAAATTACCCACCTGCAAGACGGTATTGCTGTATTAATATATTACCTAGCTGGATGTCATGTAATATAGTGGCTACTAGCTTTGGAGTTAGATCTGGGTTCAAATTCTGGCTCCACTTATTAGTAGTGTGATCTTACTTAAGCTCTTGCCAATTTCTTTAGCTGCAAAATGGGAATAAGAACAGTGTTTACTCGCTTAGAATTTTCATGAGGATTAAAGGAGGTAATGCTCAGTACAATGTCTGGCCCATAGTAAGTGCTCAAAAATGGTTAAAAAAAAAAATTAAAGAGCCTACCCCTTAGCAGAACCTAGTATATGTTCATGGAAGTAAAGACCCACTGCACCATGGATCAGAAAGGATGTCTTGGCTGTAAGCGATGGAGAGCCAACTCAAACCAAACTGAACCATAAGCATACCTAGAGACTCTCATAAATGACAGCCCAGAGTTCAGGGGGTCTTCATGGTTGACTAGACCCAGTGGGTCTGGGTTTCCTGTTGCTTCTTCCCAGTGCGGTAGTGAAATATCTGCAGGCATTCTGGCTCCACGTCCATGCATGACAATGCCCAGAGGAAAACAGAAAGGACTGTTTCTAGGAAATGTTTCAGAAAAGGGAGGGGGAACTGCTCCCAAATCCACCGACAACCTCTCCTTAGGTCTCAAGAGCCCATACTGGGTCACACAACCATTCCTGATGGAATCGTGGGCTAGGAGGGTGGAAGCCCATGGGCTAGTCAGGTTCATCCCAGCAGATGGCGGTGACTTCCTCTTCTCCTGAGGTGACAGTGCTAGAGGGGAGGTATCTGGACAAAATCAGGGTTCCCAGGAAGGAGGGAGGGGGTAACCAGATGCTGAGCAGGCAGCCATTTTGTTGGAGACTTTTGGGGGCAGATGCTAAAAACAAAATCATTAACGGTAATAATGGTTCCCTACTGCCTTGTGGCATCTAGTAATTTTCAGAGAGCTCAATTTCCAGCCAATTTTTTCCCAGAATTTTTTAGGGAAGATTTGCAGCCTACGTTATAGTTCCTAAGTATCTTTCTAAAGCCTCAGTTTTAACAGTGGTTTCAATTTCCTTTCTCACCAAACTCTTGTGGCTACAGGGTAGATTGAAAAGGGCTGCATCCTGTTAGCAAGTAGGACTCCTTTAGGTCAATCCTAGCCTGATGTGAGCCTGGATTTGCTGTGGACCTGATGTTATCATTATCACAGTAAGAGACTGTCCCTGATAACCCCAAAGATTGCAGGGATTTCCCCATGGCTGGATGGTGCAGCCAAATGAGATTATAAATGGAAACAAACGCAGATGTGTAAAGTGCCTTGCACAGGGCTTGGCACACAATTGTGGTTCCCTTTGCCTTAGTTCCTACAAACTAAAAGCTCTTCCGGTAACTATGGTTTTGAAGTTAGAAAGGGTCTTAGAGATGATCTAGTTCAGTGGTTCTTTTTTTTTTTTGAGACAAAGTCTCACTCTGTTGCCCTGGCTAGAGTGAGTGCCGTGGTGTTAGCCTAGGTCACAGCAACCTCAAACTCCTGGGCTCAAGTGATCCTGCTGCCTCAGCCTCCCGAGTAGCTGGCATGCGCCACCATGCCTGGCTAATTTTTTCTACATATTTTTAGTTGTCCAGATAATTTCTTTCTACTTTTTTTTTTTTAGTAAAGACGGGGGTCTCGCTCTTGCTCAGGCTGGTCTCGAACTCCTGAGCTCAAACAATCCGCCTGCCTCGGCCTCCCAGAGTGCTAGGATTACAGGCGTGAGCCACCTCGCCCGGCCTAGTTCAGTGGTTCTTAAGTCTTTGGATAGGCCTGGTAGTGGGGTCCATGTACCTCCTAAAGTATGCAAATTTGTGTATCGACACCCCATTGTGAAATTTTCAGACAAAGCGCTGCAGCTTCCAACACATTCTCGAAAAGCCTGAGACTACAAGCTCCTTATTTTACAGGTGAGGAAAATGAGGTGAGAGGAGATATGACTTATCTGAGATCACATTATAAGTTGGATTTACAGCAGGAAAAGCACTCAAGGGCAGTGATTTTCAAACCGGGATCTGTAGAATTCTAAAAGGTACTTCTGTGATTTTATAGATATTTGATTCAAATTCCATCTTTAAAGTGGTAATCAAAAGTACAGCTACTTAGAAGCAAAATGAAGAAATTAATTGAACATAGAGCCTGATTTAAGATTGTAACTCTTTCATAATTCAATTAATATTATTTTTGATTTTTGAAATAGCCTCATGGTTCTCATTGATTTACTTTACATTAAGTCAGTGTCAGAAATGTGAACATAATTTACCTAGGTTAAAGACACTTTAAATCCTTTACCAGCGTACGGTTTCCTTTGATAAAAGGGGTTTGCTGCTAAAGGAAGTTTGAAAACCACTGATGAGTACAAAGGGCACTGGGTTCACTATCACCAGCCAAGTGACCTGCTATTGTGCAGATCTCAAGAGATGATACAGTTTGAAAGGCTCAAAGTCCGTGGAACTGTGGTTTCCTCCCGCTCGGGCCAGTGTATTGCAACATGTTGTGGTTAAAAACACCCAATCGATTCTCCTCACTTGTACTGAACTTTGGCTAGATTAGATAGACCAAAACTAAAGTTTAAGTTTAGGGCCTGCTTGGTTATGAATGTAAGGGCAAATAAACTTTGACAGTCTTGAAAAGCTGTGATCTAGTAATCCGAGCACTCTGGGAGGGAGCTCAGGAGTTCAAGACCAGCCTGAGCAAGAGCAAGACCCTGTCTCTACTAAAAAAATAGAAATTAGCTGGACAACTAAAAAAAATATATATAAAAAATTAGCCGGGCATGGTGGCGCATGCCTGTAGTCCCAGCTACTCAGGAGGCTGAGGCAGGAGGATCGCTTGAGCCCAGGAGTTTGAGGTTGCTGTGAGCTAGGCTGACGCCATGGCACTCTAGCCCAGGCGACAGAGTGAGACTCTGTGTCAAAAAAAAAAAGAAAGGGAAAAAAAAAGAAAAGCTGTGATCTACCTATAAGATGACTGGTGGTGGTGGTGTGTGTATGGGGCGGTGGAAGGAGGCAGTGTCACATGAAGACAAACTGATACACCTTAGAAGTCTTTGGCATTAGACAGATCTGGGTTTGAATCCCGGCTCTGCTCCTGAGCCTGGACGTGGGAGATGGCAGATTGGTCCCTCCCCTTCCTCTGGGCCACAAAGAGCACATGAAGAAGCCAAGGCAGCCAGCTCAGAACGGGAGGATCTGCTGTCCCATTTCTGAAAACTGAAACCCACATACACCAAATACAAATAGAAACAGACTCTCACCCAAAGAAAATTAGCTAAAGTATACACACTTTATTATGTACACTGCTGGAAAGGGAGGCCACCTGATAAAACTCTTGCACCAACCCTCTCGTCCTAGAGCTCCTTCTGTGCTTCCTACCTCCCAAGAGATTTGATTTCAACCACAGGGCAGAAAGTGAAGGTCATTTGGTATTGGAGATAGGGAAACTCAAAGAACCAAAAGCATTGTTACTTTAAATCTGAGAAGAGATTTTCATCCGGGACAGGGGTTTCCTGGTCCTCAGTGGTCCAGGGTGAGCCACCTCACAAAACAGATGAAACTGCCATTTTAAAATTCAAGATATAAATGCAACTTGAGTTCCAAGTTGAAATGCTTCATACACTTCTAATAAACTCAGCTAGGAACCAGGACACATGGTGGTTCAAGGCTTTCCAAAATAAGCTTGGAAATGGGGTGTAGGGAAAGGGACATCATCCACATGCTGGGATTGACAGAGTGATTAAGCTGAGGACAGATATGAAGTGTGGTGCTGGGAAAGGAAACTGTTATTCTTAGATTTCTCTAGGTAAACTCAGAGTCTCAAAGAGGAAGTGTTACAAATGTCACCAGCCAGCTTTCCAGGCCAGTAGGAAGAATGCCAGGTTGCTCAGATTCATGGGCATTTGCAAAATGGAAGGTGTTTTCTAATATTACAGACCAAGAAACTGTGGTCCAGGGGGGCTGACCACTTCCTTTTTCAGTATCAATATATATGATCAAGAATGACTAGGCAAAGAACAAAGATCTACATCTACACAGATAGCCTAAGTCTGACAGTGTCTGCCCAAGCTCATTAGCCATTATGTGCCAATATATTGTGAATTCCTTACACTACTTAACGAATCGGCTTGTAACCAAGATATTTCACAACGTACAAGAGTTAATAGCATGTAGACAGTAAAATATAATTATTTCCTGAAGATATTTTTTAAAAAGTATTTTAGTCCTTAAGCTATTCAAATGGGTATATAAACTGCTTATAGAACTTTGAGAAAATTTTATTAAAAAATTAAAACTATTTAAAACCTGATATATGAAAATAGGCAAAAGTGAGAAAAAAGCACTTTGCGACAAATATTTGGCTGGTTTGAAAGACCACAGAGGAATCATTTGCTCATAAAGAAGGCTCAAAGAAGTTAAAAAAGATGAAGATATTATTTTAAAAAGGAGCACTATAATAGAATTGAAAAATCTTCAAAAGGCTAAGGTAATCTTTTTCATCAATCTTGACCATTTCTTCTAATTCTGACAGGAGGCAAGAAAAGGCCTACTCTCAAGTGAGGATTATTCTGAAACATTGTGTTTAAAAAGTAAATGGATATTAGGCAAATTTCCTTAGTTAAGACTCCCTGGAGGTAAGGCACATGTGACCCAGAGAAGCTGGTTGTAGCATAAGGTCATCACTTTCTGCAAAGCATTTATCTAGCCAGGGGTGTCAGGCGGCAGTTAGAGTCTACGTTCTTGCCTCTGGCCTGGCTGCCTAGAGGGTTCAGAATGACTCAATGGAAGTCAAATGAAGTAGGATTTAACCTACTACATAATAATCTAAAAATACAAACATTTAATTATTCTAAAGAGTAAGAGATTACTTACATAAATCACCAATCTCTCTCTCCCTCTTTCAGTATTTACAAGCTAACGATGCCTTCATCTGTTTCCATGGTTACTATACATTCTAAGAACACCACGTGACATATGGAAAGGGAAAGGGAGGGAGAATATGCGAGGTTCCCTGCCCTACCCCCTCCTTATGAATTAAAGGCTACTTTGGTCCCCCACTTCATCCCTGGAAGGGTAGAGCTCATCTCTGTGCTGGCCCGTATGGCTCAGTGTTTCGCCCCTATGATGCCTTGCAACATATCTATGGGCAGAGGGAAGACAATCGTCGAGTTTTTCTCAGCCGCGATGGTGGTCAGTGTCTGAAGGTATCGGAGCTGAAGGGCTGCAGGAGATTCAGTGATGACCATGGAGGCTTCTTTCAGAGCCCTGGATGCATTCATTTCTCCTTCAGCTGCAATGACCTACGGACAGGGGAAAGCAGAGGCCAAACTGGAGAAAACCATATGGTGACATGCTGCAATCTCAAACTGGGGCATGTATACTTCAGGTGATACACAAAACTTTCCAGGGAGTACGTCAGAATAGTTTTAAGGAAATCAATTTCTACATACTCAATTTACATGTGTTCTTTTTCCTAAAAGTGATTTGCCTGAGAATATGCCGGGGTCAAAACATTCTCTTTTACTATGGCCTTTCTCCCATTTCACAGGGTACTAAACAATTCAAAATACTGTGTGGGATTGAGAAAGTGAATGACTTTAAGGACCGGATACAAATTCTTTTGCCAGTCAGGTACATTTCCAATTCTTTGATTTCAAAGGAAGGAAAGAAGAGCTTACTGAAGAAAGTTGTTAACTAATTAAAAATATTTTTTGACGAAAGACTGCCATATGATTTTTTAGCACATAAATTCAAAGGGAGTGGTAAGATTGCATAACATTACTATAAACAAAACTTCCATCTCCATCTATTTATACATATAAACAAGGTTTCTTAGTCCTCATCTCTATAAAAATGAAAAATAGGAATAAAATTGATACTGAATCCTGTCTCATTCTAGCAACAAGTAATAGCCATCCATACATGTATGATTTCATTCCTCATTCATCTCATTAAGAGAAGCATTTCTAGTAAAAATTTATTGTTTACATAGGAGAAATTCTGAAATTTTTATAAAACCTTGTTTGTACTCACAGGGTATTAAAAAATTATTTCTAACTTATAGCCTAAATGTGTTATAATAGAATAATAAAATAATTCATGACAAAATATACTAGGAAGAGAATCTGTGCAGGAGTTAGAATGGAAATTTAACTTTAAGAAGAAAAAAGAAACAATAAAAAATTTCTGACGGTTAAAAAAAGCTTATCATATACTTTTAAATAGATAATTAAATCATTATTATTTAAATTTCACTGGATACATTTAAAAGAATGATGTTAACCGTTTTATTTTAAAATGTCAATATTTATAACATGCCAGGAATGTAAGTATATACATTCAGTATGAAAATTTTTACATGCCAATTTATTGATAAAAATGTGTGATGGTCCAAAAATGGAAGAGACTTTTAAAAAAATGTGTGAGGGGATATATCGATTTTAAAAATTCTTTAAGGAGTTATACAGGCAAAAAAAAGTTTGAAGATCACTGGAGTGGTGGAGAAAACAGGGGCTCTGTAGTTAAATGGACTAGAGCTCAAGTCCCAAACCTAACACTTACTAGCCGAATATCCCCAGAGAGGTTATTTAACATCCTGAACCTCAGTTTCTCAATCTTAACACAGGCTACCAGTTACTTCATAGGACCATTGTGAGGAAGATAGAGAAGGCATATAAAGTGCTCCATGAATAGATGGAGGTCACTATACGGAAATGGTAAGTGACAAGTCAAGATCTGATTTTTGGGTCCAACTACGCCTTAATGCACAAAAGATTCAAGGCAGTTACTTTCATTCATAATTCTAGGAGAAGAAAAGGTGTAAAGATACCATAATCATCAAGATTAAAAGTATAGTTTCACCAGGTTATCCTCACATGTATCTCAAAATATTAATGGTTCACAATACTCTGGGAATATCGGAATTGGAAGCAATGGTCTTACGCCCGATGACATTTTATTATTTTATTCACTTATGCAGCAAACTTTGGGGGCCTTCTAGGTGTTAATGAGCCCTGTGTAGGAACTAGGGATAGAGACTGGAGTCCCCAGCCTCCTTCAGCTCCTGGTCACGCAGGGAAGACAGGCATGGAAACAGACTCTCTCCCTCCAGTGTGATGAATGCTGACAGAACATGTGCAAGGCACAGCGCAGTGCTGGCAAAGAGAAAGCAACTTTTACAGAGAGTAAGGTGGTGAGGTTAAGGATGAAATGTCTGCCATTTGGACAAAGATAAAGAAGAACATTTTAGGCAGGACACATGAAGTGGTACTGAGGTATAAAAAGCTGGCATATTCCAGAAAACCGTAAGTGGCTGTGTGAGGAAGTAGGGAAGGCGGGTCCGAGGGCAGTGAAGGCGGGGTGTCTGGTCTTGGCTCTGCAGTGTCTGGTCTTGGCTCTGCAGCATGGGGAAGCTGCCAAATGGCTCTAGGAGATAAGTAACCTCCAGCAGAGCTAGTTTGAGAAAACGCTCTGACGGATGTCTGGGGATAGAAGGGGTTGAGAGTTGTTAGTGGACCTGCTTCAGCGTGATGGAGAATAAAATGGATTAGTGAGCTCTTCAGGACGGAGAATCACTAGAATTGAGACTGGGTATGAGGAGGAAAGGGCAACAGAGGCTGAGTCCCAGGTTTCTAGGTTTTGGCTGCATGGGTTAATGCCATTAACGGAGACAGGGCACACAGGCTACGCTACTTACTGAGAGAGAGAATCTACAGGATAAAAACCTTAATTTATAAGCCTACCCATCATGTCTTACCTAGACCTGTGAGAAGGGACAAGCGCCAGGTATGCTCACAGAGAGCCGCAGAACTGTATTCCAAGGCAAGCACTGTAGAGAGTGCGTCAATAATCCCCTGCCACGAGAGCAGCAGGCTCTGATTTTTTTCCATGTCATCTCAGATATCCAATTAAGCACTTTTTTTGTCTGGACATGGAACAACTGCAAAGATACCTCGTTTCCCACCACCAATCAAAACACAATCTCTTGGCTGGGAAGCCGGACCCACTGGGCTGGGCACACATTTTGTTCATAGAAAAGCTGCTCTGAGCAAGCTGCCAAAGATGTGAACACAACACCACTGGCTTTGTCTAAGTATAGGCCAAGTACATTCTGCTGACAGCATCTTAGGGAGCAACGCAAGCTATTTGTGGGTGTGCGGGGCTTTGTCAAATGTGCAGTAATCCCATGTCAATCAACACTTTATATTTATAGATCATCATTTTGAAATCTGGCATTTTCATATATGTGAGATTGGTACTTCCTGTTCCCTTCTGTAGACCGGACGGGCTGGTCAGAGGAAGGACAGAGAGAGGTGATCTGTGTATTTGCACTCCGCCCTCTCAATTAATAGACTGCCAGGCCCAGAAATATGAGCCTGAAAGCACATGCCGGGCATTTTTCTGAGTTATGAAAAGGAAATAAGGAAAAATGCAAGCACAAAAGATTACATTTCAAGCTGTTAAGAGTTGGCCCAAAGACTTTAAAAAGAGGTTTGCTGAATATACAGTAAAGCAAGTGGGATAATATGTCCTCTTTTGTGACTGACTTCTTTCACTCAGAGGGCTCAGTCAGATCCATATTAGGACCAAAGCTGGACTAAAGAGAATCTCTCTTCTACCAGTGTGGAATTAGGGCTGGTCCGTCTCCTTTAGTGCTCACCTGGGCAGACACGTAACCTTGGCAGTCAGACATTCTTCATCACAAGCTTCATCACAGTGAGACGTGTTCACTCTCCTTGCTATGTAGTATTCCCTCGTGTGAATAAACCACACTTTATCCATTAGGCTAGTGATGGACATTTATTACAAAGTGCTGCTGTGAACATTCTAGTACATGCCTTTTGGTAAACATATGAGCGCATTTCTATTGGATATGTACTTAGGAGTGGAGCAACTGGCTCATAGGGTATACAAATGCTCAGTTTTGGTAGATACTGCCAGACTGTTTTCCAAAGTGTACCAATTTACACTCCCACCAGCAGAATATGAAGGGTTCTAGTTCCTCTCTCACCCACACTTGGTTTTCTTTTTTATTTTCAAGCCATTCTGGTGGATGTCTAGTGTGGCATCTGCTTGTAATTTGAATTTGCATTTCCTTGATGGCTAATTAACTTAAGGAATTTCTCCCTGAAGTCTCTTAATCTATAGGCTCCCTCGCCCTATCTCTCCTTTCCTCTGCAATTTATTTGTTGAAGAAACTGTGACCCCTTATTTTCCACGAGAACTTTCAAAATAAGCCTATGGTTGTTGCAGGGTTACTGTGTTTTATATTACAGAATGGCTAAGCTCATTATGGTTCTCTGGATAAACCCTAACCTTACAGACAAGACAGTCACTGTCCAGGTTCATGAAACTGCTTCCAGACTAACCCTACGGCCTCATCCAAGCAGGAGCATGGCAATCCAGAATTCTAACTGGCTTCCTTTATCTTCTCTTATTTGCTATAAAGGGAAGATAGGAACTCTCTTTCCAAACTGGTGAGAACGCTGTGGAAGAGGCCCAGCTCTTCCTGGGTAGTCCTAGAGGAGGCAGTGGGGAGCAGAGGGGAATTCTAATTTCCCCTGCTACTGATCAACTGGGCGACCTTGAGGAAATCACTTAACTTTTCTGAGCTTCAATTTTTTATTTGAATAGTGGAATGGCAAACAACTTTCATTCTTAGGGCTAACTCTAAGCAGGTGAGGGTTGTTACCTGGACCGCTACAGAGGGTTCTGAGGCCCAGTCTAAGCTCAGTGGAAAGCAGTGCTGTGGTTAATTACTGGCATGGGAATAGGAGGATGGAGTGGCAGCATCTGTGCTAGGTATTTGTCACTTCTGGAAGACAAGCTCTGAGGAGTCTTCAGGTGCTGACATTTTATATCATCTATGTATTTGCTAAATTCTATTATTCATTATGGCTTGGGAATGGGGCTTTTTGATTAATGACAGATTCTAGGTAAAAGGAATTTCTAATTTTCAAAAGAATCAGATATTAGGGTACATTTAATAACATCATAAATATAATTTAATCTTCTAAATGTGATGGTTTTGAAAGAAGGCACTCGAGGGTTCTGCGGTATCACCAGGTTATCATCACAAGCATCAATTATCATATTAGGAAAACCTAAAAATTCTGGTTAATGGAAAATTCTGGAGGCAGCATGTCAAATGAGCTACTTTTCCATTTGATGTGGGTTAAAAAATGATAGTGACCAATTTGGGGCTCAAAGGGCATCCTAAGAAGACAAGGTTCTGTGGTTCGTCAATTATCACCAGCTGCTACCAATTTCTACTAATAAATTGGTTTACTCTGTATCTTGGGAGATTTGTCAAGTCCACAGCAACTGCTCCTATGAAAATGGCTGCTCTTCCTCCCCCAACCACAGGCATGGGGCTACCGGACCACAACAGAATCTGACTTTGCCCTTTGACCAAAGCTGGATCAAAGAGAGTCTCTCTTCTGTCAATGTGGAATTAGGGCTGGTCTGTCTCCTTTAGTGTTCACCTGGGCAGACACGTAACTTTGGCAGTCAGATTCTTTACCACAAGGTATCTACGGTGAGATGTGACCCAGGAAAGGGAATGACTAACTCCCTTCAGTCTTGACTGCTTTCTGGGTCCTGGCTCCAATTCTGGTGAGGTTTGACTCTACTTGCTACCCTCGGGTTTGGTGAGCTATCCACGTATCTGTGTATTAAATATATCATCTTACAAGATTCTCTTTTCTAGCTAGCTTCACAAATATTTCCTTAGCATGTCCCAGAGGGGCCATGCCACCCATACAGGGGTAAGACATAGGCAGGGATGATGATGAAAACAAAGAGGAAACAAGCAGATGTCAAAAAAAGAGAAATAAAGAGGAGGAAAAGGGAGGAGGAGGAAACAGTAGGGAGGAAGAAGATCCTGAGAGAAGTGAGAGTGAAAGAGAAGTCAAAAGTAAGAACAGATGGTGTGGATGGAATGAAGACATTACCCGTTAATCTGTCCTTAATAACGAATTGGGAGAATAAAGCATGGGGCATGCAGTTACAAAAGAATGAGGTAACTCCGTACTGATACGCTCATGAGATATTAAGTGGAAAATGTACAGTGAAGAACAACATGTACAGTGTAACCCTACTTTTGTAAAACAAGCCAATAATCCAACAACCTAGTCAAATAAGATCAAAACACACTAAACTAAGTGGTGGCCTCTGGGGGAATATGAATCGAAGTGATGGGGAGGGCTTTCACCTTTACTGATCACTTCAGCATTATTTTAATTTTTTATAACAAGCATGTTTTACTTTTTCTGTAATTAGAAAACTCAATAAGAAAAACAAGCCCCCAAAACCACAACGTTACCTTAGCTCTGGCCTCCCGGGATGCTTCTGCTTCTGCAGCCATAGCTCTCTGGAGCTGCACAGGTAGTTTCACGTCCTTAATTTCCACACGCTCCACCTTTATTCCCCAGTCATCGGTGGCGTCGTCCAGAGTACACTGTTGGGAAGAGACAGGTAAGCTACAAATGGCCCAGCCTAGACGCCTACTGTGGCTGTACTCATTGGGATTCGGAGCAGGTACGGTGCTGGGGGGAGAGTCGTAGACAGACAGTTACCCTACGGTGGAAGGAATTCTGAAGCAGGGGCTGAGTCACTGGGCAGCTGATCCTGATTTGTCACTAACAAGCTAATGTAGGGGTTGGTAAACCTTTAAAAGGGCCATGTAGTGGTTGTTTATTTGCAGTCTCTGTCTCTACTATCTGGCCTCGCTGTTGTAGTCAAAAGCAGCCAAGGATAATACATAAATAAATGGGTATGGCTGTATTCCAATGACACTTTATTTACAAAAACAGTGGCCTGTGAGAGACAGTTTGCCAACTCCTGAGCTAATGTGACCCTGTGTGAGCGATATTACTTCTTTATGCTTCAACTTCCTCCCTTTAGAATGGCAGGCATGAAACCATGCTGTCTATGTCATAAGTTGTTATGGATATCAAATAAGTTCATACATTTTACTCACAATGAACAAATAATAAGAATTCAGATTTATAGCACTTTATCTTTTCTGAACAAGTCTGGCTTAACTCAGCATCAATTACTCAAGCAAGATTAGAAAGCCTAACAGTTATAAGGGAATTCACGGGATTCACACACAGAAAAAAGCTTTAACAATACATGCACTGTCATGTACAACAAACTCCGAAGTATTTGCTAAACAAAAAGGGTAATACTGATTCTGGGGAAAAAAATAAACACTGGAGGGAATAAAAAAAAAGCACACATCTGAGTGTTACTAACCCATGAGCTGCTAATGTGAAAAATGTCCCCCCACATCAAATTTGGAAAACTTTACTATGAAGAAAAAAAGGCCAGGGATCCCCTAACTTGAATTAATAAAAGATTCTCAAACAACCATTGACTCTTTGCTACATTTTTCAATTTTTCGTGGATAATCGTGTGGATGCATTCCTCACCTGCATGTTGTGTGCAATTTCTTCTCTGTCAGAGAGGATCTGAGAGAGGTTCTTGGTGCCCAAAACGTTCCTCAAGGTAGTTTGTGCCAACAGACGGGTTGCTGAGTCAGCGTTGGTGATATTTGCCACAGCCAGGGTTGCATTCTGAACGCGGTAATAGACCACACCATCTACGCTAACTGTCACTGAATCCTTGGTGAGGATCTACGAGGTGAAGGAAGCAATATCACATCTGTCAACCAACTCTGTAACATAACTGTAAGGAATGTTATTCTATAGAACATCGTATGACACAGCTGATTTTCTTTAGCAAGGCATTCAAAAGTTAATTATAGCTTTAAGCATTTAATAGAACACATTCATTTATTCATTGAGTCCATTATTTCACTCATTCAACAACTATGGAGACGCCATTCAATAGCAGCCACTGTACTAGGTACCAGGGGTAAAGGTAGAAAAAGTCTTGGTTCCTGCTTTCAAGGAGGCTGGGGAATTAAGGGAGGCTGTAAGGCTCAGCTGTGGGTGGCAGGAGGATGTCAGAACTGAATCTCGAAGAAAGGAATAAAAATTTTCTGAGGTTGGGGGTGGAGTGGAAGAGTATTCAAGGCAGAGAGAAATAGCATGTGAAAAGGCACAGAGGTATGAGAGAGGCTAGGTTTGATAAACTACAAGTAGCACAGTATTACCAGAACAAAAAGTACATGAGGAGTGTTTTTAAAGGGTGCATAAAATTTGTAGCATGCTACATAAAAATGTTTGATATGACATCATTTTGTTTTGAACTAAAAAGTTCTCTGAGTAAGAGGCTCCAGGAAGCCAGTAATGCAAATTACTTAACCTCGCTGGGGCTCACTTTCCTTATTTGTAGAGATTATCGTACCTACTTCACATCGTTGCTAGAATTAATGAGTTAATACATTTAAGTGCTCAGAATACTCCCTGACACATGATAAGAGCTGTCTTTATTATTTTCTTTCATCTTGGATAATGGTGTGAATTGAGTAAAACACTGACTCTGTTAATGTAACTGTAACAAGTTAATTTAGACAATAAGAAAGAAGCCAGCCAGGTGCTGTGGCACACCTGTAGTTCCAGCTACTCAGGAAGCTGAGATGGGAGGATCACTGGAGCCCAGGAGTTCCCGCCTCTCATTCCTCACATCAGACTGGCACGTTTCTAGTCATCAGTCAAGTATTTTTTTCTCCGAGAAACTTCCCTGGCTCACCTAGCAGAGTTAAACACTCTTCCCTTACACATCCATTGCACCTTACCGCAGGGGCATTATTTACTCACATTTCTACTTCTCTATTAGACTATGAATTTCTTCAGGGCAGTTTTTTCCATCTCTAGCACTTTCAGAGTGCTTGATACACAGCAGGCAGTCAATAAGTCAGAGATGAATTGAACTGAAATGTGGTCCTAGGAACAATGATTGATGAGGAACACAGGAGGGAGAGTCAGGAGACCTGAACTGTAGTTCCAGCTCTGCACATCCCTGGGTGCCCTCTAGCCAGGCTTTTAAATCATTTGACCCAGAGGTTCCTCACTTATGAGATGGGTGCCCAATTCCACCAAATTTATGTGCAGATCAAATAAGAAGGCATTTGTGAGTGAAACTCTTTGGAAAATGTAAAGAGCCGTGTAGATAGAAGGTGATAACAACAATGTTGTTACATAGCTGTTTAGCCCTGCAAGGCATCAAAGCAGTAATCCTCCTTTTGTATAGTAATCCAAAAATATTTCTAGCTTGGAAGAGAAATGGGAGATTTGTAAATAAACGTACAGTATATTACCATCTTGCGTGAAAATTATTTCCCATGATATGATGGGGAAATGTGTCATTCCTAAACTGATGCTTGCCACTGTGACTTTGCCACAGCTGCTTTCTAAAGCTACAGCTTCTCTGCCTACTGTTTATTGTAGGCAGGGTGTTTATCTGCCTTCACAGTAAATTCACAGGGGATTGGGAAAAGGACTGCGTGCCAAGTTCCAATCCACTCTGCATTTAGCGGCTTGCGGGAGAGGAGAGAGCAGCTGGAAGGCAGAAGCTTAAACAGCAACCCTGCCAGATGTCTGCAATGTTTATAGAGGAAAATGCCAGGATTCTCAGCTACCCTGAGAGGACCTCCTGAGAGTCACTCTTCCCTGAAAGATGGTAAAACATGCAGAAAATACGGCAATGCTCTCAGTCTTATGCCTCCTAAGATGTGGGCACCAGGATGGCCATCAGTTCTTCAGGGGCCACGATGGAGCTACATATGATGCACTTAGCATGGAGTTGTGGGAAA
>NW_012155173.1:2738301-2739907 GCF_000956105.1 Propithecus coquereli | reverse complement strand
AGTGAGGAAACATGGTAAAGGTAACATAGTAAACAATAAAGCCAGTAGTCAAATCTCACCATCCTAACTCTGGAGAATTTGTTCTCACAGGACCATTTCAGATCCCTGACCCCAGAAAATTTGTGATGGTGATCCTCACTTTAACCCATGGGGAAGGATCGATTGGACAATGGCTGAAAAGTTTTAAGATGCTATTATAATAAGGGAGTAGAATAAATTTTCCAAAAGAGAGATGAAGAAATAAGAATTATAGGCCAGTATAGTCTCTCTTTGACATACACAAAGTGGGTTTACGTAGGTAGGAGTTGACCCCTTTCCAGATGTGAATGAAATGTTTTTTACCTTTATGCACATCCATATTGATATTGGGAAAGTTACAACTGTGAATAAGAATGAGAAAATCACCAAAAGCCATCCACAAGGTCCAAGGCCCGTACAACTCTCTGTTGAAAACAAAAAATACATAACACTTATTACTGTTCTTAGCATGATCAAGACCATCTTCGTCCTTACTATTCACTGGACAATTATGTGCTTGCCTTTATGCTCGCTGCTTTACGTGAATTTCCCTATCAAATCCTCACATGACCCTAAGTGTAGGCACTACTTTCCCTAATCTACATAACATGATAACACAAGAAGATTTTCACATTATTCATCATTTTATCCAGCAAACATTTATTAAGCATTCTACTATTTATTACACCCTCTGCTTTGTATTGAAGTGATACAAATGAATAAGACCCAATCCCAGCTTTCAAAAAGGTTAAATTTTAGTAGGGAAGACAGACAAACAGATAATTATAATATTAGGTGATAAATGCAGATAGAGAGTATTTGTTCAGAATACTCTGAAGATTCAGAATGAAGTAACTCAAGCAGCTGGGATGGAGAGTGGAATGGGTGGGTAGGTGATGGTGGTTGTCAGAGAGCTTCTTGAACGATGAAACGTTAAGGAAAATAGCAATGTAAAGGAAGGCGAAGGAAGGAAAAGGGCATTTTAGCAGAGGACGCAGCCTGATTAAAGGTGAAAATCATATGATACGTGAGTATAAAGTCGTTTACAGCCTCCTTTTAAAAATTACACCTGTAAAATACTTTACTAGGTTTACACATCATTTATTGCCCATTTCCTGTAGACAAATGGCTTCCGATTTCTTATTACTATAAGCAATGGTATAATGAACACCTTTGTACACAGTTTTTCTTTTATATTTCTAAATGTTTCCCTTTTCCATACTATGAAATAGATTTTCTGTCTGATTACAAAGGTAATATATGTTCCACTGAAAAAAGCTCAGAAAAGTATTAAAAAGGAAGGAAAAAATACTCTAAATCCAGAGATAATAAGTATTTTGGTATATCTGTCCAAAATTTTTCCTTGTTCACACAACCATATTTTCAAAAATAAATAAAATTTGTAACCTATTTTTCTCCCCTCCAGCTATTATTCTTTCTCCTTCTTTTCTAGCCTTTATAACGATGCATTTGTGTTTTTCCTGTTTTTGTTTTAATTTCTTATTAAGGTTACACTGGCATTAAGTTTAGAAAGTCAAACAGTTCTGTACGATAAGCACAAAAAAAAGTACAGGCCAGGCGCGGTGGC
>NW_012155173.1:2729012-2738251 GCF_000956105.1 Propithecus coquereli | reverse complement strand
TTTCTATCAGAAACCCAAAGAGGAGAAATCTGGTAGTAAAAATGATGACAATGACAACAATGACGACATTAATGTTATCCTTACATTAACATTACATTATGTTTTGTAATACAGTCATCCCTCGGTATCCGTTGGAGATTGGTTCCAGGACCTCCAGCGGATACCAAAATTCGAGGATACTCAAGTCCCTTATATAAAATGGCATAGCTGTTGGATATAACCTACGCACGTCTTCCTGCATACATTAAATCATCTCTAGATTATAAAGCACTTTCACACATGATATCTCAGTTATTCACAGCAAATGAAAACCTTACCTCCTGAGGAGGAATATCGAATGAAACAGTTCTCATGTCCACTTTGATGAAGCTGTCAGTACACGGCAGAATGAAAAACAAACCTGCAAAAAAGACACAGGTAATAGAGGTACCAGCACCTAATTAGTTCATTTCTCCATTCAATTTTAATAGAGCCAACTTAATGAACTGAAAGTCATCAGTTCATCTTAGCGAATGAGTCAGAAGCCAGGAAATTTATCCTTGACTCTTCTTGCTTACTTCCCACATCTAACTGTCCCCACTAGGGCCTGTGGAGTTCATTTTCTCACCTCACCGTTACTGTCACTCTTTTTTTTTTTTTTTTCACTTGGACGAACATAATCCCTTCCCAAGCCATCTTTCTATTTCTGGTAGTTTCTCTCCTACGATCCACTTCCTAAGCTGCAAGCAGAGCAATCTCCCCTAAAATACAAGCCTTGCCCCATACGTGGTCCTGTATGACCCACCTCAGCTCACCTCTTCAGCCACTCCCTGTCTGCCCACGTCCTGCACCGCTGCTGGAGCTACTTACAGTTTCTTGAATCTGCAACACTCTCTTCTATACATTGCTTTGTATTATACATGTTGCTTTCTCTGCTGGGAATACCACCCCTTAGCTAACACCTTTTCATGCCTCAAGACTTGGCCAGGATGTCACCTCCAGAAAGCTTTGTCTCATCCTACTACTAGTTTGGATCCGTTTCTCTTCTCTGGGTCTCTCTCTTTTCACAGCTCTCTGTGATTACTTGATCATAATACTGATAACATAGGACTGTAGTTATGTTTCCTTGTTGGCGTCCCACTATTAGATAGTAAGATCCTTGCGGATAGGGACTGTGTTTTAGTCTCCCTTGAATTCCCAGAGCCTAGAACACAGTAGTCTAACTGAAGTTTGCCAAGTGAATAACTGAAAGTCTTTCTTTGGTAGGAGTCCTCAAGCTCAAACTTCTATAGCTGTAGCTATTCCTGGCCAATTAAGATAATCATATCAGCTCAAGTGGGAAGGGGAGGGAAAGGGTAGGAAGGAAATGGTAACCAACAGTAAGACTGACTAGAGCCACTGCTATTGTTATATAACTTCTGCTACATGAACTTTTTCTAAGTCAACAAAAAAGAGGCCCTCGTAATGGGAATCACATCAACAAAAAGAAACAAGTCGGAATCCTAGTACTGACCAGGTCCTTTGGCTCCTCCTTGTAAAATGCGACCCAATCTAAAGATGATGGCTCTTTCATACTCTTTTATGATCTAGAATAAAAACACGAATGATAATTTAACATGAGTAGTACACATATTTACACGCACAGACTCTTAAATATGTATTTCTGCTCTAAACAGGTTAAATGTCTCATATTTTTTTCTGTATCCAGATAATATCTATAAATAACATGTCCGATGTTTACCTTCTCAAAGCATAATATTTATTTAATTTTTTTACTGATTATAAAAGCAATAGATATTCATCGTATAAATTTGGAAAGTACAGAATAGTATACATAAGCTCACTCCTCAGCTGTTAACATTATTAAATTACTTATCATTGTTAATTCCAAAAAAAAAAACAAAACCCTGAAGTCCTCGAAGATTTTCTTCCGATTCCTTTAATTATAAGAATAAATTTATCTGAAAATGCTTAGAACAAATTTTATCTTTTCAAGGACATGTAAATGATGGTCATTTATCCAAGTATTAACTGCCTTATAGAAAACATTACCAGCATCTGAGGGCACTTACTATGTGCCAGGCACTGTGATAAGTAATTTAGACACACAAATTCATTTTATCCTTGCAACAGTCACATGAAGTAGATACTATTATTTTCTCTCATTTTACAAGTGAGGAAACATGGTAAAGGTAACATAGTAAACAATAAAGCCAGTAGTCAAATCTCACCATCCTAACTCTGGAGAATTTGTTCTCACAGGACCATTTCAGATCCCTGACCCCAGAAAATTTGTGATGGTGATCCTCACTTTAACCCATGGGGAAGGATCGATTGGACAATGGCTGAAAAGTTTTAAGATGCTATTATAATAAGGGAGTAGAATAAATTTTCCAAAAGAGAGATGAAGAAATAAGAATTATAGGCCAGTATAGTCTCTCTTTGACATACACAAAGTGGGTTTACGTAGGTAGGAGTTGACCCCTTTCCAGATGTGAATGAAATGTTTTTTACCTTTATGCACATCCATATTGATATTGGGAAAGTTACAACTGTGAATAAGAATGAGAAAATCACCAAAAGCCATCCACAAGGTCCAAGGCCCGTACAACTCTCTGTTGAAAACAAAAAATACATAACACTTATTACTGTTCTTAGCATGATCAAGACCATCTTCGTCCTTACTATTCACTGGACAATTATGTGCTTGCCTTTATGCTCGCTGCTTTACGTGAATTTCCCTATCAAATCCTCACATGACCCTAAGTGTAGGCACTACTTTCCCTAATCTACATAACATGATAACACAAGAAGATTTTCACATTATTCATCATTTTATCCAGCAAACATTTATTAAGCATTCTACTATTTATTACACCCTCTGCTTTGTATTGAAGTGATACAAATGAATAAGACCCAATCCCAGCTTTCAAAAAGGTTAAATTTTAGTAGGGAAGACAGACAAACAGATAATTATAATATTAGGTGATAAATGCAGATAGAGAGTATTTGTTCAGAATACTCTGAAGATTCAGAATGAAGTAACTCAAGCAGCTGGGATGGAGAGTGGAATGGGTGGGTAGGTGATGGTGGTTGTCAGAGAGCTTCTTGAACGATGAAACGTTAAGGAAAATAGCAATGTAAAGGAAGGCGAAGGAAGGAAAAGGGCATTTTAGCAGAGGACGCAGCCTGATTAAAGGTGAAAATCATATGATACGTGAGTATAAAGTCGTTTACAGCCTCCTTTTAAAAATTACACCTGTAAAATACTTTACTAGGTTTACACATAATTTATTGCCCATTTCCTGTAGACAAATGGCTTCCGATTTCTTATTACTATAAGCAATGGTATAATGAACACCTTTGTACACAGTTTTTCTTTTATATTTCTAAATGTTTCCCTTTTCCATACTATGAAATAGATTTTCTGTCTGATTACAAAGGTAATATATGTTCCACTGAAAAAAGCTCAGAAAAGTATTAAAAAGGAAAGAAAAAATACTCTAAATCCAGAGATAATAAGTATTTTGGTATATCTGTCCAAAATTTTTCCTTGTTCACACAACCATATTTTCAAAAATAAATAAAATTTGTAACCTATTTTTCTCCCCTCCAGCTATTATTCTTTCTCCTTCTTTTCTAGCCTTTATAACGATGCATTTGTGTTTTTCCTGTTTTTGTTTTAATTTCTTATTAAGGTTACACTGGCATTAAGTTTAGAAAGTCAAACAGTTCTGTACGATAAGCACAAAAAAAAGTACAGGCCAGGCGCGGTGGCTCACGCCTGTAATCCTAGCACTCTGGGAGGCCGAGGCGGGCGGATTGTTTGAGCTCAGGAGTTCGAAACTAGCCTGAGCAAGAGCGAGACCCTGTCTCTACTAAAAATACAAAGAAATTAATCGGACAACTAAAAATATATAGAAAAAATTAGCCGGGCATGGTGGCGCATGCCTGTAGTCCCAGCTACTCGGGAGGCTGAGGCAGGAGGATCGCTCGACTCCAGGAGTTTGAGGTTGCTGTGAGCTAGGCTGACACCATGGTACTCTAGCCAGGGCAACAGAGCCAGACTCTGTCTCAAAAAAAAAGTACAGTCCCCTGCTTACCTCTTGTAGTTCTTCCTCTGCAAATGCAATTGCTCTTTTGGCTGAGTATTTGGGTATTTACCTCCATGTTTCTAAATAATATGCTTGTTTTGTTGCTTCTTGCTTTTTCAGTTTGGAGTGTTATCTATTGACTTTCCACTATGGAAGAGGATTTAGTCCTCTTTCCTCTCCCTCCCCCCAACACATACATACCCCCCTCCTTCTAATACCTTCTAATGTAATGATATCATAATTTCAGTAAGATTACTATCAAATTTTATATTATTATGAATTTGTAAATGCTATTCAGAGCTAAGCCATATAGTAAAGTATCATTCGTTTTCCTTTCCTGTACAACTTTTTGTTTTTTCTAGAGTTCATGTTTTGTTTTTTTTCCCTTACCTCAGTTTTTAACTTACTACTTATTAACCCAACCTTAAACTCTTCATCAATTGTCTAAATTTCCTCTCAAAAAGGAGAGGTATATTATCCATTTCATCTTCTGAAAGAAGTCTCAGAGCCTCGTCGGGACTTCTGTCATCTGGTGTGCACAGCTAGCATTTTGGGAATGCCTTTCACTATGGTCCTGGGAGTTCCTGTCACCTCCCGGGTGCTCCTGTTTTCTGTATCCAGGGTCTCCCTCATTTTTAGTTTGCACGTCCTTTCTGTGGAGGACATGGGGAAGGCCAAGGCGTAGGATCAATTTTCTTATCAACCCCTTAGAAGGCTTCTGCTATATTTTCAGGAGCTGTTTTAATGGTGGGAAGGAGTCTGACAAGAGGAGAAAGGCCAAGCATGTATTATTGCACAGAAGAAAGGGCAAAATGGCAGTGAGGCAGGGATTTGAATAAACAGGAGGCCAAGAACTAAGCAGGGAGTTCAGGCTGAGAGCATGGGAGAAAAGAGAGACACATGTTGGCACCTAGGTCAAGTGCTCTAAACACAGGATAAAAAAAGCAGAAATACAGTGAGTACTTTGATTATATCTGACTTTGTAATTTTCTGATCCTGTGTCACAGTGTGAGGTAAATGTCCTCATGCATACTTAAATAAAGTCATCTAAGGTAGTCCTGGAGGTTTCAAAGTTATACTTTGGGAGCACAGACACATTCACTGAGAGAATACTCAAAGCAGGGCCACAATGCTGCCTGTGGAGAAAGTTCTATAAAGTATTATCACAACTGATAATAACAACAGTGGCTGTTTTGAATGGTTTACTATACCCTAGTCACTGTGTTAAATCACTTTAGACATGTACTTCATTTAACTCTTAAAACAGCCCTGTGAGGATATTTTAAACTCTATTTTATGAATGAGGCAACTGAAGTAACATAACTTTCCCAAGGGCACACTATGGAGGACGTAGGATCCAAATATAGGTCATCTTACTCTAATGCCCATGAAGTTCACTCTTTGACCCTTCCTCTCTGAATAAAAAAGGCCTCATTAAAGATGTTTTCATCTTTCCCAAGACAGTATCCAAACTGGGAAAGCACGGTAGGAATTCTGAAAATGAAATCTGATATTTTTACAGAGGAAGCCCTTAATTCCACCTGTGCCTATTTACAGCAAAAGACAGTTTCAAGACTCTGTGCCAGGCTCAGGTTTAGGTTTCCAGAGTGAACTAGGAATAGATTGGCCACAAATACTTTCTAAAATATTGCCCCAAGTCTCCCATATTCCAGGCATACGAAGTACATAGCTCTGTGTCCTAAACATTATAACTCCCTGGGGACAGGGTGTTTCTTAGAACTCATTGTTATATTCTCAACGTCTAGTACAGTATCCTGCATAGAGTGGATATAAAATAAAATACTTCTATTTTTTTTTGTAGAGATGCAGGTCTATGCTATGTCACCCAGGTTGGTCTCTAACTCCTGGCCTCAAGTGATCTCCCAAAGTGTTGGGATTACAGGCATGAGCCACGACATCTCAATACTTATCAAGCTTTCTAGCTAGATATGTTTTTTCTTTTTTTTTTATTTCAGCATATTATGGGGGTACAGATGTTTAGGTTACGTATGTTGCCCTTGCCCCCCCTTCCCCCCAAGTCGGAGTTTCAAATATGTCCATTCTTCAGGTGGTATGCATTGCACTCTTTGTGTATGCATATACCCGTCCCCTTCCCCCTCCTCCCTCTCCCCCCTCCCCCCTGCCCAACATCCAATAGATGTTATTCTTATATGTGCACTTATGTGTTGATCAGTTAATACCAATTTGATGGTGAGTACATGTGGTGCTTGTCTTTCTATTCTTGGGATATCTCACTTAGTAGAATGCGTTCCAGCTCTATCCAGGAGTATACAAGAGGTGCTATATCACCATTGTTTCTTAAAGCTGAATAGTACTCCATGGTATACATATACCACATTTTATTAATCCACTCATGTATTGATGGACACTTGGGTTGTTTCCACATCTTTGCAATTGTGAATTGTGCTGCTATAAACATTTGGGTGCAGGTGTCTTTCTTATACAGTATCATTTGCTCTTTTGGGTAGATGCCCAGTAATGGGATTGCTGGATCGAATGGTACTTCTATTTGTATCTCTTTAAGATATCTCCATATTGCTTTCCACAGAGGTTGCACTAGTTTGCAATTCCACCAACAGTGCATGAGTGTTCCTATCTCTCCGCATCCATGCCAACATTTATTGTTTTGGGACTTTTTGATAAAGGCCAGTCTCACTGGAGATAAGTGATATCTCATTGTGGTTTTAATTTGTATTTCCCTGATGATTAGAGATGTTGAGCATTTTTTCATATGTTTTTTGACCATTATTCTGTCTTCTTTTGAAAAGTTTCTGTTCATGTCCTTTGCCCACTTTTTGATAGGGTCGTTTGATTTTTTCTTGTTGATTTTCCCGAGTTCTAAGTAGATTCTGGTTATCAGCCCTTTATCAGATTTGTAGCATGCAAAAATTTTCTCCCATTCTGTAGGTTGTCTATTTGCTCTTGTGACAGTTTCTTTTGCTGTGCAGAAGCTTTTTAATTTGATCAGGTCCCATTTATTTATTTTTGTTGTTGCTGTGATTGCCTTTGGGGTCTTCTTCATAAATTCTTTGTCTAGGCCAATGTCTAGAAGAGTATTTCCAACATCTTCCTCTAGAATTCTAATAGTTTCACTCCTTAGGTTTAAATCTGTTACCCAGCGTGAGTTGATTTTTGTGAGAGGTGAAAGGTGTGGATCCTGGTTCAGTCTTCTACATGTGGCTATCCAGTTTTCCCAGCACCATTTATTGAACAAGGATTCTTTTCCCCAGTGTATGTTTGTGTCTGCTTTGTCAAAGATTAGGTGGCTATATGAGGACGGTTTTATATCTGGGTTCTCAGTTCTGTTCCACTGGTCAATGGCTCTATTTTTGTGCCAGTACCTAGATATGTTTTTTCCTTCCTCTGAATCTTGATAGCATCTTCTAACCTCTCTTGTGGCACTTATATTTTTGCCTAATATTTTAATTTCTTGGGCATTTCGTCCCTTATTAGACTGAGATTTCCTGAGAATGAGGAGTGTCTAGGTTTAAATTTCAGTTCTGATACTTCTTAGTTGTATGATCTTTACTTCTCTGAACCTTAGTTTCCTTTCCCATAAAAAAATAAAGATTGGACTGGCCTTGTAGAATTGAGATAGTGCTCAGTAAATTTAGATGATAGTTTTCTGTAATTTTTCAATCCTACTCAAGTGTTCAAATTTTCATGGTGAAAAATGGGCAAATAGATAGCACTTACCCTTTTTGATAAATGCCTCTTAAACAATTTAATTTGTCCCTTGCTTCATGCCTCCCCCCAGGCAGAATAGGCATGGACGTTCAAACACCCTCGGGAAGCTCATTTACAGAGAGATCTACACAAAGACAAGCCAGAAAGTTCAGCCCAGTTTTTCTGTGCTCAGTTGCCCTGTCACATTGTGTTTTTGAAAACCCCTGACGAGTATATGGGATTACAAATCAAGAGGAACAAGAAATTCAGTAGATATTCTGAAAACCAGACTTGTTCTTTCACATATCAAATGCTCAGCTAGAAATAATCAGCATATACACTGGGGAAATGGCACTTTCATATTTTTCTAATGACTTTAAAATCAAATTATCTCATTCTCAACCCTCAAAATTCTTCCCCACCTGACTATAGCTCAAAAAGGCGCATAAACGACATTCCTCAGAGAGGTGAGGCTCAAACTCCACCAGGCTTGTAAATGAGCCCTTAGTCATCTACCACTTCTGGGAATAAGAGGAAAGAAATTCCCACCAAAATTTCATGAAATTCATTTCCTTCAAGTTTGCCATTTATTACTTTACGACTGAATCCTTCCTATCAGCTTTATGATGTAAGTGACAAATAACAGGCAATCAGCATTCCTGAGATATTTTGCTTGATAGACTTGTTGATATTTTGCTGGGTGGGAGCATGTCTAAAAATTAGGGATTCCATGATACTTGGTTGTAAATACCAATTTGCCATGGTTTAGAGCATTTTTTTCTTTTACTACCAAACTCTTTCCTAAAAACTACATTGGAATAAACTTTTTTTTCCCCTTGAGACAGACTTTCACTCTGTCGCCAGGGCTAGAGTGCACTGGTGTCATCATAGCTCACTCTAACCTCCAACTCCTGGGCTGAAGGGATTCTCTTTCCTCAGCCTCCCAAGTAGCTGGGACTACAGGCGTGTACCACCACACTCCACTGATTTTTCTAGTTTTTGTAGAGACAGAGTCTCACTCTTGCTCAGGCTGGTCTCGAACTCCTGGCCCCAAGCTGTCCTCCCGCCTTGGTCTCCCAGAGTGCTAAGATTACAGGTGTAGGCCACCTAGAATAAACTTTTTACTAATCAAAACAAGGGTCTGAAAATGGATATAAGCCTACACATTTAAATTTTTGTGCTGAACATTCAAGTTGGGCTTACCTCCAGGAAACTAACATAAGTTTAAAAAAATTATTGTTTTTAATTTTAAAAGCAAAATAATCACTATAAGAATCAGAAATTATAGCTCAATAAATAGAAAAAGAAAAATTATCTATACTTTCATTATCTCTGGATAGGGATTTTTTTTTTGCCTTTCTATATGTCCATTATTCTATTTTTTTCAAAAATGAAATAGTGGTATACATTATGATCTAAAATCTGCTTCTCGGCCGGGCGCGGTGGCTCACGCCTGTAATCCTAGCACTCTGGGAGGCC
>NW_012155173.1:2718992-2727897 GCF_000956105.1 Propithecus coquereli | reverse complement strand
AGTAGCTGGGAGTACAGGCATGCACCACCATGCCCGGCTAATTTTTTTTTTATATATTTTTAGTTGTCCAGCCAATTTCTTTCCATTTTTAGTAGAGATGGGGTCTCGCTCTTGCTCAGGCTGGTCTCGAACTCCTGAGATCAAGCAATCCTCCCTCCTCGGCCTCCCAGAGTGTTAGGATTACCGGCGTGAGCCACCACGCCCGGCCCATAAACATATCTTACATAGTATCAGAAATTCTGACTCTGAGTTACATGCATTATTGCGCACAAAAAGGAAAGGATGGGCTTAAGAATTATTGAAATACCTAAGCTGCAACATTTAAAGCACAATCTTTTCCTTCCCTTTCACAGAGTGCAGGTGAAACACCTTATGTTGTAAACTGCCAGGAACAGTGAGGTCTGGGTGGGTAAAGATAGGATGGCTGGGAGTTTAGTCTCAAAAATGTGCTATCTGGTTCTAACAGATATTTTTTAAAGGGGTAACAGTAAGTCAAAATGAAAGCCCCTGGCAATTCTTGAATTTTCTTCTTAAAAGTATATACATTCAGAATATAAGTGTTCTTTTTGACCACTCAATGATTCCTCATTAGAGATTCTATTTTAGGATTTGGCAAACTTTTCCTGTAAAGAGCCAGAGATTAAAACATTTTAGGCTTTGCAGGCCATTAGTCTGTTGCAACTACACACCTCTGCTACTGTAGTACAAAACAGCCATAGACAATACATACATGAATGGCATGGCTGTATTCCAATAAACTTAATTTATGGACACTAAATCTGAATTTCATATAATTTTCATCTGTAATGAAAAATTATTCTTCTTTTGATTTTTAAAAAAACATTTTAAAATGTAAATACTATTCATAGCTTGTGGGCTACAGAGTAACAGGCAGTCAGCCAGATTTGGTCCAAAGGCTGTTATGACCCCTGTTGCTGTTCTGTCTCACACAACTATTTATTTGAGGAGGAAGATTTTCATAAATTAAATAATGCATTTGATCTTACTTCCAGCTATTCAAATAGGAGTACATATCCCAGCTTCTCAGTTTCTTTTTCCTTTGCTTATTTTGAAACAAGGTCTTTGTAAGACCTGACAAATAAAAACTCAAGGTGAAAACAAGCAAAAGTGCAGGTAAAATTGAATATAAATATATCTTCAAATAATCAAATTTTTATTATAACTGATTTTTTCAAATGGCTTGAATTTTAGGAGAAAAAGACAAAGAAGGGAAGGAGATAACAGAAGAGAAGGAAAATAAGAGAATAGAAGGAGAGAGGAGTAAAGAGGGGAGACACATAAAAATGGAGGCAGTATTCTACAAAGAGAGAAAGACTAAAAGAGCTAGAGGCAAGAAAGAGGCAGAGTTTAGCACATGGTAGGGTCTCAATAAATATATGTTGAAAAAAATATGGTGTTTAATTGTAGATCACAACTTGCAATTTATAGGCAGAGGATTTCAAAGCAAACAAGCACCCACTATAGCTTGTCTTTCAAATTATTATTTTAATTAAGCACAGTTTAGTTCTTCAAATGCCCTTATCCTTAAACCTCTAGGGAAGAAATTATTCTCTGGGCTAGGGTGGCTACAGGCCAGATGGCAGCGAGTTAAGAACCATGATTGAAAACTGTAACTTTTTCTCCCTATTATAAACCATCTATGGCTATAAATACTAAACCAAAAGAACTGTCACTGACAAGGCATTATGTGATTTGAATCACAAAGCTTAAAATGTGTTTACCATGTGTTCATGTTTACCATGAAATATTAAGGAAAGGAAATGGACTAATCGTTTTAAGAAAGATTTTCAACAGAAGTTGAAATAAAGAAAATCCTTTGCTTATCTCAAAAAGAATAAGGAAATTAAATAAGCATAAATATTGTATTTCCCAAGCACTTTGAGTATTTTCTGTAGCTTTCCTTAGTTCAAATGTTTCAGGCCATAAAACAGGAGGAAGAAAATAGGTGAGAGCCACATCAATACTTTTAAATTTGGACCCCCCTCAGTCTTAAATAGGCCTTTCTCCCTTAAGCTTCAATAGCATTTAATCCTCTTTAAAAAACATTTATCATACTTGTAATTATCTTACTCAGTGTCTGTCTTCTTCATGAGATTCTGGTCTTGTTAAAACAATATAGCAGGCCGGGCGCGGTGGCTCACGCCTGTAATCCTAGCACTCTGGGAGGCCTAGGTGGGCGGATTGTTTGAGCTCAGAGTTCGAGACCAGCCTGAGCAAGAGCAAGACCCCGTCTCTACTAAAAATAGAAAGAAATTAATCGGACAACTAAAAAATATATAGAAAAAATTAGCCGGGCATGGTGGCGCATACCTGTAGTCCCAGCTACTCGGGAGGCTGAGGCAGGAGGATCGCTTGAGCCCAGGAGTTTGAGGTTGCTGTGAGCTAGGCTGACGCCACGGCACTCTAGCCCGGGCAACACAGTGAGACTCTGTCTCAAAAAAAAAAAAAAAATAGGAAATAGAAGCATAAGGAAACTAGATCATAAGGTTCCCAATTCTTCACTGAGGTGGAATAGCTAAGCAGTGGCTAAGAGCTTGAGTTTTTGTTGTCAGATTCCACTTCTACCATTAAATGTTCTCATCAGTAAAATGGGGGAGAAAGAACAGTACTCATTTCACACAGTTGCTATGAAGATAAAATGAGAAAATATGTAAAGTGCTTGACACTTTGGAAATGTTCAATAAATACGGCCACTATTATTATCACAACTTTCAAATCATTATTCATATAGTTTGCAGGAATAAACTTTTTATTAAGTGAATTGCTCTCTGGGACCAGCACACTACGGAGAAATATCAAGACTAACAATCTGCCTGGGGACTCTATCTCTGGAGGAGAAACAGACTACATTTGGGGTAGTAAGTCAGAGTTCTAAACTTTCTTACACCATCTTTCATACAAATCTTTAAGTGATAATATTGCACCCTCAACCTAGAGTTTTAATTATAAATTCCACTCTCATTTCACTAAACTCTAGTACCGTACCATAGTGCTTACTCTAACTCGACAACAAGTTTGGTATAATTTTCATTGTCTGAGACTTTATTTTTTTTAGAAATGGGATCTCACTCTGTCACCCAGGCTGGAGTGCAGTAGCATGATCATCGCTCACTGCAGCCTTCAACTCCAGGGCTCCAGCGATCCTCATGCCTCAGCCTTAGCCTCCTGAGTTGCTGGGATTACAGGTGTGAGCCATTGCACCCAGCTGTCTGAGACTTTAGGAAAGACACTTCATTGGTTGTATCTTCAAGGCTGATCTACTGAAGTATCACACCAAATGCTTGGGGTCAAAGTTACTTTACTAGTGCCAGAGAAAAGACAAAGATTCAAAAAGAATGGAGAAACAAGTGTGTGTCAATAAAGAATTGACACATACTTCCTTCTTTCCACCAATTGTGTCCTCTAACTCTGTGGTCCCCAACCTCAGGGCCACAGAGCTCTGTCACAAACCCCCTCCCCCCCAGCCATGGAAAAATTGTCTTCCATGAAACTTGGGGGGGGGGGGATGTGCACAGCAGGGGGTGAGCGTGCAAGGGAGGCTTCATCTGTATTTACAGCTGCTCCCCGTCACTCTCATCACCACCTGAGCTCCGCGTCACCCTAGCCCCTGTGGAAAAATTGCCTTCCACGAAACGGGTCCCTGGTGCTAAAAAGGTTGGGGACCGCTGCCCTAAACTCACCATGGATTAAGGATTAAGGATAGCGGCTGCCCTCCACTATAGTTCGATTTACTGACATTAATCCCTATAAATCATTTTGCAATACTCCTTAACATTGTCCCAGAATCTCAGGGGTCTTGCAAAAATCAAAGTGGAAAGTAATCAGTCTATGCTGCAGTCCCCAACCCCTGGTACCAGTCCGCGGCCCATTAGGGACCAGGGCGCTGAGCCCCGTTGCCACACCCCACCCTGCCAACTATGGAAAAATTGTTTTCCATGAAATCCGTCCCTGGTGCCAAAAAGGTTGGGGACCCATGTTCTAACTTCTCTTTTTCTATGTTTCCATAAGTAAATGAAGATTCCTTATTAGGCACAATAAATTATCTTGGCAATTATAATCCCTTTATTGATGATATAAACCCAGACAAATACTCTATCTGTAATAAGAACATATAACAAGAAACATGATGGCCATGCCCAAAGTCAACAGTTTAGGTTATAACAAACTTAATAAAATAAACTGCAAACAGAAAAATTGCTCCCCTAACAATGTAAGCCAACCATTTACCAATGTAATTTACTCCATGGGATCTTTATCTCCCTGCCTGCTTTCTTTTTCTGTCAACAAACATTTTTATATACCTACTATGTACTTGATAAAATGAGAAAGGACAATCTCTGCTTTTAAAAGCTCTCATGGTCGGCGGGGGGGAATGGATGAATCAAACTGATAATTATAATACTGTATAACAAACATTATGACAGAGGCGTGTACAGGATGCAATGCAGACACAGAGAACAGTTGTCGTTGCGATAGTTTTCAGGAAAATGCTTTTCCATGCTTTTTTAAAAAATTTATTTTGAACCCTATCTGTATCATTTTATCTACTTCTTTAAAATTTTTTTTCTTCAAAGCTTACTAGGCAATCAGTGACTTTGTCTTTCACCCTGCAAAATTCATACCATCAGGTGGCACCAAGAACCTATTTAATCATTAAAAAAATACATAAATGCCAGTTTTTGTAGACTTGGTCTACAGTTTGAGTTAATTTATGACCATTGATGGTTTAGTTCAGATTAATTATTGAAGAAGTTACAATGTTCTCCTCAATCAGCTATAACAACTGAAATAAACAAATCAGTCCCATGATTCTTCTTATTTTCAGTCACTCTCCCAAAGGGATTCATTCTGTTGACATGGCTCTTAATTATGATGATACATTTCTTTGCAATCCACCTGCATTATTTCATTCAAAGTGAATGTACTAGCTTTAAGAAAAACTGGTCTTACCCTAGGTTTGTTCGTATTACGTACCTAGAACTAACTCTCAGCAAAGACCTAAGAGGCAGAGTTTGGGCTTTTATAATTCTACTGCTTCCCTCAGAAGCAGCCCTCTGGACCTGCCTTATCCAAGAGGTCTTGTCTGAAGCTGGGTTCCTCTGGGCTTTGTTTGTTTATTGTCTCTCAATTTTAGTAAAGTACTGATGTCAGACAGGGCTCTACATTTTGGTATGCATCTCTAGGATAGGGAAAATGGTTTAGAAAATCAGATAGCCCGGGGTTTCAAACCTGACTTTAAATCTTAGGAGCTGTGTGTGATTTTACCACTCTGAGCCTCAGTTTCCTTATTGTAAAATGGTGAACAGTGACATTTCCCTTGCGGAGCTGTTGCAGAATTGCAATTAGATAATGTTTGTAAATCACTTAGGCTGTGTTTGGCGCATGGCAAGCATTTTAAAACTTCTATTTAATAGATTCTAGTAATAGCTTTCCTACCAGTGTCAAGTCTTGAAGGTTTACGTTTAAAAAAAAAAAAAAGGTGACATAGACCAGCAAAATTGTGTTTGTATGTATAATTTTCTGAGAGGGTACATTAGTTTTCATAAGATTCCTAAAAGATTTCTGTCTAAAAATTAGTTAAGTGTAGAACCAAGGGAAAAAAAACTTGGAAGTAAAAACTGGTCTGTAACCATGAGAAACTAAATAAACATTAAGTACAAAGATCATGTTTATTCCCAAATAACTCCTCCAAACAGATTTCCCACTGCAGTTTCCCACCAGGGGGTCAGGGGACAGAGGAATGCATGCTACCCATCTTCTTATCTAGGATAAGACAACTAACTATCCAGGAAGTGATGCATTTTTTTTCCTGTTCAAGTTTTAGAATCAATCAAATCCATATTTAAAATATTGCTCCGTTATTATAAACTGTGTGATTTTAAGTAACATAACCCCTTTGAGTATCAGTTTCTTCAAGTATAAAGTGGGCATAAGAACAGTACCTACCACAGCATCTGTTGTGAAAATTCAATAAAATAATGTATATACAATATTTGGCACAGAGCCTGGCCTATTTAGCATTCAAGTTTTACTTATGTATTTATGTATTTTGCTATTATTCTCATCAATTCCTGGCTATTTACACTCCCAATTTGGGAAGATAACTTTCCAGGGTGCTTAGTAGTGAAAAGTGAGGGATAACGATTTCTGTAATTCTTTTGATGCTCCTGGCAAGGAACTAAAGACAGGGATCCCTGGGCAAGACAAAGGGGACTTATGTAAAACGATGGACAAAGCTAGCTTTACAAATAATCAGAACAGATGACTTCAATGTAGTGTTCTTTGTAGGGGGCTGGAAAAGCCCACCCAGCTGCCTAAATTTCTTTCGCTGTGTCATCCTGTCTGAAATTCCATCTTTAGAAATCCTGCCAATTCCTTTGGATCACTAAGAGCTCCCGAGAGGATACCAACACTCCTGAGAGGTCCATCACCTCTCTTTATTGAAACCCCCTACCCCCGGAGTTAGCCAATAAAGGCTCAAGGTGGTAGCCCTCTCTGGAGTGCTAATTCCTTCACAAGGGAGGAAGACTGAGACGCTCCCACCTTCAAGACTGGGCAGACCCTAGTAGGGTGGGAGTTAGGGTAGGGGAACTTAGAGTTCCTCGTGAGGGACAAAAGCCCAGAAGGAGAGTTCTCTAAGACAGAGTAAAGCGGAGAGGGGAAATGGGACAGAAAGCGGAGCCAGAAAGATGTGGGAAGAGAGCCAAAGAGAGACTTCCCTTTTCTTCTGCAAATGCGGGAGGGGGGATCCAGAGTTCTTTCCAGCTCCGGAGGAGCGGGCCGCCCCTGGGTGGGCGAGGGCTGGGTGGAGGAGGTGGCCTCCGAGGGGGTGGGGCGGGAAAGAAGGGGAGTGGGCAAGGGGTGAAGACGCGAGGGCGCCCGCTCCACTGCTCCCTGGTTGCCAGTTCCTTCTGTGTTTCCTCGTCCGCGTGCACGACACGAGATAACGAAGCGCTGGCCCAGAGCCTGGCATCTGGCGACCGCGGGATAACGCGGGCCTCCGCCACTGTACAGAGCATCGGAAACGCCCCGTGCCACTGGCACTGCCACTGTGGGCCGGGCTTTGCACCCCACCACCCCTAAATCGTGACCCCCCAGCTTGCGAAACAGGGTTCATTGTTCTCAGCTTAGGAGTGAGGAGACTGCGGCTTTGAGAAGAGCTCACGCAGCCCAAAACAGCGGAGACCAGCCTGGAACCCGGTTGTTAGACAGCGGAGCTCACGCTGCGGGCTGGGGCTCGGTCCCCAGGGGAGGGATGAGGGGCGCGCGGAGCTCACCATTGAAAGAGCTGGGGGCCCGCCGGGCTTCGGTGTCCATTGTGTGACGTTTCTCAGCCATGCTGCCGGAGCCGGAGTCGGGCTGTCAGCGAGGGCCCGCGGATGCCAGAGCCGCCAGGAATGCCCGGAGGGGCCAGGGGAGTAGAGACTCAGGCTGCAGCCCCGCCCCCTTAGGCCCCGCCCCTCCCCGCGTCTCCGCCAATCCACGCCCAGGATCGAGGAGGACACGCCCCCCATCCTCCGCCTGCGGATCTCCTGCGCGGAGCTCTGCGTCCGCTTCCCGCTCTGTCCGCAAGCTGAAGGGTGGGGCCTGAGGGGCGAGGTGCCCCCAGAGGCTGGGGTTGGGGCCGAGCGGAGGCTCCGGAAGGGAGAGGCGGCCACAGGGTGTAGTGCGGGGACTGAGGGTGTTGCGGAGGCGGCCCAGAGGATGGCCTGGGGGAAAAGTGCGAGTAAGGAAAAGTTGTCTTAGTGGGTAGAGGTGTTAGATCCCGGCGCCCTCTCTAGGCTGAGGAATCAGAGGGAAGAAAATGGCGCCCTCTCTTGACGGGGTGGGTCCCGAGTTGAGCGGAGAAGGCTGAGGGGCACCGAAGCGGCCAGGGCGAGGGCCCTGTGGCCTGCCTGACCTGAGTGACATGACCACCCCCCAGCAGAAGCGAACGAGTTCCAGTGAGGTGCATTGATTGAAACAAAATCCTTTTGGAGCACCTGCGTCCGACAGGCGGTGTGCTCACAATTGGGGATGCAGCAGCCTCGGCAGGCACGGCCCGCCCTCATGGCGTCTGCGTACTCTCGTGGGGAGCCAGGCAACAAACAGGTAAACGAATCAGTACACCTGGTGAAGGCGCTGTGAAGGGCATGGAGTATTCAGAGAGTAGCAAAGGGGATCTGCTTTACTTGGGGAGATAAGGGAAGGCTTCTGAAAGGAGGTGGCCTTGAGATGTCGCCTGAAAGATGCGAAGGAGGCAGCCAGCCTTGGGAAGGGGGACAGGTGGTGCGGGAGGTCGGAAAGGGTGTCCCAGGCAGAGGGAAAAGCTTATGCGAGGGCATCCCCAACCTCGAGGCTTCTCTTGGGTTGGGGTGAAAACCTCACATTTGAAAACTGCTCTCTGTTTTATTCTCCATGACTTGACTTGTCTAATGCAGAATGTTCAAAGTCTGTTAACTGTACACAAGAAGGCGCACTTTAAAAAACATTTTATTTTGAAATAAGTACAGATTCACAGGAAGTTGCAAAGACCTTGAGAGAAGTCACATGTGCCTTCTACTCAGTTTCCCCCCAGTAGTTACATTTTACTTACCTGTAGTATCAAAACCAGGAAATTGACAGTGGCACAACGGGTACATATAGTTCTATGTCCTTTTAATCACACGTGTAGATTCATGTAAGCACAGCAATCAAGATATAGAACTATTCCATCACCACCAAGATCTCCCTCGTGAGAAACCCTTTTCTTCTTCTTTTTTTGAGAGAGAGTCTCACTTTGTTGCCCGGGCTAGAGTGAGTGCCTTGGCATCAGCCTAGCTCACAGCAACCTCAGACTCCTGGGCTCAAGCAATCCTCCTGCCTCAGCCTCCCGAGTAGCTGGGACCACAGGCATGCGCCACCA
>NW_012155173.1:2713930-2718532 GCF_000956105.1 Propithecus coquereli | reverse complement strand
AGCTACTCGGGAGGCTGAGGCAGGAGGATCACTTGAGCCCAGGAGTTTGAGGTTGCTGTGAGCTAGGCTGACGCCATGGCACTCTAGCCAGGGCGACAGAGCCAGACTCTGTCTCAAAAAAAAAATCACCTGATTCAGAGCTCTCAAGTTGACTCCCAGCCAAATCCTGTCAAAGAATTGTTTATATTCCTAGGGTGGAGTGTAGCTTGTGCAGTCATTTTGTTTATTAACCTTCTGAAGAAGAAAAGGAGGGCATGGCAGTAATTTAATGATCTCTGCTCTCTAAATCATCCTTGAGAAATTCCACAGCTTCATTTTTTCCATTCTGCAACAAGTAAGCCCCTGAGGCATGAATTTCCTGTTAATGCTGTGGTTCCCAGGAAAGAGGGGCAAATGCACAAGAAGTGTATTAAACTCTTCAGTAGAGGAGGGCTTGATTACAAATTGCATATTGTGAAAAAGATTTTAAGTTTCATTTTTGCTGGAAAGGAAAATGAAACTTTGAAATGAATTTAATGTCTGTGCTACCAGCTCCTTAGCTGAAGTCTCAAGGCAATCCCAACAGCGTCACTTCTGGAGAATTAGAAAAGAAGCTTCTCCTTTGGGACAAAGACTTTGGTAAACACTTGTTGGCTCTGGTTTCAGATTGCATCAGTTCTAGAGCTAATTCCAGGTCCCAAACGAAGAACAAGCTTTGATTTAGTTTTTAAATTGCTTTCAGAATAGGTGAGAATTTCCAATTTTGATTCAGATACACTGACTTTCAGTTGTTATTCTGGCTTTCTCATCCGCAGTCTGTATAGATATATTGATTAAATGTACATTAAAAATAAATATTAGCATATCACTCTCTCCTTGTGGGGGATTTTTAATCCTAATATAATCCTAAATTTGATTAGAAGTTAGAATGATTTTTTTTAGAACTTTTTGCTTTAAAAATGGAGACTTATTATATAAAATTATGAATACTTTGAAGAGAGAATTTCTTATAATCTCATCACCTCTAACAAAACTACTATTATAATTTTGGTGAATTTTTCCTCTAGTTATTATTTAAAGGATATTTGTATGTAGTTAAAATCAGAGTATATATTCCATATTTCTTTTATTTTTACTGTTATTTGCCTAACATATTCAGGGTACCAAATTAAGTATTGATTGATAGTATTAGTTATAACATTAAGACATGGAGATCAGGTTAAAGACAGATATGCACCATGAATCCTTAATTGAATAAGTCAGAAGGAAATTTAATTAGTCTTTTCTTGTGTCCACAGAAATGCTTCAATAATAACAGAAAAGTCTTCATTTATTTTTTTCCTCTAAATTGCTAATCCAGGCTGTTCTCAATGCCTTTAGTGAGGCCAGCTAACCAAATACCTTGAGGGAACAGTAATACCAGTAAGTTACATATGTAAGTTACATTTGTGGCATTTTCCCCAGGATGGGACTAAGAAATTTGAACTGTCTCTCTACATGGATTAATTCACATTAATTGCATTACAGCAAGGTGTTTTTGTTTTTTTATGTCTTTTTAGCTCTTCTCTTCTTCAGGATATTTCCCCGGGATTTGAATCATCACAAGAGTTTCACCAGAGGATTTTATACATTTGGGCTGTGGCAGCAGACCAGTTATACCACAACACCAAGTAAGACAATGGGAGCCCAGATCCTCAGGTCTTAAGAAAGTAAAAAGCATTACTCTAACATTGGTGGCATTTAATAGAGCTATCTATGGGAAGAATCATATTAATCTGCTTTATTTATTAGTTCACTCAAAAAATATTTATTGAGCACCAACTATGTGTCAGGCATTGTTCTTGGAGTTTGGGATACATCCATGAACGAAAAAGACGAAAATTCCTATCCTCATGGCTCTTACATTCTAGTATTCCTTTCCACATGTATTAATTTGCTAGGGTTTCCTTAACAAAGTACCAGAGTACTTTGTTTCCATAGCAAAGTACCATAGACTGAGTGGCTTAAACAAGAGAAATTAATTTTTCTTACAGTTCTGCATGCTATAAGTCCAAGGCCAAGGTATCAGCAGGGTTGGTTTCTTCTAAGGGCCATGAGGGAAGGATTTGTTCCAGGCCTGTCTCTTTGACTTGTAGATGGTTATCTTCTTCCTATAGCTTCACCTTTTCTTTCCTCTATATGTGCATGTCCAAATTTCCTCTTCTTATAAGGCCATCAGTCATACTGGAGTAGAGTCCATCCTAATGACTTCATTTTAGCTTGATTGCCTCTTTAAAGACCCTGTCTCCAAATATAGTCACATGCTGAGGTACCAGGGGTTAGGACTTCAGCATATGAATTTTGAGGGAGCATAATTCAGCCTATAATAGCACGTATAACACTGGTATATCCAAATGTTTGTATTGCCTGTTTTCTCCTATCCATAACCCTGAGATATTCAAAGGCATTTATGTTTACTTGCAAAATGTGTCCAAGTGACTATAATTATGAGTGATTACTTTTCTAGACATTTATTTTTTTAACTTTTAAAATGAGTGTATAATAGATATACATATTTTGGGGTTACATGTGATAATTTAATACACTTATTTAATTCGTAAAGATCAAATCAGTGTAATTGGGATATCTGTCACCATAAATATTTGTTTTTATGCTAGAAATATTCAAATTATTCTCTTCTAACTATTTCAAAATATACAAGACATGATTTATTTTTAAGCTGTACTAGAAAGTTCTTGGTTAGGAATGATTACTCTACTTGGAGTGTTGCTCCATCTAGTGTTCACCATATTCTACTATTTTTTTCAAAGTTATAAAAATGAATAAAGGGGAAGTATGTTGGAGAAGGGGTTCTTTATTCAACAGAAGCCTATTATTCACAGAGCACTAAGTTCATAGTAAAAAAATATTGTTTCAAATACTATATGTGGAAGGAAAGAGGGGTTATATAATGATATTACTTTTAATAATTCAAATAATATCATTTTCATCATTTATCATCACTACCAATTACTATTTATTTTTATCCCGTGAGGAGATTGAGACTGGATCACTTGCCCAAAATGTCACAAATCTTGGTGAGATACATACAGATCATTGGTAGAGATACTATTTGCCCCAAATCTATATTAACTCCTGAGTTTAAGCTCTTAATTATACAGAATAAATACAAGGAAACAAAAAGACACAAACTTGTCATAATGCATTTTTAGATAAGAACACATCTAAGCATATACCTAAATGGTTACTCAAGTTTGCCTTCAATATTGTTATATCTTAACCTTTATCTTATATTGAAATAATACTTTATCTTTCAGTGCTTGTATCATTGTTGATATGCTGTGTCAAATATGTCTGTCCATCTCAGATAGTGAATTTATAAAGGACAGGACATAATTCACAACCAGATTAGCATTTTATATTTTATTTGATTGTATGTCTTGAATTGAAATTTTAAAATAAATAATCATTAGAAAGTTTGTATTTTTCTCTTTGTAGTTTTAAAGCATAATTTTTGTTTTTCTGTTGTATAAGTTGAATGAGGCAGCTTAACTTCCTGGAAACATCAGGAAAGGCTTCCAGGGCAACCTGAGTTTAGAAGTATAAACACAAGTTAGGAAAAGATGCTTTAGGAATACACAGAAGCCCTTGTAAATGCATAGGAGTATGTCAGAGCTTGGTATTTTGGGAGAAATATAAGTGGTAACAAATGCAAAGAGTGGTGGTAAGAGATGACAATGGACTGAAAAGCGTACGCCAAATTTAGAAGGTAATTACGAAGCTGCTGAAAGATCTTAACAGGAGGGTAGGGATGGTGGTAGAATGAACATATTGAACTTATCAAAACATCATGTAATAGGCAGTCTGAATAGGCCTATATTTATTAAATAAATTGAATCAATAATTAATAACCTTCTAAAACAGAAAGCACCAGGCCCAGATGGGTTCACTGGTGAATTCTAAATATTTAAGAAGGAAGTTATACTAATTCTCTATAATCTCTTCCAGAAGGTAGAAGGAAAGGGAATACTTTCTAACTTCCTCTATGGGGCCAGCATTACCCTAATACCCAAATCAGAGAAAGATATTACAAGAAAAGAAAATACAGACCAATGTCACTCATGAACATAAATGCAAAAATCATCAACAAAATATTAGCAAATCCAATCTAATAATGTATAAAAATAATTATGCATTATGACCAAGCACAATTTATTCTACGTATTTAATGCTGGTTCAACATTTGAAAATCAATTAATGTACTCCATCATATTAATAGGCTAAAGAAGAAAAGTCACATGATTATATCCGTAAATGTAGAAAAAGCATTTGACAAAATCCAACCCTCATTCATTATAAAAACTCTCAGCAAACTAGGAATAGAGGGGAACTGACTCAACTTAATAAAGAACCTGTACAAAAATCTTACAGCTAACATTATACTTACTGGTGAGAAACTGAAGCTTTCCCACTAAGATCAGGAGCAAGACAGGGACATCTCCTCTCACCAACCCTTTTCAACATCATATTGGAAGTCCTAGCTAATGTAATAAGACAAGAAAAGCAAGTAAAAACTATACAGATTGGCAAGGAAGAAAATAAAACTGTTTTTTTTTTTTTTTT
>NW_012155173.1:2703344-2703801 GCF_000956105.1 Propithecus coquereli | reverse complement strand
AGTCTCCTAATGTTGGCTGGTGTGACTGGCCCTGATTATGAAAGGTAAATTAGGGTTATTGCTATAAAGCAGGATTTACAATGGGGTGCTTCTGTGTACTACCATGCTCAGTTATTACAGTTAACAAAAAGCAAGGCAGGATTGGACACTTTGGGAATCAAAGTTTGCGTCAGTCCACCAGGCAAAGAACCTTAACTGGCTTAAGCTAGCCAAGGCAACCAAAACTTGAATGGGTAGAGGAGGGGAGTTAAAATATCCACTATGGCTTCTTGACCACTTGCATAAATGAGGACTATAGCTCTGTGTATATTTGCTCTCTCTTCTCTCTCGCTCCCTTCTCTTTCACCTTCCATTTTCCTACAGTTTTATATAGAGTGTTGTGGTACCAGTTATGTTTATCATTTAGTGACTTGCAGTTTTTTTCTTTTTTATGCATTTTGTGTGCAGCAATTTTATT
>NW_012155173.1:2699873-2703294 GCF_000956105.1 Propithecus coquereli | reverse complement strand
GGCTGGTCTCGAACTCCTGAGCTCAAACAATCCGCCCGCCTCGGCCTCCCAGAGAGCTAGGATTACAGGCGTGAGCCACCGCGCCCGGCCCAAACTGTTTTTGTTTATAGTTGATGTGATTGTCTATGTAGAAAATCTGGAAAAATTGACAAAAAAGAAAAAGAAAAAGAAAAACCCTCCTGGAACTATTATGCGATTATAACAAGGTAGCAGGAATAGGTTAATATACAAAAGTCGATTGCTTTCCTATATACCAGTTACAAACAAATGGAATTTGAAATTAAAAACAAAATACTATTTACATTAGCACCCCAACAATTAAATACTTAGGTATAAAGCTAACAAAAAATATATAAGATCTTTATGAGGAAAATTATAAAAATCTGATGAAAGAAATAAAAAACTAAATAAATGGAGAGAGATTCCATGTTTATGGATAAGAAGATTCAATGTTGTCAAGCTGTCAGTTCTTCCCAATTTGATCTATAGATTCAATGCAATCCCAATCAAAATCCTAGCAAATAAGTTTCTGGATATCAACGAACCGATTTTTTTTTTTGAGACAGAGTCTCACTGTGTTGCCTGGGCTAGAGTGCCGTGGCGTCATCCTAGCTCACAGGAACCTCAAACTCCTGCGCTCAAGCAATCTTCCTGTCTCAGCCTCCCGAGTAGCTGGGACTACAGGCATGCGCCACCATGCTCGGCTAATTTTTTCTTATATTTTTAGTTGTCCAATTAATTTCTTTCTATTTTTAGTAGAGACAGTGGTCTCGCTCTTGCTCAGGCTGGTTTCGAACTCCTGAGCTCAAACAATCCGCCTGCCTGGGCCTCCCAGAGTGCTAGGATTACAGCCGTGAGCCACCGCACCTGGCCCCAATTTTTAAGTTTATATGGATAGGCAAAAGACCCAGTATAGCAAACATAATATTGAAGGATAAGAACAAAGTTTGAGGACTGATACTTCTGGTCTTCAAGACTTATTATAAAACTATACTAATAAAGACAGGGTGGTATTTGCACAAGTATGGACAAATAGATAAATGGAACAGAGAGAGCCCAGATATATTAATAGGCACACACAAGTATGGTCAACTGATTTTTGGTAAAGGAGCAAAGGCAATATAATGGAGAAAAGATAGGTTTGTCAACAAGTAGTGCTGAACAGGATATTCACATGCGAAAAAATGAATCTAGACCTTACACCCATCACAAAAATTAACTCAAAATGGATCATAGATCTAAATGTAAAACTCTAAACTATTAATATAAAAGTTCTATGAGATAACATAGCAAAAAATATAGATGACCTTGGGTTTGGGCTGAATATTTTAGATCTAACACCAAAGGCATGGTCCATGAAAGAAATAGTTGATAAGCTGTACTCCGTTAAATTAAAAACTTTCACTCCATGAAAGACACTGTCAAGAGAATGAAAAGACAAGCCATAGACTGGGAGAAAATGTTTGCAAAAGACATATCTGATAAAGAACTGTCATTTTAGGAAAACTTACTTCCTCTCCAGTTAATAAAGAAAAGTTCTTTTTAAAAGAATGATGTAGATAATAAATGTAGAAGAAATGATAGAATCAGAAAATCACCATTTGGCAATGCCCACTCCTCAATGAAATAATTATTTCAGGCAATGATCACAGGGCTATTAAAAAAATTAGCAAATAAAGAAAATACAGCAAAATGGTAGCACGTTTTGAATCTAAGTGGTGGGTAAATTCTTTTAACATTCTGTATGATTACAAAGTAAATTAAAAGGTTGGAAGAAAAAGTCTCTCAATTTAAGATGAGGCCTTTCCCAGGAGGATCCATATTTCCTTATGCAAATGGAACCGTGATGACTGATCCACCAGTCATTGAGGCATGCCCAGATATATTTTCTAATGTGAACTTCTAGGGTAGATAAGTATAGTTTAAGCCTGAGCTGAGAACCCTGCCACATCTGAGTTATAATTTCTGCCGGATGCCTTCCTCTTTCTGATCCTTTCAGCTCTGTTTCCTCCCGTCTGTCTTCAAAGGGATCCTTGTAACACATATGAGCTTACTGTTGCATAGTCAGAACAGGATGCAAACCATCACCATCTGGGGAGCTTTTTCAGAACATACATGCCCAGAGCCTGATCTTCAGATATTTCAATTCACTAGGATCTTGGGTGGGACCTGGGCACATAATTCTGAAAAAAATATACAGATAACTCTGATGGACCTTTCTGAAAGAGAGGTGTTTCTATGAAACTAATCTTTAGGCTTTTACCAAATCAATCTATACACATAAGAAGGAATGGGGGAAGATATAGAAAGCAAAAAGATAAATGTGAAATTAAGAGACTAAAAAAATTCAGATTAATGGTATGATAATCATTAACACTGCGAACCAATATCTAATTCTCCTCTCTTTCCTAAAGCCACTTGAAGTTAGTGGCTTGTTACTGGCCTTTAAGTGGCTTTGACCAGTGAATTTATAAACAGCAATGGCCATCCAAAGCCATGTGACCGCAAAGAAAATGAGCAGCTCATGATGGTATTAAGTGGAGTTCACGTTCAAAAGAAGCTTCCTCTCAGATTGTTCATGTAATCCTTAATTTATAAACAGATAAACCACAGTACTAACATGGAAAGCAAAGGGTGAAGTACAGAAACTAGAATGAAAGATGATGATTCTAAGACTTGAAGTGATCAATCCTATGCACTTTTTAAACTGGTATACTTTATCCTTGGCATCCTTTCATTTCTCTTACCTGCTTCTTTTCTCCTTTATAGTGCATGGTACTAATTGCCCTAATTGCCATGTTGTCCTAGTCCAGCCAAGCTTGTATTCTCTTGTCAAAGCTCTCTTTGCACCCAGATTACTTACATTCCTTTTCTGGTATGTCTCTGATATTAGAAAAAAGTATTGAGTTGATTTCCCCTAATAAGCACATAATTAATAGGCAACCTCTTAACAGTTCTGAAGATAATTGTTATTTTTAAGAAGAATGCCTACCTATATCTAAGTAATTTAAATTTGAAAGAATTTCTTTCATTATAAGGATATAAAAAGATATTCGGGCAGTTTTAAAAGCTTTTTTTTTTTTTTTTGGTAGAGGTAAAGGCAATTTGGCTACATCTTGGAAGACCAGTTTTGTTTGTACGTAGCAATCTAAGCTATTCCAGCTTTTTCATAGATTTACTTTTCTACACAGATGAGCCTATACATTCTTCTTAAACTTTCAGTTTCACACAGTGTCTCCTTTGGCAACAATTGTGGGGATGTTGGTTTCATTGCATGAGTTGTTTGTAAGTCAGGACTTTCCTATCTCTTCGTTACTAGGTATCTTTGTTGTTAGGTCCCTGTCCTGAAGAGACTCAGTTGAGGAGGAAGGCAGTCTTTTAGAGGAATTGCGATTGGCTTTATTTACTAGGTGTCTACTTA
>NW_012155173.1:2694796-2696359 GCF_000956105.1 Propithecus coquereli | reverse complement strand
TTGGTACCATTGTTACATTCCATAAAACACGATCAATCAGAAATTCGGTTCACAGCCAGAGAAGTAAGTCTCCTAATGTTGGCTGGTGTGACTGGCCCTGATTATGAAAGGTAAATTAGGGTTATTGCTATAAAGCAGGATTTACAATGGGGTGCTTCTGTATACTACCATGCTCAGTTATTACAGTTAACAAAAAGCAAGGCATGATTGGACACTTTGGGAATCAAAGTTTGCGTCAGTCCACCAGGCAAAGAACCTTAACTGGCTTAAGCTAGCCAAGGCAACCAAAACTTGAACGGGTAGAGGAGGGGAGTTAAAATATCCACTATGGCTTCTTGACCACTCGCATAAATGAGGACTATAGCTCTGTGTATATTTGCTCTCTCTTCTCTCTCCCTCCCTTCTCTTTCACCTTTCATTTTCCTACAGTTTTATATAGAGTGTTGTGGTACCAGTTATGTTTATCATTTAGTGACTTGCAGTTTTTTTCTTTTTTATGCATTTTTATAATTTTCATTACTTTTTCAATAGGTAAGTGTAGCTCAAAAACCAAAACAATATAAAAGAGTATGCATTGAGAATTCTCACTCCTGTCGCTGTCTGCCTTGTTCTCTCTTGCCCTGCCCCCTATTAGTAACTATTTTAATTAGTTTCTTGTTTGTCTTTTTGGTATTTCTTTATACAAATACAAATATATATTCTTATTCTCCCCTCTCTTACCCAAAAGATACCATACTGTTTATACTATTCTGTACTCTCTGCTTTCCTCACTGCATAATATATATTAGTACACAGGGAGTTTCCTTGTTCTTTCCTACAGCTCTATGGATGTACCAATATTTATTTAACCTGTATACTATAGAAAATGACTTGAGTTTGTTTCTCATATTTGGCTTTACAAACAATACTGCAATGAATAACTTACACACCTCATTTTGTAAATGTGTAGGTATATTTGTATATAAATACCCAGAAGTGAGAGAGTTGCAGAATATTGACTTAGTATTACACTATATCTAGAATGGGATTAGCTATCATCTGTTTTAACAGTCAGGGACAACCAGGAAAATAGCAACAATTTCTAGTACTTACAACAGAGGAAATTAACGCAGGGAAGTGGTTACCAGGTGATGGAGGAACTGAGCACTTAACTGAGCAAATGAAGCAACTCAGAGATCAGTAACAACAGAAAAGCCATTGCTTGTAGCCTGGAAAGACAAAAGTAAGAAGGCTGAGTCACTGGATTCCAGAGTTGGGGGTCATTTTCTAGGGTTAGGGTGTCTACGGACCTGTTTGGTGGGAGCTGAGGCCACTGAGGAGATGCAGTCACTACCAGAGAAGTACCTGAGGAGAAGAGGAAGGAGGAGAAATATCCTGGCTTTTTCTTTCCTTCCTCTGCCCTCCAGTCTTTCAGAAGCCATCTGAAAGTGAGCCTGGGAGTCCCAATCAACAGGGGTGAACCAGCCCCCTTGCAATACAGAGCAAAGCAGGAGAAGGGCAAGGAATGGATTTGAGGACAAATGGGCTCAGAACCCACATAGTCTACCCCTTTTGCTACTGAGC
>NW_012155173.1:2692058-2694746 GCF_000956105.1 Propithecus coquereli | reverse complement strand
GTTGCTGTGAGCTAGGCTGACGCCACGGCACTCACTCTAGCCCGGGCAAAAGAGTGAGACTCTGTCTCAAAAAAAAAAAAAAAAGATAGACATGGGTCTGCTCTCATGGAGTTTATACCTTAGTGGTTCTGGAGAGTGGATTGCAGGCAGCACATCCTTGGGGTAATGATTATTTTTATAGGGATCAGGCAATAGACAGAAACTTCCTTTCATATTCCATGGTGGAAAAATAACATTGATATCATGAAATGGCAAAATAGCTAATCAGATTATTTTGTATGGTCATATGGGACTATGTACTCACTGAGGAAGATGCTCTGGGGAGCTAGGTGGTTATTGCCATGGACAAACTGAAAGGGGAACAAGAGTGATAGAACCATGATGGATGCCTTTAATGGCATTGGCTAATTTAAAGCAATAGACAATATACTCAAATTGTTAAGTGTTGCCTTAAGTAACAGAGTAAAACTCAAAGCCTTTATGGGATAGTTTTGGAAAAAAATCTCTTATAGCTTGTAGTGATAGGGCTGACATACTGAAAACCAAATTCAGAGATTAATTCTGTGGTTTGATTAATTATACCAATACATGAACTCAAAAATTTTGTATTTTATAGGAATGTTAGGTTAAGCTAGATTAGGGAAGAATCGGGTCTTAACAAATGGAATAGATATATTCTGGGAGAATGAAAGAAATCAGGGCCTGGCAAATCCTAAATTCCTAGATTCATTTAAAACAAGGTTCTCAACTACGACACTATTAACATTTTGTACTGGATAATTTTTTGTTGTGGGGAGCTGCCCTGTACATTGTAAGATGTTTAACAGCATCTCTGTCCTCTATCTACCATATGCCCCCACCCCATGACAATCAAACATGTCTCCAGATATAGCCAAATATCTCCTCAGGCGGGGAAAGGGAGGAAAATGCCTCTGGTTTGAGAAACACTGGTCTGAAGTGTTTCCTGTTGTGCAGTTCTTGCATACGGAAACTATAGTTCATTGAGTAAGAAAACTAAGAAAACTAAGAAGTTGTCTCATGCCCCACTTCTGTCATTACTGCTTGTCTGGTACCAGTATGCAAACTTAACATGCCTAGGAAGGCAAGATGTGGGATCAAAGGAGGGAAGGTTAAATGTTATATCCACAAGAATTATTGGAATTTGCTAATTTATGTCATGAAAATATGAGGGATATTTGTAGGAATATATTTGAGAGTGCTTGAATATGAAAACAGAATGTAATTTCAAATTAAACTGAATTTATTGATGAGACTGCACATGCCAGAGATTTGGAAGTCCATGTGCTTGCTCGGGCAGCCAGCTATAGTTCTAACAATGAACTGAGCTGGTTAATGTCAAATAGTGTTGAAAGGCCAGAAAGAATTTGGCTGAATGTAGAGGAAGGAATTAAAAAACATTAGGAAATTGGAGTGCTAGATTAGATGTGTCATGCAATCTTCCCATGTACTCCTCATATATATTCTGGTATGGCCCAGAAGACTCCCAGTTTAGTTTTGGCATAAGGAATGCCTTCCTTAGTGAAGGAAGGATCAGAAACTTTAAAAAGTGCTTTACTGGCTGCCCTTTCTGGGCCAAGAATGCTGATGGGAGCAGTTACATTTGGAACTCGAGTTCTAATCTCTGTGGGAGTGGCGGAGCCGTATGACAGAAATGAATAAGTAGTGGGCATGATCATCAAATAGACAGCAGGGTGAATATGATAATCAAATCTCAAGGAAGTTCTACTACAGTTAGTTAAATTAATTTATTAAAATTTATTTATTTTTAAAATTTATTTTTCCCCAGCTTTATTTAGGTATAATTGACAAATAAAGATTGTATATATTTACAGTATACAGTGTGATAAAATTTTGATTTATGTTGACATTGTGAAATGATTAAATCAAGCCAATTAACATAGCCATCACTTCACATACTTATCATTTTTTGGCAAAATTTATTTTTAATTGTAGGAGTAATAGATGAATATTTCTTATTGTTAAAAATGCAAACAAAATAAACAAAACAACTCTGCCACCCCACCCAGACTCTTAGCAATTTTGAAGAGTACTGGTTAGATATTTGGTAGGCTTTGCCTTAGTTTAGATTTGTCTGATATTTGGATTTGTCATGATTAGATTGAGAATGTGCACTTGGGGGAAGAATATCACCGAGGTGAACTGCCCTTTCCATTGCTTCGTTTAAGGGGTGCATGATGTCTGCGTGACTGGTGATGTTAACCTTGATCACTTGGTTAAGGTGGTGTCTGAAAGATTTTTCCAGTTACTCTTTTTCTCTTTCCATACTCTACAAGCCAGTTGCTAAGTCCAGCCCACACTCAAGGAGTGGGGAATGCATTTTAAACCTCCATTCTATCAATCTTTATTAATACCCCTTTTTATCCCCACTTCCAAAAGTCCACTTGTTTCCTGAGCCTTTAGAAGATTCTGTGATATACATCACTTTAATTTTTGGCTTTGCCCACTATATCCTAAGCCATTTTTCTGCATTCCAGCTTCCAAAATTTTGTTGCTATTACTTCCTCTCCTCTCTGTATTCATGGGTTTATGGGTTTTGAAAAACCCCTTTACTATAGTTTTAGTGGGGTTTCAGAGGAAATAAAATTGGATTATTATGTTCAATCTGCCTTTTTTATCTGGACGCTTTGGGGGAAACATTTTTTTTTT
>NW_012155173.1:2687170-2688528 GCF_000956105.1 Propithecus coquereli | reverse complement strand
TACTGAGAGGTGCCCCATAGCACCCCTAGACATAGTCCTCCCTGGCCTCGCTGTGTAGCGGCAACCCAATTTTTCTTTAATAGTCAGGATCAATCACTCCAGCCAGTAACTCCCTTCGTTGCCCCTTGGTTCAGTTGCGTAATAAGTCTAAAATGGCCAGATAGCTGTTAGAAGTTCAATGGAAGCATTCTTCCTTTGGGAATTAAGACCACCAAACCAACAGAGTTTAAGTTATGGGAAGCAGAAATTCTGTGAATAGATGTAATAATGAGAAAAGCCATTTTCTCTTCTACCCCTTGACCTTGGACCTGTGTGGTGTTCTGGCTATGGGAAAAACAGTGCCATATATTGGTTGATGGCTCAAAGGATGTATTGCTCTTTGAAGACAGATTCCCAACCTTATAAATTATTGTTTCTTGGCTAATGCCATAACTGAGGCTTTGGTAGGTCATCCCGTCATGCTTAGGCCACCTGCTTCTGGGTGATGGGTTATATGATAAGACTAGTGATTTCAATGGTTTACAAAACCTAGTCACTTCTTTTGTGAGATGTGTTCCTTAGTTAGAAGCTGTGATGAGTGGGATAATATGACAGTGAGCAAGGAATTATATGGTGCTGCTGGCAGAAACACAATGGGCAGGAAAGGCACATGTAGACCCAAATAGGTGCCAATTTATTGCAAACAAGCGGCTTTCCCTCACATGATGGAAGAGGTGCACTATAATCTATCTACCAACACATGGTTGACTGATCCCCTTGGGAAATGGTGCTATGCTGGGGACTCACAGTTTAGATTGTTTCTGCTCTTGGTAATTTGTGCACTTAACCATGCCAATAGCCAGATTAGCTTGATGACAGGAAGTCCAGGTTGTTGGGTCTATGCTTTCATCCCTGCCACTGTGGCCGTTTTGTGTATAGGCCCATTGAAACACTAGGATGAGGACAGATGCTGACTGATAACCACAGGACAAGCCATCTTTTCACTCCTGTTATTGAGGCCTTCTCTACAGTTGCTGTCCTTTGGTAGCACTCACACTAATTTCTTCATAGTTTGTGCTTATTCTGAAAGATCTGTGCATGCATCTTTTCTTTAGTCTCTTTTGTTATCAATCTTTCAGGCTTGTTCTTTTCAATTTCATGACAAACTGACCAAAAGCATTATTCATTGTCCATGAATGAATGTACACCTATGCTAAGGGCCCCTTCTTTCTTGGCCAAGGGTACAGCAATATGTACTGCCAAAAGTTCTGCCCTTTGGGAGGATTTTTCCTTCACCATTCTACTTTATCAGCATCCCTGCGTGAGTATTCTGGCATAATGTGTAGACTTTTCTGTGAACCAGTTTTTAAACAAATTTT
>NW_012155173.1:2683421-2685445 GCF_000956105.1 Propithecus coquereli | reverse complement strand
CAGATTTTAGGATTTTTTTTCCCTATTTCTGTGAAGAATGTCATTTGTATTTTGATAGGGATCAGGCTAAGTTTTTTTTCCTCCTTCAACAGATCATAAAGAACTCTCCATGAAACCTTAAGTGTGGGTTGAGGGAGGAGCCACAAGGTAGCAGAAATAGGTCAGGGGTAAGAATGCTGTGGGGGTCTGAGCCACCTGCTCATGTAACTTGCTTCTGTTGTGAACTTTCTTGAGTCTGATCTTGTACATACAATTTCCGTTTGATATGGATTGCTGCTGCAAATGCCCATCTTTATGGCTAGACTCTTGTTCATAATGGGCATCTTAGGTCATAGAATTATTTACTATCCCATTGTTGAACATTTAGTTTTTACCAGGATATAATAGTAAGCTATGAGCTGCTGCTTGAAAGAAGAATAATTTTCCTATTGAGGCTTGCCAAAGGAGCCATGCAGCCTTCTTACCCCTGACATTTTGAACACTATTGGATGGCTTGGAGTGCTACTGTGGCTTTCATCACTGCCTGGGCCCATTACAGAACCTTCTCTTGCTCCAAGCATCACTTAGAAGTAGCAGCCTTACAAGTTACTTGGTATAAATGGGTCTGAGCAGCATATCCAAATGTGGTTTGTGTTGCCTACAAAATCTAAAGATGTTCAGGACTGGCATACCATTGATCCTGAATTTGGAGAACAAGGACTCCATAACATTACCTATTGATATGGTGGCCAGATGCGATTTTCGCTATTTTCTCTTCACATATAGTTGTACGTAAAATAGTACATTTTGTGAGGTAGGAAATTTTTTGACCTTATGGTAAGAAGGATATGTGTCCTGTAAGCTGGGTGGACATTTCTTTCTTTCTTTTTTTTTCTTTTTTGTCTCCATAGCATCTCTTGGTCTGACAAACTTCCCTTCTCAATTTAGGTGGTTCTGATGAGTAGAAGTTACCAGACACAGAAGCAAGAGGGCATTCTAGAAAATGAGAATAGGAGAAGCAAAGGCCTACAGGCGTGATGGGTTCTGGGAGCAGCAGTTACTTCGTTAAGAGTAATAAGTGGCATTGGGGGTAAAGAGTACAGAGAGTGGTGGGAGATAAAAGTGGAAGAAAGGACTGCGTAGGGCTACACTGTGAGGAGCTTTATGTGCCATGCAAGAATGTCAACAAAATCCTATGGCCTGATGGAAGCTGGTGACTTTTTCCAGGACTGTGATGTGATCTAATTGTGTGAAAGACATTCTGTGAGCATGAGAAGGGAGAATTGGAGATGGGCAACACTGGGGTAGAATTGTTACATAAGATTACTTAGTAAGCCTGAATAGGATGATGAGATGTGAGCTAAATAAGATAGAATTAGAGGAGAAAATGAATTTAAGTGATACATAGGAGGTGGAATTGACAGATTCAGTGACTGACTACACGTGGAGTGGAAGGAGAAAACAAAAATTTATATATGTGGTCAAAAATTTTACACTTGTGTGACACAATTCTGGTTTGAGTTTGAGAGGGGTTCAGACAGATCTAGGCCTAATGTAGAGTGACCAACTGTTATGGCTAATCCAAGACTAAGGGATTTCCTGGGATGTGAGATTTCGTGCACTAAAACTGGGAAAGTCCCCAGCAAACCAGGATGAGTTGGTCACACTAGCTTACTACGAACTTGTGGGCAGATTAGTGACATGCTTATTGGCATGAGTACTGAGACACCTCCTGGGACAACCCCGACTCAGTGAGAGTGCCTTTAGTGGTGCAAGGAAATTGTAGTTCTTTATACTGTATGGTAGCTGTCATTCAAATCCACCACCCAATGGATCCAATCTGGGGTTACAGGGAGACAGGAGATTAGAGATAAAATAAGAAAGAACTGTTTCCCTAATCTGCAGCCCCCTCTAACAAAGTGTAACCAAGAGGGGATAGATTCTTTCTCACCGTGGACTACCCCATAGCTCTGGAAACCTGAGGGCTTTAGTGCATTGGTGACTTCAGTTGAATATAGGTTGGGGGAGTTGCAAGGAATGGGGAT
>NW_012155173.1:2682591-2683371 GCF_000956105.1 Propithecus coquereli | reverse complement strand
ACTGCAAGTGGTTAGGGTTCTTTACTTGGTTGCATGACTTACTCGGCATTTCAACAGAGAGAATTAAAATAAGAATTTGGTTAAGAGATTTTTGGGAACTGAAAAAGCAAAAGAAAGGATACTGAATTAACAGAGAGATAGTAACTATAGGAAGAAGCTACCACTCCTAGGTCTGGGGAGACAAAAGGAAGTTTGTATAAAAGGAAACTGGAAGGAGAGGCATCTCGGATTTCTGAGGTGGGGCCACTGCCTGGCTGTTGCTGACGTCTTTGATTGGGCATGTTGAGGCTGGTTCTAGGAATGCCAAAACAATGTGAATATTATAATTGATAACCACTTGTCAGGAAAGAACTATATCCCCTCTTTCTCCTTCTGCTTTGAAGAACTTAACAGGAAGCCAAGTGGCAAAGTAGAAATGCAGTTCTCATAGTCCCAGCCCTGTCATCACAAAGCAGAGTATAAAAAGTGTGGGTTTGGACTGAGAGACAATGGCAAAATACCTGAGACAGCTCATCACTTTGCATACTCAACATCCATACACATTTTGTGTGTATATTTGAGTGTCCTATATGGCAGTAACAAATTGCAGATTTTCTTTAACAAGACACAGCTAACCTTTGTAGAAATAGGCACTCTCACCCTTTCCCCAAATGTCATTACCTGAATCTTTGGATTTTGTTAATTATGCCTCAGTTCAGTTAGAGTCCCTCATGAATGTTCTGTTACTGAAAGATTAAAATTTAAAGTTAACCACTGCCATTAATTTTTTTCGTTGTTTTT
>NW_012155173.1:2677079-2678751 GCF_000956105.1 Propithecus coquereli | reverse complement strand
ATTTTTAATGACACATAATAATTGTACATATTTATGGGGTGCATAGTTATGTTGTGATACATATAGTGTATGGTGATCAGATTAGGGTAATTAGCATATCCATCATCTCAAACATGTATCATTTCTTTGTGTTGGGAACATTCAATATCCTCCTTCTAGCTACTTGAAACTGTATAATATATTATTGTTATCTATAGTCATCCTACAGTGCTATAGAACGCTAGAAATTATTCCTCCTATCTAGCTGTAATTTTGTATCCTTTAACAAATCTCTCCTTATCCCTTCCTTCCCCCTACCCTTGCCAGCCTCTAGTATCCTCTGTTCTACTTTTTACTACTATGAGATCAGCTTTTTTTTTTTTTAAACTTTCACATGTAAGTGAGAACATGTAGTGTTTAACTTTCTGTTCCTGGCTTATTTCATTTAATATAACATCCCCAGTTCCATCTATGTTGCTGCAAATGACAGGATTTCGTTCTTTTTTATGGCTGAATAGTATTCCATTGTCTATCTATACCACATTTTCTTTATCCATTCATCTGTTGTTGGACACCTAGGTTGATTCCTTATCTTGGCTCTTGTGAATAGTGCTACAATAAACATGAGGGTGCATATTTCTCTTCAATATACTGATTTTCTTTCCTTTGGATAAATGCCAGAGGTAGGATTGCTGGATCATATGGTAGTTCTATTTGTAGTTTTATGAGAAGCCTCCATACTGTTCTCCATAGTGTCTTTACTAGTTTACATTCCCACCAACAGTGTATAAGAGTTCCCTTCTCTCTACATCCTGATCAGCATTTATCATTTTTTGTCTTTTCGATAATAGCCATCCTAACTGGGGTGAGATGATACCTCATTGTGGTTTTGATTTGCATTTCCCTGATGATAAGTGATAGTGAGCATTTTTTTCTTATATTTGTTGGCCATTTGTATGTCTTCTTTTGAGAAATATCTGTTTGGATCATTTCCCCACTTTTAAATTAGATTGTTTGATTTTTTACTGTTGAGATGTTTGAGTTCTTTGTATATTCTAGATATAAATCCCATGTCAGATTTATAGTTTGCAAATATTTTCTTCCATTCTATAGGTTGTCTTTTCACTCTGTTGATTGTTTCTGCTGTGCAGAAGATTTTTGGTTTGATATGATCCCATTTGTTTATTTTGCTTTTGTTTCCTGTACTTTTGAGGTCTATTTTCCCAGACCAATGTCCTGAAGTGTTTCCCATATATTTTCTTCTAGTACATTTATTGTTTCAGGTCTCACATTTAGGTCTTTGATCCATTTTGAGCTGATTTTTGTATAGGGTGAGAGGTGGGGGTCTAGTTTCATTCTTCTGCATGTGGATAGCCAGTTTCTCCAGCACCATTTATTGAAGAAACTGTGCTTTCCCCAGTGAATATTCTTGGTGTCTTTGTCAAAAACCAGATGGCTGTAAACAGTAAAAATAGGGTATTAAAAAAAAAGGAAAGAAAAAAATCAGTTGGCTATAAATGCGTGGATTGATTTCTGGGTTCTCTATTCTGTTCCATTGGTCTGTGTATCTCTTTTTATGCCAGTACCATGTTATTTTGGTTACTATAGCTTTGTCGTATGTTTTGAAATCTGGTAGTGTGGTGCCTCCAGCTTTGTGCTTTTGCTTATGATTGTTTTGGCTATTTGGGGTCTT
>NW_012155173.1:2671478-2671822 GCF_000956105.1 Propithecus coquereli | reverse complement strand
ACAGTTTCTCAGACTTTTCTTGTTTACGATGACTTTGACAGTTTTGAGGAATATTGATGACTACATAGTTTTGAGGGACTGCAGAATGTCCCTCAGTTGGGATTTGTCAGATGTGCTTATCATGATTACACTAAGATTATGGATTTTTGGGAGGAAGACCACACACAGAACTAAGTTGCTTGTGTTAGATTCCTAAGATAGTCATAACAAAGTACCACAAACAGGGTGACTTGAAACAACAAAAATTTCTTCTTCTTCACAGTTCTGGAGGCTAAGCCCAAAATCAAGATGTTGGCAGGGTTGGTTTCTTCTCAGCGCTGTGAGGAAGAATCTATTTTATGCCT
>NW_012155173.1:2669859-2671428 GCF_000956105.1 Propithecus coquereli | reverse complement strand
CTATGCACATCCTCCTGTATACTTTAAATAATCTCTAGATTAATACAATGTAAATGCTATGTAAATAGTTGTTATACTGGATGTTTTAGGGAATAATGACGAAAAAAAAGTCTGTACATTTTCAGAATTTTTTTTTTTTAATATTTTTAGCCCTCAGTGGGTTAAATCCATGGATGTAGAACTTATGGATACGGAAGACTGACTGCGTGTGTTGGCTCTGTTTCATTGAAGAACCTTGAGTGATAATAGTTCCTGGCCTACTTTTTAGGGTTGTGGTTGTAATAGCAATATATATTTCAAAGCCTATGCAGAGCTATTCTGGACTTTGTTCACCTGGTACCCCTGAGGTTCCTGCTTGATTCTGTTGATGCTGCCTGTAGGGGTGGAGTGTACTTTCTCAGGCCTGGTCCTGCCAGTTGAAGTGTGGGAGATGCTAAGCCATGGGTCAGTGAATGTTTCCCTATCCTTGCCCTCTGAGTTGGCCAGTGCCAGCCGGGCTCTTGCTTGATCCTTACTGGTATTGCTTAGTGAGGTGGGGAGGTAGAAGGTGCTTTTTGCGCTCCCTAGTGCTAGGTGATGGGTGGAGATTGCTGGGCCCGTGGAACAGGAGATGTTTCCCAGGGCCTGGTCTCTAGGGTCATCTGGTGCCAATGAGTTTCTTATTGCATCTTGGCTAGTGTTGCTGAGGTGGGAGGCATCTACCTGGACTGCTTTCTGCCACTGGTGTTGGAGGGGAAGAGTCAGGGAATAGTGGCCATGGGTCATCCTATGAGTCAGGAATCTGGGCATGGCTTAGCTGGATCTTCTGCTTCTGGATCTCTCACAAAGCTGTAATCAAGGTGTTGGCTGGCATTGAGGTGTCATCTGAAGACTATCCTGGAAAAAGATCTGCTTCCAAGCTCATTTATGTGGTTGGTAGCAGTATCCAGCTCCTTGAAGGTTGTTGGACTGAGGGCCTCAGTTCCTTTCTGGCTATTGGGTGGAGGCTGCCCTCTGTTCCTTGCTGTGAGGACCTCTCCAACATGGCAACTTGCTACATCCAAGGCAGCAAGCAAGAAAGTCTACTAGTAAGACAGAAGTCACAATCTTATGTAACCTAATCCTGAAAGTGACATCTCATCATCTCTGTCATATTCTCTTGGTTGGAAGCAAATCACTACATTCATCTCACACTTAAGTTGAGGGGTTGGGGGAGGCAGATTATGCAAGGACGTGAATGTCAGAATTGGATCATTAAGGGCCATCATAGTCTGCCTCCTATAGTCATCATCAATATTCCTTATAATTTTACTGTTTTCATGATCAATAGTACTTATCATTTATAGAATACTTATTAAACCTCAGTTTTTTCTCCCATAAAAGGAGATTAAAATAATAACTGTGATTTTAGAACTTCTAGTTCTTATAATTATAATATCTCACTAAATTTATGAAAACATAATCAATGTGACGACATATTCTTATGGAGGTGGTTGCTCTTTTTCATGAACCACCATAGCATTTTAGCCATGTCTTCCTTGTGATTTTGAGCACTTTTAAAATTGCAAAAGAAATATTTACGAATAATCT
>NW_012155173.1:2666971-2668054 GCF_000956105.1 Propithecus coquereli | reverse complement strand
CTAACTGGATATTAATGAAAAGATTCCCAAGTAGTGTTAGGAACTCAGCCAAAACTGGAGAAAATAACCACTATAAATAATTATACAGGATAGCCAAAAATAATGATTATGGTTAATTATGAGTAGTTCTTTGAATGTTGAAAGTCCATGGGTGCTTATACATATTTTTCCAAAATAAAAAAGGATGAATATTAGTAAACACCTACTTTCCAGTAGCAAATACAGCCAAGCCTATGGTAATATTCAGCTTCTTATAATATTTTTCCAGGGCGTGTCTATTGTAAGTTCCTTCCCATATGATTGGAGCAAGCCAGTGAGTTCTTGCTATAACATCAGGTCGTTTTCTGTTGAACAAATAAGAAACGAATTAAGCAGGTATCACTTTTTTATGACAGTAGAAATTGTTGTCCAAGTGATAATGGCTAGTGACTATAGAGTACTTACTATGTGACAGGCACTGTGTTTAAGTGCTGATATAATTAATTTAATTCTGGCAATGTCCTATAAGCTAAGTACTATTATTATCCTTATTTTTCATATGAAGAAACTTGGGCACAGATTGGTTGAGTTAATTGCTTTGTGTGACACACTTAATAAATGGCAGAGTCAGGATTCAAGATCCAACTAGTCTGGCTTCAGAGTATATGCTTTAGTCATCACACATACTGTCCTTTGAGCCAGGGATTGTTTTCTTTGAGCTCTGACTGCAGCTTAAACCTAGGTAGCCCAATATCTGAACATTTCTCTGGTTATTGCCTAAAGCTGATAGTATCAATGTCTTCTTATGTGTCCTCGTTTTTTTCTCCTTCTCTTTTTTCTTTTTTTCTCTCTTTTCCTGGAAGATCTAGAATACTACTCCCTTTTCACCTTTTCCCTAATGCTTTACCCATCGATGCAACCAGAATGAAAATATCAGTGCCAAAAGGGAGAAAAACGTTAAATTTGCTTCTAATAATAATAACAAAATGTACAGCAGAAGTAGCAGCATTAATAATAATAAACAGTTTGGCTAGAATCAAGGCATTAAACTATTAAAGCAAATTAAGAACTTCATTTTGGAAGAAGTCGAATACAAAGTGAGAA
>NW_012155173.1:2664404-2666921 GCF_000956105.1 Propithecus coquereli | reverse complement strand
TTCTTCTTCACAGTTCTGGAGGCTAAGCCCAAAATCAAGATGTTGGCAGGGTTGGTTTCTTCTCAGCGCTGTGAGGAAGAATCTATTTTATGCCTCTTTCCTAGCTTCCGGTGATGGCTGGTGATTTTTGGCATTCCTTGGCTTGTAGGTACATCATTCTGATCTCTGCCTCTGTCTTCACGTGAGTAACCTCTCTTTTTGTCTGTGTTAAAACTTCCCTCTTCTTATAAGGATACCAGACATATTGGATTAAGGCCTATGTTAATAACCTCACCTTTACTCAACTAATTATATTTGCAAAGACTCTATTTCCAAATAAGGTCCCATTCATGGGACTGGGGGTTTAACGTGAACATATCTTTTTGGGGGGACATGATTCAACCCATAACAGTGCTATTCTTATGTCATATGAAGGATATAGATTATCAATATGGCTTATCACTGTTGACGTTAACCTTGATCACTTGGTTAAGGTGGTTTTTGTCATTTCTTCACTTTAAAGTTACTCTTTTCTCCCCTGCTTCTATATTCTATATTGTCCTCTTTGGAAGGAAGTCACTATGTACAGCCCATACTTAATGTGTGGGAAGTTATTCTCCACCTCCTTGAGGGCAGAGTAGCTACATAAATTATTTGGAATTCTTTTGCAATCATTCACTTATTCATATCTGTGTGGACTCATGGATATTTATTTTATACTTTGGGTTACATTATTTATTTTGTTGTTTAAATTTTTCCATTGGAAGCTCTTTTAGTTGGCTTCTGTGTCCCTTTGACATATGCCCATCATTGTGTTCTTTTTGAGCACTTCCTTCCTTTCTGGCACTAGAATATATTCCAGATCATTTTGTATATTCCCTACTCGTGCTCCAGAATCAGCCATTTCTCCATGGAGCACCTGCTTCCTTTTACTGAGGAATGGTATCAGAAACCAAGACTTGGGTGCTAGGTCTATTTGTTGCTACTGGGGTGTCATTGTTTCTAAGCCCCTCTCAGCTGACAGAACAAGGAGATATATGTTTCTACTAACGTGTATTTACATACATATTCATAAATATTCCTACATGTATCCATTTGTATCTGTATTGAGCTAAACATGAATTCATACTAATGTCTCCAACTCTCATCCATTACCACATGGATCATTCTGGCCTCCTCCTCTAGCTTGTCTGTAACCTGCTTCTCCAACAGTGAGAAACCATCTGCCATCCATTTACTTAATCGTTCAATTCCAGTATGTTCATGTACGGTGATTGCAGAATTATTAGCCCATACTCCTATGGGTTAATAATTCAGCCTTATGTGTGGTTCCTTGTATCTTTAGTCTTATAGTCTCCACTCATTTCTGAAGTTACATTCCAAAGTTCCAAAGTTAAGATGTTTTCCTCACAATCTCTTTAGTGAGGTCATTTCATACATTTATAATACTGTTAGATTTTTTTTTATCATGGTCTACTTTCTATCCTGGGATCTCCTGACTTACTATATGATTTTTTAAAAATTTGTATGCATTTAAGTCTACTCCGTGCCGTTAAGTTCTGTGGGATTTGACACATGGATAGTGACACGTATCCACTACTACTGTATTTACAGAATAGTTTCACTATCCTGAAAAAGTGCTTCACTTGTTTAACCCTCCCCTCCCCAAACCCACTGATCTGTTTATCATCTCTATAGTTTTGCCTTTTCAAAAGAGTCATATAAATGGAATCATACAGTATGTAACCCGTGATAGTTAATTTTGTGTCAACTTCAGTGGGTTAATGGATGCCCAGTGATATGGTTTTCATTGTTGGCCCCTCCAAATCTCATGCTGAAATTTGATCCCCAGTGTTGAATGTGGGTCCTGGTGGGAGTTGTTCAGGTCATGAGGGCACCAATCCTCATGAAAGGATTGATGCCCTCCCTCAGATAATGAGTTCTCAATTTGCTTTATTGGTTCATGGGAGAGCTGGTTGTTTAAAAGAGCCTGGCACCACCTCCTCCCTCTCTTGCTCTCTCTCTTGCCGTGTGTCACGCCTACACGCCCTTTGCCTTCTGCTTTGATTGGAAGTTCCCTTAAGCCCTCATCAGAAGCAGATGCTGGCACAGTGTTTCTTGTACAGTTTGCAGAATGGTAAACCAAATAAGACTCTTCTCTTTATAAATTACCCAGTCTCAGGTATTCCTTCACAGCAATGTGAAACGTACTAACACAACCAGATAGCTGGTAAAACATTATTTCTGGGTGTATCTGTGGGGGTGTTTCTGGAAGAAGTTAGCATTTGAATTATAGACCAAGTAAGGAATATCTGCCCTCACCTGTGTGGGCAGGCTTCAATCCACTGAGGGCCTGACTAGATCAACAGGGTGGAGAAAGGGTGAATTTATTCCCTGTTTGAGCTGGGAAATCTGTCTTCTCCTATCCTCAGACATTGGTATTCCTAGTTCTTAGGACTTAGTCTTTGAACTGAATTACACCACCAGCCTTCCTGGTTCTCCAGCTTGCAGATGACAATTTTGGAACTTCTCAACTTC
>NW_012155173.1:2649978-2650602 GCF_000956105.1 Propithecus coquereli | reverse complement strand
TAAATAAACCCACCAGGAATTTATTTTTATGTATGGCATAAGATGGGGGCCAACTTTTTTTCCACTTGTATTGCCAGTAGTAACAGCATAGCTTATTAAAGAATCCATCCTTTTTCCACTGACTTTTAAAATACTATTTTTGTTATACGTCAGCTTTCATACTTAATGTGATCTAATACTAGATTCACTACTCCTCTGATCTACTCCTTGTTGATTTGATTACAGTAGTGTTATAGTATGTTCTGATATTTGTTAAGACAAAATCCTCTTAACTTTCTTGTTTTTCACGCTTTCCTTTTCTGAGATATTTATTCTTTCATATTTACTTTAAGCTTATAGTTTTTTTCTTTTTAATAAGAATCAACAATGAAGATCTTTACCAACATCTAATATATTGACGAAGTCATTTCATTTCTTCTCTGAATATATATCTTAAGCTAAAAGCCTATGTGATACTTAATAATAAAACACAAGGCTTCCAATTAAAGAATGCTTGCTACCACCACTATTACATTGTTATGAAAGTGCTGTCATTACAGTTGGATAAGAGGTTTTATTCATTTATTTATTCTACAAGTATTGAGCCGCTATATGTCTAGGTCCTTTTCTGGGTACATTCTCGTA
>NW_012155173.1:2647896-2649928 GCF_000956105.1 Propithecus coquereli | reverse complement strand
ATCACCTCATGATGTTACAATAGATGATGGGACTTTGTGTTTCTCCTGTTTTGGGAAGATGAGCTTCTTTATCTAAGTGAAGGTTGAGAAATGATTCTGAATGGGAAAAGAGGTGAATTGTGCTAATTGTTCTCCATTTACTCCCCCATCTACCCTCAGCCCACCTCTGCCAGGCTGTATATCCCTTGATCTATGGCTTCCAGTGGGTTCTGCTAATGGGAGGCACCAGCATATGACGAGAGGACAGGAAGATAAAAAGGTTGAATTATCTATTTTCCTCCTCTCCCTCTAGTTTTGTTGAGACCTTGACAGTGGCCGTGTCCTTCTATGACTAAAACTTCTGTTGGGTGGCTCTTTTCATGGATCGGGCAATCTCTGTTCTCTGTAATACCATTCCTTTCCTTGCCTCTTTAGGCCTAGGGGCGATCACAGCTTCCTATTGTTGCAAGCCCCTGAGTGCCTCCAAGTTCTGTAAACCTTGCCCAAATCTCTGCGAACAATCCCATCATTGAAATTGCTGCATCTCACTTGAGTTGTTTTCTTACACTCCAACAGATTCAGTATCTGAGCACATTAGAAAACACCACATGAGACATGAGCAGTTGGTATTCAGTAGAATACAAGGTGACCTGATCATGAAGTATAATATTTGCAATGAAAGTTTCCAGAAAGTGTACAGATAGAATGTTAAGTTTCATAGTACTGTACTATAGAGTATCATAGATGTGATATAGAAAGAAGCATAATGATAAAGGAGGTAAATAGTATATATAGCCTAAGATATCCACATTCTTAGAAAATGGGTATTAAAATGAATTTGAAATTTCAATGCTAGAAGGTATTACTAAGATTTGATGTTATGTGATTCATGTTAATAAGATGGGAGGGTATAATTTATTTGGAAAGTATATCTAGAGAGAAAGAGTGGGGACTCCTCTTTTAAGTGAAGGCTATATTTACCTATATTTAGATCTAGGAAACTGAGCATGAATCTAAATGGAGAAGGAAACAGAAGTGATACAGGGGGAATATACCATGATCTGAAAGAATCATGATGGAATAGTACTAGAAAATTGCCAGGGTGTATGTTCTCCACATCTACTCTTGCTCTATCAGTATACGGTTTCTCCACCCCGTCTTCCTGGCTAGATCACCATCATTAGTAGCTTAGTTTGTGCCCTTTCTTTTTCTCCATATTTATGTGATTCTATAGGTAACATGTATACAATATGCACATATATATAGATACGTATTATCCAGACTTTTAAAATCATATTTATTTTACAATTATGAGATGATATATACTTTTCTGCATCTTGTTTTTATCACTCAGTACTACTTTGTGGAAATCTCTCTAGGTTATCTGGAATAGTTCTTATGTATTCTTTTTAATAGCTACATAATATTCCAAGATGTGGACAGTTTGTTTAGTCATTTTCTTACAAATGGGTATTCATTTTATCTCTGGAACTTTTGTCACTATGAAAACTGATACAATAAACTTTCTTAATCTTATGTCCTTATGTTTTGATGCTGTTATTTTTACTGGATAGTTCCAGCTCCAGGAGTGAGATTGCTGGGTCTAGGGCTATATGTATTTTTATTTTTAATGGATTCCATCCAATTATTTTTTAAAAGGCTATAATACTTCACATTTCCACTTGCATTTTCTCGATACTATTAGGTTTTAGATTGTAAAATTTCCAGACTAATGGGTATAGATAGCAGCTCATCATTGCATTATTTTATATTTCTCTGCTTTTTTTTTTTTTAAGACAAGTGAAGTGCAGTAGTGAGAAGGGGGGAAAGTAGTAGAACAAGGAGTTCAGTCTGTAACTGACTGTGAACAATCAAAGTGAGAAAACTCATCACCTTCAGACCAGCCTCTATTTCTCAGATCTCTAGGGAATTTGAGCACCTTTTCATAAGCTTTTTGGCCATCTCAGTGTGTTCTACTATGAGTTTCATATTTTTCTATTGCATTGTTACTTTTTTCTCAGAAATTTATGAGTGCCCTGTATTTAGATAATTA
>NW_012155173.1:2646385-2647846 GCF_000956105.1 Propithecus coquereli | reverse complement strand
AGATACAAATCACTATCTATTTGAGAAGATGAAAGGGTTTGAAGATTATCCCTCTTTCCTCATGAGGTAAGATTAAAGGTTTGCTGCCAGAATGAAAGAAAAAGAGTCTCTGAAAGCAGAAGGCAATTTAAAGCCTATGTCTAGAAATTATTTAATAAAAGACAAAACAGAAGAGGAAAAAGTAAGACAAGAGATTATATTTGTATTATGGACATGAAACTTTTCACCTGGGAGGTAAATACTGGCCAGAGGGCATCCTCTACAAAGAAGGCTGTCAGTAATCAGGTGGACAAGATGACCTATCCTCTGGATGTCAGCCAGACACCTTGCCTAGTCTCCCTGTTGATGGCTTAGTGAGCCTATGCACAAAGTGGCCCCAGCTACAGGAATGGAGATTACGTATGAGCTCAGTAGCATGGTCATCCCTTTACTAAGGTTGAGTTATAGCCAGTGTTGAGTGCCCAACCTGCCAACAGCAAGAGCCAACTGTGAGCCCACAATATGACATGATTTCCCAGGGTGACCATCCATCCATCTGAGAGCTGGTTTATGAAGGGGACAGCACCTTTTCCTCAGGGGAAATAGTTCCATGTTTTGAGTATGGATTTGCTTTCCTTGTCTACAAATTTGCCAGCTTTGTTGACTTGCAGAATATCTTATTCATTGCCATGGTATCACACACAACATTGCCTCACCCTAGGTATGTACGTTATGATGAAGGTAGTGTGGCAATTGGCTCACTTCCATAAAGTTCTCTGGTCTTACTATGTGTCTCACTGTCCAGAGGCAGCTGGCTTGGTAGAAAGTGGAATGGCCAGCAAAAGTCTCCATTTCAATGCCAGTTCAGAGACAATTCCCTGAAAGGTTGAGGTACTGTCTTATAGAGTGCCATCCATTCTTTGAATGGGTGACCAATATGAGACACATTTTCTTACAAAGCTAAAATACACGGTCTATTAAAAGCAAGGTGGATGTGGGAATGTTCCTGCTCACTATTATATCTAATAACTCACTTGTGGAATGTCTGCTTGCCATTGTTATGACCTTGGGTTCTGTGGGTTTGGAGTTCCTAGTTTCCAAGGGAGGAATCCTTCTTTTAAGGGATAAGATCGTGGTTCTATGAAAGTAATAGTAGGTCATTTGAGGTTCTCCATGTTGCTGAACTAATAGGCAAAAATAGTTTTACTGTATTGGCTGGGGCAACTGGTCCTCATCACCAAGGAGACATTAAGTTTCTGCTACACAGTGTTGGCAAGGAGGGCTACATGTAGAACCCTGGGAAGTCTCTGGGGTGCTCCTTAGTATTCCCATTTCCAATAATAATAGTCCATGGGAAATGATGTCAACTCAATAAGGTAGGATCACTAAAAAGAACTCAGAGTCTTTTTTTTTTTCTTTTTTTGAGACAGAGTCTCACTCTGTTGCCTGGACTAGAGTGCCATGGTGTCAGCCTAGCTCACA
>NW_012155173.1:2622888-2637591 GCF_000956105.1 Propithecus coquereli | reverse complement strand
CAATATTAAATAGACAGTTCTAGGACAGAGTAGTAAGTGCTAATAGGGAAAAGCAAAGTTCCATGGGAGCACATAAGTGGGCATCCAACATAAATTTGGGGTTAAGGAAAATGTGGAGAAGAAATATGTCAACTGGGTCTGGAAGGATAAGGGCTAGTCCAGGTAAGAGGTGTATGATAAACAGTTCGTAATCAAACGCAAGGAAGAGTATAGTTCTTGGGGAGGAGGATATATTTTAAAAGTTAACAGAACAGGCAGAATAATGTATATTCAGATAAAAATACAGATTTAATTAATTCATTTATCAATCATTAGTAGCTTACTGTGTGATCAGTATTCTGTTATATGTTGAAATAATGGGATCAGAGTGGGGGTCCAGACATTTGTCTTTGATTTTTTTATAAAGGGAGGATCCACCTAAGGTTTTGTTGTACATTTAAGTTAATTATTCAACTAACAATGTTATTAGGCAACTTCCTTTTTATAAACCTGGGATAGTTTGCAAAATAAGAATAACTTTAAAAAACTTGTGCTCCTAGAAAGATGTAGTAGTCCTAATTTTCCCTACTCCTCCTACTAAGTATAGATAAAAATCCTGGACATTATATGTAAAACAAACATAAGAAAACTCTGAAAGGTAAAAAGAAGAAGGCAGACCAGTTAGGGACCTAGGAATCTGAAGAGTAACTTCATGGCAAGTTCCCTAGGTTATTTTTCTGCAATATATATCCCAAAGTGGATACTGGAGAAGCCAACAACCCAGAAATGCCAAGGGCACAGACACAAAAAGAGCCCTGAGAAAAGGCTGCTCTTTCTAGTTAAAGAACGAGGAAAAGGGCAACCCAGCAAGACAGAAAACTTTTAGGCACCAACCATTCCACTCTAGCCAAATAACACATACAAAAATATGACCTCTAACTCTATTCCCTCCAGCAAAAGTCAAGTAGAGAGTCTACATTTCCACCCTTGCCAGACTGTAATGAGGCTCCCCTCTCCTCCTCACTGGTGTGGAGTCAGAGGAGGTTAGTGGAGGTTAGAATTTGGACCACTGCTCAGCAGTTGAGGCCATCCCCATGCAGTGTCAGTAGAGACCATGTGGGGAGCATGAGCTCCCGTCTCCACTCATCAGTAACAAGGAGCTCCCAACTCCAAATCTCCACCCCTGGTTTCAGCAGAAGCAATGTGGAAAATCTGGAATTTCACTCCCAACTGATGGTAATGAGGTGGCATCATGCCTTTTCCAGCTGGAGCAGTGATGGAGGACACTTGAGAAAACACAGGATTTAAATAAGATCTACAGTCTTGTAACATACCCCCAATGTCCAGGTTTCAATAAGAAAATCATTCATTATACCAAGAACCAGGAAGACCTGAACTTGAGTTAGAAAATAGATGCCAAGATAACACAGATAATAGAATGATCTGACAAAGATTTTAAGGCAGCCATTGTAAAAATGTTTCAGTGAGCAGTTACAAACACACTTGAAACATGCAATAGAAGGTTAAAGAAAGTCTTACCGAAGATATAGAGGATGTAAAGAAGTACCAAATGTAAACTTTTGAACTTAAAAATACAATAGCTAAAATAAAAAACTCAACGGATAGGCTCAACAACAAAATGGAGAGGACAGAGGAAAGAATCAGTGAACTTAGAGACTGAATAATAGAAATCACTCAATCTGAACAACAGAGAGAAAAAAACTTAAAAAAAGAACAAAGCTTCAAGGACATGGGGGACTAAAAGATATGCATATATTTGTAGTCTAAGAAGGAGAGGAAAAAGAAAGTGGGGCTGAAAAAAGTAATTTAAAAAAAATCGTGGCTAAAAATCCCTCAAATTTGGCAAAAGATAAACAGATTTAGAAGGTGAATGAGCCCCAAACAGGATCAACCTGAAGAAATCCACAACAAGGCATAAGATAGTCAAACTTCTAAAAACTAAAAATTAAAAATCTCAAAAGCAGTCAGAGAGAAACGATTCCAATGTGAGTGGCATTGTCATCAGAAACCATGCAGGCCAAAAGGAAGTGGCAAAGTATTTTTCAGATGCTATAAGAAAATAACTGTCATCAAAAATGTCCCTGGTTGGGCCAGGCACAGTGGCTCACATCTGTAATTCTAGCATTCTGGGAGGCTGAGGCGGGAGGATCGATTGAGCTCAGGAGTTCAAGACCAGCCTGAGCAAGAGCGAGACTCTGTCTCTACCAAAAGTAGAAAAAATTAGCTGGGTATGGTGGTGCATGCCTATAGTCCCAGCTACTTGGGAGGCTAAGGCAGGAGGATTGCTTGATCCCAGGAGTTTGCGGTTCCTGTTAGCTAGGCTGACACCAATGGCGCTCTATCCTGGGCGGCAGAGTGAGACACTGTCTCAAAAAAAAAAAACAATGTCCCTGGGTAGATAAACTTTGATGCATCCATTTTTGGAATACTACGTAGCAATAAAAAGGAGTAAACTATTGATAAACACAACAAGTTGGTTGGATCTCAAGGGCATTATGCTGAGTGAAAAAAGCTCATCTCAAAGGTCATATACTGTATGATTCCATTTATGAAATATTCTCAAATGGCAAAATTATAGAGATGGAAAATAGGTTTGTAGTGGTACCAGAGGTTAAGGAGGGTCTGGGAGAGGGAGTTGCCTGTGAGTTTAAATGGGACATTTTGGTGGTGATGAAATATCAGTAGTTCTGTTAACATGAATCTACACATGTGATAAAATGACATGACTATACAGGCACTTTGTCTCAATGTTAATTTCCTGATTTTGATTATGATTAGTACAATTATGTAAGACATAACTTTGGAGGAATTGAGTGAAAGGTAAACATGACTTCTATTTGCAGCTTCCTGTGAATATATTGTTATTTCAAAATAAAATGAAAAAAAACACCTTAAAGAGTATGTTCTTTATGATATTTTTTGAGGTGTCTTTAGCCCAAGATATTTCATTACGGGATTCTCCAGGACTGGTGTTCTTTCAAAATCTAAATTGTCCATGCCTAAACTCCTTAAAAATATATAGTAACAAATGGGGAACTTTTAAAAAGTTCATTCTTTTGAGGGTTGGTTTTACTAATTTGAGGGTCCAAAACAGTAGTTAATGGAAGAAAACATGGTCCACTAAAGGGGACAGAGATACTTAAATAATAGCAAATGTCATAAATTTTTCCAGTGTAAGGAGGTGAGTATGTGAGCCAAATTTGGAGATACGCACATACACATGTTCATGTACTCATATACACGTATGTATGCATGTGTGTGGAATATTTATGAACTGACACTGAAGAAATTTATCAGCGATTATCTCTAGAGAATTCAGTCTAGTTTTCTGTTCTTTCTGCCTACCATCACTATTAGAATACATTTGACTTCTGCCAGTTTGCCCTCAATAGTTAGTAGAATATTTGTATTAATAGAATAGATTCTTACCAGCAGACATACATGTTCTGTAGGTGATTCTTTATTCTTTAGATAAATGAAAAAAGTCATTTTAGTTTTAAATTTGAACAAAGGCCTATTGCAATTAGAATGACCAAAAAAATCTAGAATTTAAATTCATTCATTCACTCATTTGTTAGCCATATAATTACTAAATGCTTAGTATAAACGAAGCATAATTCTACAGTTCTGGAATACGTGACAAAATCCAGGCCTACTGTTAGATTTGTTCTATTACTTCCTTTTTGACTAAGATACCCCTTTATTATCCTCAAAAAGATGCTGTTAATACTATTGTAACTGGCCATGAATCCTTTCCATTAAGGTACAATACCTATGGAGGGCAAATAACATGTACAACACCAAACCAACAGCGTTAATTTTAAAATACATTAGCTCTCACAATATAGCTGCTTTTCAAATAGCATTCAGTAACGTTGCATGCTTATAAAGAAGACCACAAGAGGAGGGCATGGAGGAAGTAAGAATTTGAATCTGAGTGAGAAAATTTTAGCAGGTTAAATAATTTGTTCCCCACTACAGCCATGTCTCTATAGCAGGTTACTTTGAACGTTATGCACATAAATGGAATTTTGATGTAGTTTAAAATTTATCTAAAACAGCAGCCCCAAACTCTCCTCCTATCTTGCCTGATTTCTTTCTTCATAGCATTATTATATAAAGTGTACCATCCCTGGCATTATATATTTATGTGTTTATTGTCTGTCTTCTCCACCTAGAATGAGAAGCTACGTAAGAGCAGTGACTCTGGGTCATTGCTGTTTTTCTAACACCTTGAACAGGGCCTGGCACCAAGAAAGTGGTCAATAAATAGTTATTGAATGTTGAAAAAAAAATGAAAGAATTAATGTATATTTTCCCCAAAGAAGAGGTTATTTGTAATTAATTTAGGGAGTGTTATTATTATCTTTTGGACAAAGCTCAGCATTTTAGATCAACTCTGCCAATCGTTAAAGATAATGATTCATCAATATTTTATATTTACCTGAAATGATGCTCAATCAATGGCAATGATAAAGCAAACAAAATCATTAACAGCATTTTTCTTTTCGAATTCATTCTCTCCTAGAAAAGGAGGATAAATAGAGATTTTTTGGGAAGTAAAAACTACTTCCTTGGCATATTCTAACAATAAATTAATTTATGGAAATTTGGTTACCAGTCTAAGTGTCTGATTCTAGAATGCTCAGCCTTAGGAGGAAGGCATCCTTGGGTCAGAGAAACCACCTGTTCTGTTTGAAGTGCCTGGAAATCACCCTTAGGATACTGACTGATTCTTTTTAGATTAGGTGCAAAGTGTCTATGACATTCTTTTTGTATTCCTTTATCAAAATCCACCCTGATTGAATAAAAGAAATTCAATAAAACTCTCTTCCTATTTCATTTGCCTCTGTGAACATAAAATGAGGTAATTCTGAAGATGTCCTTGTGCACTGTGATCATCTATTCGGCCCCAAAGTTGATTTTTATGTATTTTTTTCTTCACAAAGATAGTGAGACCAATATTTTATTCAAAAACTATGGGACTAGGAACCTAAAAATATATGGGCTCTCTCAAAGGTATATCCTTGTAAACAGTGATTAAAAGTCTAAATTAAAGGCATTAAGCTCTAAAATGGAATCTTTGGTTCTAGCCAACGCATTGAGCTTGTGTTGAAGATGTTAGATTCGATGTCTGTTTACTAGCATAAACTTGTTTTTTTTTTTTTTTTTTTGAGACACTCACTCTGTTGCCCTGGCTAGAGTGAGTGCCATCGCGTTAGCCTAGCTCACAGTAACCTCAAACTCCTGGGCTCAAGCAATCCTACTGCCTCAGCCTCCAGAGTAGCTGGGACTACAGGCATGAGCCACCATGCCCGGCTAATTTTTTCTATATAGATTTTTAGTTGTCTAGCTAATTTATTTCTATTTTTTTTTAGTAGAGACAGGGTCTCGCTCTTGCTCAGGCTGGTCTCGAACTCCTGAGCTCAAACAATCCGCCTGCCTTGGCCTCCCAGAGTGCTAGGATTACAGGCGTGAGCCACTGCGCCCGGCCCATAAACTGGTTTTTGGTGGACATCATCCAAGAGCAGGTCTTGCCTTTGGAATATGTACTGGAGTAAAAGAGAGGTCTCTGATATTTAATTTTTAAACACTTATTTAATGAGTGAGATGTTTTAGACCTGTACCTTCCAATACAATAGTCAATAGCCACGTATGGCTAGTGAGCACATGAAACATTGCTAGTCCAAACAGTGGAGTTTGAAGACTTCGTATGAAAAAAAAGAATTTAAGATGTCTCAATAATAATTTTTATATTGACTACCTATTGAAATGAAATTTTGGATAGAGTGGGTTAAATAAAATATATTATTAAAAGAAATTTCATCTTTCTTTTTACCTTTTTGCAATATGGTTCCTATTTAAAGTGACAACTATGACTTGCATTATATTTCTATTAGAAAGTTCTTCTATAGATAATGCCATACTGGACAGGCTTAAATTGGACACAATTTCAGTGTACCAGCAATGTGAAATGGTCATCTTTTAAATTCAAGATCATTTGAAATACCATATCGATGAAGTAAGACTGCAGTCTATCTAGCCATTTTATTTTCTGACAGTGTGCCCTCAATGACATAATTCTTAAAAGCCAGTAATATGTTGGTGTGTTACCTGCTATTCTGTATGATATACTTTTAAGGCCAATGTTTTGGGAAGATCCTTACCTATCATTTTTCCATGATCATCCAAACTTTTATACAGTCCCTTCCCAAGAGTCACTTTAGTTTTGGTGATACATAGAGAAGTGCAAGGACAGATGTTTCTTTGCAAAAAAAAAAAAAAAAAATCAGATATTATATACTGCTGTCCTGCTGTTTGAGTCTTCTATTAATGGTGATGTCACCAGAGTCTTTTGATGATGAAAGCATTAGAAAGTCACTGTCATAATGATACATTTGGTAGCAAGTTCTCATTGCAGCCAAGCAATAGAACTTTGTTTCATGTGAAAAATTAAAGGTTTAAAAATATTCTGCTTTTAGTTTCTTTGCTGTATTTCTTACCTTTCTTGATGACTGATCTTTACTTGGAAGTAAATCTTAAAGATGATTGATCTTTACTTTGTATGGAAATATATTTCAAATGGTGTGCGGTGTGTGTGTGTGTGTGTGTGTGCGTGTGTGTGTGTGTGTATGTGTATGAATAACAGAGAAAAAGTTCAACATCCTCTCTTTTGTGTCCTCTTTTAGATATTGTCCAATTGTCCCAGGCAAAGCTAATCCCTTATTCTTTATTAGAATGTCTGGAAAGTACTTATTTTTCTAACTATAGAAATAACACATTTTCATGTTATTAATATAAAATTTGTTAAGTGCATAAAATCACCAAGAAGAAAGTGATAATCAAATGTAATCACACTATCTTAAGATAATCACTCTTATTTTTTAGTGATATATAATATTTTTACATATTTATGGAGTATATGTGATATTTTGTTACGTACATAGGATGTGTAATGATTAGTTTCAATCTTCTACATATGGATATCCAGTTTTTCCCGACACCGTTTATCTTTCCTTTTCTCACTGTATGTTCTTGGTGCCCTTGTCAAAAATCAGCTGGCTTTGAAAACATGGATTTATTTCTGGTTTTTCTATTCTGTTCCATAGGTCTGTGTGTCTGTTTTTATACCAATACCGTGTTCTTTTGGTTAATATAACCTTGTAATATATATGAAGTCAGGTGCTGTGATGCCTCCAGCTTTTTTCTTTGTGCTCAGGATTGCTTGGCCATTCAGGCTTTTTTTTTCCATATAAATTTTAGAATTCTTTTTTTATTTCTGTGAAGAAAGTCTTTGGTATTTTGATAGGGATTACATTGAATCTGTAGATTGCTTAAGGTAGTTTGGTCATTTAAATAATACCAATTTTTTCAATCCGTGAGTACAAGATGTCTTTCCATTTGTTTGTGTCCTCTTCAATTTCTTTCATCAGTATTTTGTAGTTTTCCTTGTAGAGATCTTTCACTTCCTTGGTTAAATTTATTCCTAGGTATTTTATTTCTTTTATAGCTATTGTAAATGGGATTGCTTTATTTCTTTTTCAGCTAGTTAATTATTGATGTATAGAAATGCTACTGATTTTTTTTTATGTTGATTTTGTATTCTGCAACTTTACTGAATTTATCAGGTCATTATACTGTATGAAATAAGCCAGGAACAGAAAGACAAAATACCTGATGTTCTCAATCATGTGTGGAAGCTAAAAAAAGTTGATCTCATGGAAGTAGAGAGTTGATTGGTGGTTACCAGAGGCTGAGAACAGTAGGGGGAGGAGAGGATGTGGAGAGGTTGGTAAATGGGTAAAAAATTAGATAGAAAGAATAAGATCTAGTGTTTGAAAGTACTGTAGGGTGACTATAGTTAACAATAATGTATAGTTCAAAATAGCTAGAAGAGAAGAATTGGAATGTTCCCAAAGTAAAGATAAATGTTTGGGGTGGTGGATATTGCAATTACCCTGAAACATATAGTATGCATTTATCAAAATATCACATGTACCCCCAAAATATATACAACCATTATGCACCAATGAAAAAAAATCATGTTAGTATTCAGAGATAGGTATCTAGCAGCCTGTGGAATATAGCAGTAAACAGCAAATTAAATTATCCCTGGGCTCACATGAATGAGGTACTCATTGAAACCAAAGACTATTGGCATTCAGTGCTTTGAATGTGTCTCCCAAATCTCATGTGCTGGAAACTTAATCTCTAAATTCATATATTGATTGCATTTGGAGGTGGGAGGTAATTAGATTAGATAAGGTCATCAGGGTAGGGCCTCCATGATGAGACTGGTGGCTTTATAAGAAGAGGAAGAGAGAACAAGCAGGCATGCCCTTGCCCTCTTGCCATGTGATGTCCTCCACCATGTTATGAAACAGCAAGAAGACCCTTACCAGATGCCAACCCCTCTACCTTGGACTTCTCAGCCCCCAGAACCATGAGCTAAATAAACCTCTATTCTTTATGTATCACATATAGAAATCAACAACCAAAAGACAGGTTAAATGGCTTCATCTAATGGCACTAAAGAGCTTAATTAAAAAGCACAAAACTGAAGTCAGAGTTTCTTTTGTGGTTCTAGCTTCCATCAGACTGCTGCCTCTTCATGGCTTTTGGCCTTCCTGTGCCCCTCTTGCCCAAGGGATAGTTGCAGCTTCTCAGTTTTTTCACTATCTCATTTAACTCCTTAGAAATTCCATCATCTGTATAACCAATTCTCTTATTAAAATCCCTCATTTGAAATACCCACATTTTCCTGATTGGACCCGGATTGAATATTGTTCTTAGCACTAGGAGTAATCTGGTATTAGTTGGCTTTTGCTGCATAGTAAACCACCCCAAACCTTAATGGGTTGAATCAACAATGCTTTATTTTTGCTCATGAGTCTCTATGTCATTTGTATGGTTCTGCTGATCTGGGCCAGGCTTAGCTAATCTCAGCTAAGGAACACTCATGTGTCTGCAGTCACTTGGTAGGTTGGTTGGAGACTTGCTGGTCCATATTCTGGACATATCTGGCTATTGGATAACTATCATCTGGGGGCAATTCAGAAGGCCACAGATACAGAGAGGTGATAATAATTGCCATTTATGGGACCTATCTACCAAAGTTACCGAGAAATAGACTCTCACAATAAGATGCTGGGATTCGGTTGCTCACCTATTGAGTTGGACTACCATAAAATCTCCTTACAAGTAGAATGGGGTTACTAGAAATCTTTGGCATGTAGTAGCACCACAATTATTTAAATTATTTTATCACCTGTATTTTCTTGGTAGGAAGTGTCAGTTGAAGGGAAGACTTTGAGACATTAAGTAGCTGTTGTACTCTATTGTGGTTATAATGAATGACAAGGTCTGTGGGATGGGATTGCTGCTTCTGATTGTCCTAGAGAGCTTACCGAAATAAAATAACAAGTCTAGAAATTTAAACTCTCATCTCAAGGCATGGACACAGAACTAGATGATGTTTATGATGCCATTTTGTTTGTGTGTATGTGCATGTCCCTTTTTGTTCCTTAGTAGTCCCATGAGGAATTCCATGTGTGGCCATAAGGCATACATGGCTGAGGATAAAACCCAAAATATAATGGTTCAATGTACATAATTAGAATGTAATTTAAACATACAACTTATGAAAGTCTCTTGTGTTAAAATTTGAGAATTGGAAAGACTGGGAACCTTATATGTGGGATGAGAATACTGGATGAATTTGACAACTTGAAATTCTAAATCCTCCTGAATCTCTCTTGTCAGTGGAAACAACTCCTTCTTATCTTTCTGAAGAAGTCTTTTCCTGCTTACAGATGCTCTAATGACCCCACTTAAGATAGTTGATTTACAAGGTGATGCCTATTTTCATTACCTATAGACTTAATACTTAGAATCAGATACAGCATGCCTCATGGAGAGAGTTTAAGGTCTGTTCCAATAGGAGACAATTTTTACATTAAAAGAGTTTCAAGCCAGGCATAGTGGCACATGCCTGTAATCCAGCTACTAGGGAGGCAGGAAGATTGCTTGAGCCCAGGAGTTCAAAGCCAGCCTGGGCAACATAGCGAGACACCTGTCTCTAAAAAATTTTTTTTATTAAAAAAAAGAATGTTAAGCCCTTGCTAATTTATATTAGTAGGGAAACATATGTGGGAATGGATTATAAGACTGTCAGACCAAGATGAATGGAATGTAATATTGGATTGAGCTGAAGTTACTAAAACAGATACACTTCCCTGAGATTCTGAATTTACTATGTTATCTTAGCTGTAAGTGGTTCTAAGAGTTTTCTTACTTGTTAAACTAAAAGTTGAATTTGGTGATATCCTACAATTAATGAGGTTTAGATAACTTCCCTGCCATGAGGTAGAAGAAATCCAAAGGTTTAGGATGACAGGAATGTTAGAGTGAATTTGTTATGGTCAATGCATTCTCCTTATCCCTGTGTTCCCTGGTGAGGGGTGAGACTTAGAGGGTATTTTTTTTTTCACCAAGTCATTGAGAAATCAATCTGTGCATGGAGATACTGAATAGACTCTTTGATTTCAGTAAGAATGATGCATCACACATTACTGGAAAAACTCTAGGCCTGGTGAACAGAAATGTGACCCAAGTTGCCACAATAAAAAGTTATGGTCTCTTGGTATGTTCCCAAACTGAAGTCAGTTTATAGACCTTGAGTCCCTTGATTGAGGGGAGTCTATGTCACCTTAAGGGAGGACTTGTGGTCATTTACTAGGACAATTATATCTTTGGGAGAAGTGTAGAGTGGACACTAGCTCTGAATTGACAATAATTTCTAGGGGCTGGAAATGCCATTGTGGTCTTCTGAACAGAATGAAGACTTACTTACGGAGAATAGGGGATAAATTAAATTTTGCCCTGAATTTATCTCACAGTGATTCCAGTATATAAAAGAACCACTCTATGTTTTTTGCTGTAGTTCCTGAATTTATGGTTGGAACATTTATACTTGGCAACTGGTATTTACATCAGTTCCTGACCCATGGAGGAAAGGTTAATGTAGTGTAAAGGTGAAATGGAAGCCAGTGGAAAAGGCTCCCTTACCAAAATAATAACACCTCCTTGTGGAAATTGTGAAGATTAGTGCTACCATTAAAGACCTAGATATTGCAGGCTGTTGATTCCAATCACATCCTTGTTTAAAACTTGCTTGCTTGGTCAGTATACGAGACAGATGGATTTGGAGAATGCCTGTAAATCATTGTAAAGTTAATTAAGTGCTAACTCCAATGACAGCTACTTTTCCAGGTGTATCTTTGTTGGAGCAAATCAGCACAGTCCCTGGTATTTGATATGCAGCTGACAAATATGTTTTTCCTGTATCTATTAGTAAGGATTACCAAAAGCAGTTTGCTTTCACCTGGTAGAGACGTCGGTAAACCCCAGAGCTATGTGAATTCTCCTGCTTTGTTGTAATACAATCCACAAGGTCCTTGATCAACCAGGCATCTCACAGGATACCATTGTTAGCAACATGCTGACTGGATCTTATGAGCAGGAAATGGCAAGAATCCCAGATGTCAGATTAACACAAATGTATACCAAGAGGTGGAAGAAAAACCCCACAAAACTCAAGGACCTGAGAATCGGTGCCATTTCTGAGGAGCATGTAGACATATCTGCTCTAGACAAGTTCCTGCACCTTGCACCACTTTGAACTGAGAGGCACAATGCTCAGTGAGACTCTGAATATTAGAGGCAACATATACTGCATTTGGGTGTGCTACTCTGACCTATTTATTGAGAGACTGAGTTTTGAGTGAGGCCCAGGACAAAAGAAGGCTCTATATTAAGTCCAGTCTGCAGAGCAAGGTCTGTGCCACTTAGTAGATTCAAATGGCAGACATAGACACTGGGTAAAGCATTTTGCATGAGTAGAGGATAAATGCTTAATATGTGAGAAATTTACTAGAGCTAGGACCTCCCCTACCCACTATGAACTTAATGCTCTTTGATCCAACAAACTGAAAGCTTGGATGGTATGCATCTGCAATCCATTATGAAACGGAAGTAGTTTATATAAGATTGGATTTGGGCAGATTGTAAGATTGGTGACAAACCAGCCTGAGGTCCTTCCATTATGGGCTTCTGAAATACGCACAGAGTATGAGGATATATGTGCCCCATGAAAATGCTTACCAAAGAGCAATCTCAGTAGAGGAGGTTCTCAGTAATCAAGTAGATGAGATAATCTATTCTGTGAGTTCATTTAGCCTCTTTCTGTAACCATCACAGTACTTGCTCAACGGGCCTTTGTACAAAGTGGCCTTGGTGCAGGGATGGATGCTGTGCCCATAAGCAGTAAGATAGACTTCCTCTCATCAGCGATGATCTGGCTGTCTCCACCGGTAAATGCCCAGCCTACCAACAGCAGAGGCCACCTGATTACCTCATATATGGTACCTTTCTTCTAAGGGACCATCTGGCTACTGATGGCATATTGGTCACCTTGGATTTTTCCATCGGATAAAGGAAGAAATTTGTCCCTGAACAAATATATTCTGGGTACAGATTTGCCTTCCTTTCTTATAATTCTTCTGCCAGGGCCACCATTTATGGTCTTACTGAATTGCTTTATCCATCCACTCTGACTAGGAGATACATTTTATTGTAAAGTAAATGCAACAATAGGCACGTGTCCATGGAGTTCATTGGTCTGCCCGTGCAACTCATGACTGGAAGCAATTTACTTTATGAAATGGCCCGCTGAAGATTCAGTTATAATGCTGGCTGTGAGACAACACTCTGTGAGGTTGGGATTGTCCTAAGGGATGTGGAATATGCCTTAAAATAGTGGCCACTATGTCATACTGTCTTCCCCATAACCAGAATGAATGAGGTAGAGGTTGAGAGGCCCTTCTTTTAAAATTACACCAAATAGTCACTGGAATAATTTTTGTGTCCATCTCTGCAAGCTTGGCTTCACTGGGTTTGAAGGTCCTGGTACATAAAGAAGGAATATTCCTACAAGTAAACACAGTCACAATCCTGTTGAATTGGAATTTGAGACTTCTCCTGATTGTTTTGCATTCTCATGTTGAATTGGCAGCCAGAGAAGGGGTTCTCTTTACTGGAGTGGGAGACTCATCACAATTATCAAGAAGAAAGTTGGTTGCTACTATACGATAATGGAATGGGGGCTATATTTAGAACTCAAGGTGTTCCCTGAGAGCCTCTTAATACTACCTTATCCAACAGCCCTTGTTAAGGGAAAACTGTGGCAATCCAATAAAGACAGACTCACCAAAGTCAAAAATTCCACAGGGAAAAGGTTTATACCATCCCACCAGGTGAAGAACCCTGTCTTTCTGAGCTTCTAGCAGAAAGAAAGGAACATGGAATGGGTGGTGAAAGGAAGAAGTGGTAAATACGAATAAATATGAATTTGACCATTCAACAGTTAAAGAAATGAGGAATGCAGCAGGTATGCATATTCTTCTTTTCTATATATTATAAATATAAATATTTATTATGTATTTTGTATATAAATAATATCTTTATGTTAACCAGTTATTTATTTTTCTTTTTTCCTTCTCCTATTATTTTTTTAATGAGGAGTGTTAGTTGTTGTTGTGAAAGCTGTCAGAATAAAAATGGAGTCACTTGTGTCAAATCCTAATGAAAAATAAATAAAGCCAAGGGGGCTGAGAAAGAAGGGCCCTCATGCCCACATGCCCATGATAAGAACTATTACAAACACTCTCTCAAAGGCTCTTACATACATATGCCTATAACAAGAACTTTTGCCAAGGACTTTGTAAACTATAGCTTGCTACATGAGTCACCAGGACAGCTAGCCGTATACACAAGAACACTTGCCTGACACACTGTCTTCGGTGATGAATTGGCATTAACTCCTGAGATAAGCCCCTGTAACCAATGTTCTCTTTGTTTCAAAACAAATTGCTGAACTTTTTCCTTTTGCCTTTAAAAGCATTCCCTTTCCTCAACTTCTTTGGATATACCTATGCTCCCCATAGCCTGCATATCCTAGATTTATCAATCCCTGGTACACTCCCAAATAAATTCAATATCTTTGGAGAATCTCTCTCTGTTATTTAGATTGACATTCTTTTATTAATTTAGATCAGAGTTCACAAAACTGTGAGGAGCCACATACAGTTCTGATGGAGAGGACCTCATATCATTTGGGGTTCCTAGACATGGTGAGAGACATTGTCAGGTGGTACTTTATGTTCCATCTTTTTGAGATTTTGAGAAGAGAGTGATTGTTCATTTGTACAAAAGTTATTTGAATTATACTAGGTGGAAACATGACATCATTTTATAAGAGTTAGCCAAATCAACCCTGGTTGATTTGATCAATGAGGGGACAAATGTCACAGCCGGATCTCCCTCACATCTGGTTTTATGAGAGTTAGGTGTGGATAGAAGGGTGAGAATGGGTGCTTTGTAGCAAAATGGGTGGACTGTGGTAGCCATTTGCCTGTTTATTTGCTAATCTATTTTTTCATTTTTCCTCTGCTCTGCTCAATGTGACAGAGACTTGTTCTCTGACTATTGTATAGCACTGGGCAATGGAAAATATTGACAAAAAAGCAGGGTAGGAAGAAAGGACAGCCTGGATCTCTACCTGCCCCCACCCACACACACACCCTGGGTGTCATATCTAGCAGTAGCTGGAACTCCGTCTCTGTTGTCCCATCTCATACCAGGTAA
>NW_012155173.1:2608771-2610550 GCF_000956105.1 Propithecus coquereli | reverse complement strand
TCAGAATCAACTTTGTGAGAACTCTGGAAAATAGTCAAAGGTTTAGAGCAACCAAGTAAAAATTAAATCAAGAAAAAGATGACTCAACATGGTAGGAATAGGAAAGCTTTGTGGTATTTTAACTTAAATTTGACCCAACTCCCTCCCCAGTGTATCAGCAGTATTGAAGATAGCAGACCATGTTCCCAGTGTGAATATCTGGTTCTGGAGGGAGCAGAATGGACCTTATTCTCAAGAAACTGCGTTTGTCTGTTCTGACATGCCTGAGGGTTCTCTGAAGGACTGACACAAAGCACTTTCCTTTGTTTCACCTAACTTAGACCTCTCTCGTGGTGGAAAAGTGGCTAGGCAGAGGGTATTCCTTGAACACATTTAAAAAAGAAACAAGTCCCTGCCACCCTACAAAAGACTATAGATGAGGAAAACACTTAAATGCTGAAAGCCTGGGAGGAAAACCTGGGAAGAGAGTTACTTTGGAAAATAAGGGATTTGACAACCTATTATGTATAATGAGATATTTAGAAATCCATGCAGGTTCCAGGGCAGGATATGTGCTAAGAAAAGATGAGAGAAGACTCTAAGCTTTCACCTCTGGCTGACATTTAGTGTAAGCAGGAAGTTAAGGCTAAGGCAGAGTTGTGAACAGCTGGCTCAAACACTGAAGGAGAGGCCCAAACACAGACACAATCTGCAAAGACTGAGAGAGGTTTTTGTTTCTTCCTTCTTTCCTTTCTTTCTTCCTCTCTTTCTTTCTTTCTCTTATTCTTCTTTATTCTTCTTTCTCTTTCTCTCTCTCTCTTCTCTCTTCTTGTTCAATAAGAAATTATGAGGCACGAAAATAAACAAGAAAGTATGGCCCATTCACAGGAAAAAAATTAATAGAAACTGTCCTCAAGGAAGCCCAGACATTGTATTTACTAAACAAAAACTGTAAATTAGCTAATTTAAATATGTTCAGAAACCATGAACAAAGAACTAAAGAAACCAGGAGAATAATGTCTCAAGTGATAGAGATTATCGATAAAGAGATAAAGATTAGAGAGTGACATCAGCAAGATGGCTGACTAGAGATGCCTGGTGTTCATCCCCTCCCCCACAAGAAAGGACCAAGGCAATGAATAAACAGCTAAGATTTGACTAGAATGTCAAAGGGAGAGTGCTGGAGTGCAGCAGGGGAGTGGAGATACACCTGTGGTAACTGGAAGTCCAGGAGGGCAGTGTGGAAGGACCTGGCCTCTGCAGCCCCATCTCCCCTGCCTGGATTGGATCTGCCTAGAGTCAGGAGGGACTTCCTATTGTGGGGAAAAGCCTAAGCCACTGAGAAACTTACAAATACCACTAGTGTGGGTTACAAGGAGACGATACTACTGCATCCACCTAGAAACAAGGCCAGTGCACCCCACCAAACTGACACTCCAAGACCCATCCGTATGAATAAGGCTTTCCCATTGAAACCTACTTCATAAAATTGGAAGAGGCAACTTTTCCATCAGATGCATAGAAATCAATGTAGGGACACATCAAACTTGAAAAAGCAAGAAAACATGACACCTCCAAAGGAAAATAGTAATTCTCCAGTAACAGATGCCAATCATAAGGAAATATTAATATATGAAATGTCAGAAAAAGAACTGAAAATAATAATTGTAAGGAAAATCAGTGAGATACAAGAGAATACAGATAGACAATTCAATGAAATCAGGAAAATAATTCAAGATTTGAATGAGAAATTCAGCAAAGAGCTAGAGATAATTTCAAAAGACCAAACAGGCCGGGCGC
>NW_012155173.1:2607599-2608721 GCF_000956105.1 Propithecus coquereli | reverse complement strand
TGCTTTTGCTGCATTTCATAAATTTTGATATGTTGTATTTTTGTTCATTCATCTTATTTTCTAATTTTCCTTGTGATTTCTTCTTTGTCCCATGGGATGTTTAAGAGTATGTTGTTTAATTTCCACAGATTTGTGAATATTCAGATTTTCTTCTATAATTGATTTTAATTTCATTCTGTTGTGGTCATAAAAGAAACGTGTTTTATTTCAATTTTGAAAAATTTATTGAGACTTCTGAAGTCTAAAATATGGTCTATCTTGAGGAATGTTCCATGTACACTCGATAAAAATGTGTATTTGTTGGGTGGACTGTTCTACATACGTTTGTTATAGCACTAAGTTCATACATTAGTAAAGAGGCTATGTGAAGGAAAAAAGAGAGTGGCACTGCTTAAATATGATAATATTGAAAAATCATCTGACCTTGGGAAAACATAAATGCTATGAATAGATTTGTCTCCACTCAGCTGCAACGCCATCATGGTATGGGATATCTGAATGGATACCATTATGGTCTATCTATGCCCCTATATCTCACCACTCTAGATAAGGGATGGTCAGCTAGGTTTTTGGGAGATTGTTCAACCTGTTTTGAACATTCAGTGCACACTATGAAGTTTGTAGCTGTATACATCCAATTTGATGTCTTCTCCAATTTGGTCCAACTTTTAGAATTGGCATATAATCTTCAAAGTTAAATGTTTACTTTCAAATATTTCCTAGATTTATTGAACTTAAAACTTTCTTCTTTTTATCTATATTTATTGTCTTCATAAAGTTTCAGGAGATAGGAGATCAATGCAATGGTGGTATTCATCCATCTTTAAATGACAATATTTCATTGTGATTTTTTTTTCAGAGTCTACTTTAATGGTTTTGATTTTCTATTTGATTAGGAATTAAGAAGAAATTGGCTTTTATTTTTAAATTACTGGATAATTTTATGTTCTCTTTTTATTTTTTGTATTATGATTGGTGGTCAGAAAATGTAGCAGGTAAAAATTCCTTTACAGACAATTGCAGTTACCTTGGCTTGTTGTGTATGGAACCAGTGTTCCTGTGAAGGGTCAATCAGCACACTTAAGTAAGTTTATCTGAAAGTAGTTTATGACTTGGGGAAAG
>NW_012155173.1:2604976-2607549 GCF_000956105.1 Propithecus coquereli | reverse complement strand
GATCTCTACCTGCCCCCACCCACACACACACCCTGGGTGTCATATCTAGCAGTAGCTGGAACTCCGTCTCTGTTGTCCCATCTCATACCAGGTAACTTCTGCTAGGTTCTAGCTCTTTCTGGACATCCTACAATTTCTCTACAGCCCTCAGGGTGTTGCCTTCATTTAAAAAAAAATTATGGATTGTTTGATTCTTTCTTGTATCTCCCCTCAGCTCTCTTATCACTTATATGTCCAATTTCCTGTATTAAATTCTCACTGTTTGAAATACCTAGAATAGTAGTTTCTGTTTTCCTAGCTAGACCTTGACTATTCATAAAATGTCCGTGTGCATGTGTATATGTTTGTGTGATATAAGTCAATTTGTATAAAATATTATAGAAGGACATGTGTGAGTATATGTGTGTATATATATATACTCATGTGGTGGGTATATAAATGCATATAAAAGGAATATGGAGAGATAGGTTTTCAAAGAGTAAAGGGAGGATTTCAATTTTCTCTCCCTATATTTTTATTTTCATAAGTTTTTACAACAAACAACTTTGTAGTTTTAAAGCATATAGTTATTTTGTAATGACTCAAAGATTCCTAACTAACTGCCCATCTGGTGGCAGCTTTAATGTTCTCTAAGTTTTACATACAGGGCATTTTAGTGTAGTAGCAGGGATCTTCCTTTCCCCACACCTCTAGACGGCTCCTTTCCTTAAGCAATATGAAAAATGTATATCTACTTGGATCAATTAAAATATTTCAGATTTAATTTTCTTGTGACAGAATCTATTTTATTCAATGTGATCTAACAAATACTGTTCCCCAACATGCTCATCTACATCTGATTTCAACAAACTCATTCTACAACTACTGAATGCCATGTTATGTGGTTCAAAATGAATATGAGGATAAGTATGAGTTTGCTGTGTGGTGGGCTTGCCATGTTGTTAGTGATTTTTTAGTGCTAAAATTTGTCAAGTGCTAATTTTCTAAGGAATAAGACAATTTTCTAAAGAATAAGACAAAACAATGCTCTTAAATTCAGAAATGTGAAGGAAGAGCTATAAAATTAAGCCTTCACCCTAAGAAGTTCGTAATTCTTAAAATCCCAAGAGAGTTTGACAGTTCTGATATCAGAATTCCATTTAACACGGAAATCCCAGCAATATTCTGGTGATAAGATTTTAGTGGGTTTATGCAGAAAGAAATACTTGTTTAAGTGGCTTTCATCATGCCACACTGCTTCAATGTTATTTTTCTTGTCATTCATGATTCCTTTGGTGCATTCCCTGGCAATATTGAGAACCTGAATGGGAGTGCCACCAAAAACAGCAGCATGGTAATAAAAATCCCCCTTACCCATAGGTATATAAGCTTCTGATAACTGATTTCTCTCATAAGGTAACATCATAGGAGTTGCCTGATACCAATAAGTATGTAACTGAGCTACTGACTCTCCCAGAGTCTCCAATCCATATTTTGTTTTAAATATTTGGTCCACGTCCATACAGAAGAGGAAGTCAACTTCATATTGGATGTGATTGACAATGTGTTCACCAATGGTCTTCATGCGCATCATACTGATATCTTGCCATCTCTTCTCTTTCTCAATTTCAAAAACTTTGAATGTACGGAGGGGATTCAGAGGTATCCAAGGCATCTTGGAGAAGTTATCTACCATGACATAAATTATGACTTTCTGGTCAATCATAAAAAACTTATCAGCGGATAACAAAAACCTTCGCAAATAGAAATCAAGATATCTGTGAATAAATAAGAAGTGATTAAGTTCATTTTCTTGTATTTTAGTAGAACACATGTTATTTAAATTATACTGACTTTAGCTTATCCAGCAATGCTACTAGCAACCAAATATTATAAATGCTTCTTGAGTTGTATTTAAGTGATATAGAAGAAAGTGAAATTATCTACCTTTCCTCTCCCTGACAGGGTTCTACAGATGATAGGACAGAAGAGTTCCTCATGAGAAGGAATGAAACTTGGTGAGATCAGAAAACTAGCAGAGCCCAGCCTAAAATGAGAGCCAGAGTTTTTCAGGGTTATCACAGCGATGAGCACCTGCTCTGGGAGTTATAGGCAGGAAAGATATTGAGTCATTGTAGGGGGTGTTATCATTGTCTGTGTCTTGTTTTACGAAGTCACTTATGCATACAAGATCAGAGGTGACATAGTCAATAATCCACCATCGGCATCATTTTTCTTATTTTTTCTTGTGTCCTTTATTAGGATGCTAGAATAGCTGGGCTGGAAAACAAAAGTTTCTCTTTTCTAGTCTCTCAAGCCAGTAAAAGATTCTCAGAGTAAACAGCCTTAGGTAAATGCAAAAAAAGGAAAGGTGGCTCACCTTAAATAATGTGGCTCACCTTAAATAGTGTTTAATAATCCTTAAATTCAGAATAAATTCTGAATATTGATCTAAGTTTTAAGAAATATAGCAGATTAAAGGTCAGGAGAAAACTTGCTAGTTTCAAATATCTAAAATTGTTAGGTAAATTATGAAAAGTGTCACTTAAACTATTCTACTGAGCTAGAAGCTAGCAACCCAAATCCAAAGAAGT
>NW_012155173.1:2597878-2599080 GCF_000956105.1 Propithecus coquereli | reverse complement strand
ACTTATCAATAATAACCTTGAATGTAAATGGATTAAATTTCCCATTTAAAAGATACAGACTGGCTGGATGGATAAAAAACAAGATCCAATTATATGCTGTATACAAGAAACTCACCTGACCTGTAAAGACACACACAGACTGAAAGTGAAGGGATGGAAAAAGATATTCCATGCAAATAGGAACCAAAAATGAGCAGGAGAAGCTGACAAAACAGACTTCAAGTCAAAAGCTGTAAAAAGAAACAAAGAGGAACATGATATAATAATAAAGGGATGAATTCAGCAAGACAATATAAGAATTGTAAATATATATGCTCCCAGGCTGAGTATGGTGGCTTATGCCTGTAATCCTAGCACTCTGGGAGGCCAAGGCAAGAGGATCACTTGAGGTCAAGAGTCTGAGACCAGCCTGAGCAAGAACAAGACCCCATCTCTACTAAAAATAGAAAGAAATCGGCTGGGCAACTAAAAATAGAAAAAATTAGCCAGGTGTGGTGGCACATACCTGTAGTCCCAGCTATTCGGGAGGCTGAGGCGGGAGGATTGCTTGAGCCTAGGAGTTTGAGGTCGCTGTGAGCTAGGCTGATGCCACGGCACTCTAGCGTGGGCAACAGAGCAAGACTCTGTCTCAACAACAACAACAACAACAAAAAAATCCACAAAAAAAATCTATTAGAGCTAATAGATGTTGTAGGATACAAAATCAACATGCAAAAATCATGTTTCCATACACTGGAAGTGAACAATCTGAAAATGAAATTAATAATAGCATCCAAAAGAATAAAAATTTAGGAAAAAAATTTGACCAAGGAGGTACAAGACTTGTACAATAAAAACTAAAAAACATTCTCGAAAGAAATTAAAGACATAAATAAATGCAAAGACATCCACGTTCATGGATTGGAAGGCTGCTCTTTATTGTTAAGATGGCAGTGCACCCCAAAATGGTCTACAGGTTTAATATAATCCCTACATGTAGTGGGTTGAATAGTGTTTGCCCAAATCCACCTAGAACTTTAGAATGTTACCTAGTTTGGAAATGTGGTCTTTGTAGATGTAATTAGTTAAGCTGAGGTTATACTGAATAAGGGTAGTCACTAAATCCAATGACAGGTATCCTTATAAGATGACAAAAAGATACACAGAGGAGAGACAGAAGTAGGCCATGTGAAGACAGTGGCAGAGATTGGAGTTATGCTGCC
>NW_012155173.1:2596631-2597134 GCF_000956105.1 Propithecus coquereli | reverse complement strand
CTTCAAAAACAGATTCAACCAGGCAGAAAAAGAATTTCTGAACTTTAAGACAGGTCTTTTGAAATAACACAGACCAAGAAAAAAAAGAAGAAGAATGAAAGAAGCCTATAGGATTTATGGGACACCATTAAGTGAACAAATATTCATATTATCAGCATTTCAGAAGGGGAAGAGAAGGGAAAAGATAAGGAAAATATATTTAATGAAATCATAGCATAAAACTTTCCAAGTCTTGGGAGAGAGATAGACATCCAGATCCAGGAAGCTCAAAGGACCTCAAATAGATTCAACCTAAATAGGTCCTCTCCAAGTCACATTTATATATACAAAGGAGAAAGAGAAAGGAATCCAACCTATCACTACAGAAAACCACCCAATCATAAAAATAAACAATAAGAGAGGAAGTAAGAAACAAAGGATACACAAAACAAACAGAAAACAATCAATAAAATGGCAGGAGTGAGTCTTGACTTATCAATAATAACCTTGAATGTAAATGGATT
>NW_012155173.1:2576145-2595341 GCF_000956105.1 Propithecus coquereli | reverse complement strand
CAAGTTTCTTGAAACCTTGAAAACATGCTAAGTGAAAGAAGCCAGTCACAAAAGGCCACATATTGTATTTCATTCATATGAAATGTCCAGAATAAACAAGTCCATAAAGACAGAAAGCAGCTTAGTGTTTGCCAAGGGCTGGGGGAATAAGGGAATGGGGAATTACTGCTTAATGAGTATAAGGTTTCTTTCTGGTGCGGTAAAGATAGATAATGATAGTTGCACAACATTGTGAATAGCACATTCTAAAATCCAATAGGAAAAGAAAAAGAAGAGATCTGAACTGGCACTTTACAAAACTGGATATCCAAGTGGCCAATATTCATATGAAAGGCTGTTCAGCATTGATGGTAATCAAGAAAAAATGCAGTGGGAATTGAATTTTATCAGTAGCCTATTTGGAATCTATTTAAGTGATTATGTAGTTTTTTCCTTTGTCCAATTGTTGTGATGAATCATCACCTTGAATTACTAGCATATACCTTACTTATCTTGTTAGTGGGATGCTGTGCCAGTTATTAAGCTATTGTCTTTCATAATTAAACCCACAATGCTATATTCTGCTTTATTATCCCAGGGCTGGAACTCTGAAACCACATTTCTCCTTTGCTAGCTGGCACCCTGTTAGGCTCTGCAAATAGAGGGCACTGGAGGAAAATTACAAGGCTGGAGGAAGAAGAAACTTGTTCTTTCCTGTTTTCCATAAGTTTCTTGTCTGCTTCCTGTTCCTGTAAGTCCCACCCCAGCAATGCTTCTTCACCTCAACAATAGCAGTTCATTCCCAGAACAGCAGATGAATCTAGTTTTCAGTTTTTCCCAGTCAAGTGGCATCAGAGTTTAAGCTCCATGAGCTTCTTCTCTAAATTTCTAACGTTTAAGAATTCCAGCCTCTTCCTTTTGTTCTTCAGTCCTAGGAGGAATAGTTAGTTCCTGTAGTTGTTACTTTCATGATCCCTTAGAGTTCCCTTTTCAGTCTTTCCCTTACCTAGTTAACAACTTTATATTGGTTAACAATTCTCTGTTTAAATAATTGGTGTACTTTCTGTGGCCTAGTCGGACTCTGACAAATGTTATGATATTATGAGATGAATCATGGACCATTATCCAGTCATGATCTGAACCTGGATGTCTCCTTTCAAAGTTTTAATTAGGGGAATTCCTTAAAGCCTATAGCATTGGGGTGAAAGATGGGAGGGCGGAGCGAGAATATGGAAGCAGAGAGGAAGACTGTTGGACTAAAAATAGGAAATGCATAGACAGCCCACCTGTCCCCTTTGGGTTTCAGGTCTCTCATTGGTGAAGTGAGGAGAATCAACCAAATCATCTCAAATACCTTCTCACGTTTTTAGCCTGCCATCCTTCTAGGACCTTAGAGTTTCTGCAATTTAAACTCTCACTCGTGAAGGATATGGGTCCAAATGTCCAGCCCCAGTGGGTCTTGGCCACTGCTTATTTTTTGAAATGTTGTAATCAAAGACCTATCTACTCTTCAACATTTGGAATGCCAGTAGTGATATTGTTGCTGTCTATTAACTTCTGTGGATTAATCTCACACGTGCAAGATTTGGATTCTTACATGGGATGAAACCAGTCTGACAGCTGTAATTCTGGTTGATTTTTCTGAGACCTGTAAGGACAAAGAATGCAAACAGTCATGCTATGTCTGCTAGAGTTTGAAATAATTGAATATCAAGTCATGGGCTGTATTATAGTAAGATACAAAATTAAAAATGAGTGAAGCAGTGAGAAAAATAATGAGGAACTTTTATGGTGGTGGCACAGAAAAGTCATGGTTTCCAAACTAAACTTAACTTTCTGTGCTGTCCAGAAATTTTGATGTGTTTCCATAGTTCTCATTCTCATTCTTCTAATTCATGGAGAAGATAGCAGCCATCAGATGAAAGCTCCCTTAACTTTCTGCCACCTTTCCTCCAAATTTACCTATAGCGCTAGGCTTTCACAATGGAACTGTAGCCCTACTTTCTGTATAAGGTTAGCCTTAAATATCCTATTTGCTCAGGAGCCTTGATTTGACATTTATTCTCAGAAGAGCTTCTCCTAGCACTTCTATTTTATCACATGACACTCTCTTCTGTCACATCCTGTGGCTTCAAATTTTTATGTACAACTTAGACCTCTCCCATGAACTTAAGACTCAAATATAGAACTGTGTTCTGAAGTTCTCTACTTGCATTTTGCAGACACCACAAAATGAAGATGTTTAATGTTAATCATCATCTCTCCCCAAGAGTATCTGCCCTTCAAATGGTGCATCATCTCACTGGATCCACCTGGATGGCCAAGGCAGAAACATGAGAGTCTTTCTAGAGTGCTCCCTAAATCCTGATATCAAATCCATCATTAAATCCTATTGGTTTTACCTCCAGAGAATCTCTCAAATCCGTCACTTATCTCCATTCCCTGCCACCACATGACTTCAAGTCACCGTAATCTCTTGTCTGGGCTACTGCAATAGCCTCCTAATTGGTCTCACTGTTCGTATACTTTAAAAGAAGACTTCGAAGTATGAAAAATCTCAAAGGTACACAAATGTACATAGACTAATACAATGAACCTCCATATTCCCATTCTCCAGAATTATTAATAGCAAGGTGCTACCCTCTCTGCCTGTCTTTGAATTGCCCCCCTTTTTTTGTGCTCCACCTATTTCTTTTTTTTTTTATTTCAGGAAATTATGGGGGTACAGACATTTTGGTTACATGTTATGACTTTGCCACATCCCAACCATGATTTGAGACATGCACAATTCACTATAGCAAGGATGTGGAAACAACCCAAGTGCCCGTCAATCCATGAGTGGATTAATAAAATATGGTATATGTATACGATGGAATACTATTCAATTATAAAAAACAATGATGATCTAGCACCTCTTATATTTTCCTGGATAGAGCTTGAATTGTCCCTTTTTAACCCATTGTCTGTATTTCCCCTCTGCTTCCAATATCACGTTTCTGAAGCTCCAGTTTCTCCATGTCATTATTCTATTTACCAGTGTTCAGTGGCTTCCTGTTGTCCTGAGGATCATGTCCACGTTTCTTATAGGGCCACAATGTTTTGCATGACCTGGCCCTTTACACTGTTTCGGCTGCATCTCCTATCAAGTCCTTATCATTATAATTTTCCAGGCTCACTGGCCTTTTTTAATTTCCTTAAGCATGCCACAACTTCAACCAGCTCATTCCTTCATAGCCTTCAGATCTCATTTTAAATATCCCTTCCTAAGGGAAGTGTTCCCTAATCTGCTAGATCAGGTTAGAGTCACTTCATTAATAGCTAATACTTACTGAATACTTTCCTTAGTATTATCTGATTTAATCCACACAGCACCCAGATGAGATTGTTACTGTTCTACCGAATAAGGAAACTGAGGTACAAAGAACTTTCATTATCTTGTCCAGAGTCACACAGTAAGTGGAAAGACAGTTTTTCCTGAGTCCTTTCTCTTCCTCTTCACTATATACTAATGGCACCTTGGCTACAGAGCTAGGATACCTTTGGAGAGTTGATCCTGAGATGAGTTCGTGAAGGGATTGGCAGCTGTGGAGCTGAGTCTCATGTCATGAGACTGTCTTTATCCTATGCACACAGACGGGAGTAACTGCAATGTTAGGGGTGTGACTAAGACATGGCATTCTACTCAAACACTTACTACCGCTGATAGCTGTGCCTTTGGATGATGAGTATTAGTGTGTTAAGGCTATAGAATCCTGATGCTAAAGAGAAATTAATAATAGAACTATTGTTTGAATGTATTACATTAAACACATTTGCCAGAAAACATTTTATTCTATTTATTCTCGCACTTTCTGCTGCAGCAGACTTTCCTTAAATGTTCTCATCTTTGCCTAGGGATTTTCCTGTTGATTTCAGGTAGTTGAAAGTTATTGTCCCCTGTTAGCCTTGGCTATATATAGGGGAAACATACCTTATTAATATATTGTTTTCATGCATGGCATAGTTCACCCAGGTTCAACCAGGTAGATAAGTCATGGTCTTAGGGGGGAATGTTGTAAATCGTAGAATCATCAGAGAGACAAGGCCCCTGCACACAACAAGCATCAGAAAAGAAAGCTGCTCTCCACTTCTCTGTGTGGGTTCCCATGACTATAGGAAGAAATGGAAGAACATATTTTAATACTGAATCTTGCAAAATCTTTGGGAAAGTTTTCCTCCCTGGACACGTTCTAATGGTATAATTTGTGTATGGCATGTGGTTAATACAGTCTCCTGAGAGTCTTCCAGCCAAGTCTTTACTTCTCTGTGTTTGCCCAGAGCTTTAAAAGACCTAAGGTTCCTTGGGGCTATGTTTTGTCTTCTATAATATGTAATTCTGTAATATGTTTCAGAACAAGTTCCCACTTCTCTGTCAGAGATGGCACTCTCCAGTCTACTCTGGCTTTGGTTCCTAGCATTCTGACCTTAAGCAAATTATCTCCAACATGTGTTTGTAAACTTTGATTTACTCTGCCTGAAGGAATCACGGACCCACAGGCACTCCATTCCCTCCAACCAGTTTTGTTCTCAAAGAAGAGGTCACAACATATTTGGAAATAAAGACTTACCAGCAGTGATACATCCTCTGTAGTTTCTTTGTGCTTAGGATAAATGAAGAGCATTATATTACTTTTAAATGTATATAAAGGTTTTCCACATGTAAGATGACTAGAGCTAGAATCCAACAATCCATTTATTTTATTTCCTAATATTACCAAATATTTACCAAACGCATACTACCTTCCAGGTGCATTGTTTTGGTTATAGAGATACATAATGAACATGATAAGAATCATTATGATTAAGGACCTCGTATGCTATATCTTAAAAACAACAACATCCACAACCTAATTCTTTGAGACACAAAAGAGAAGCTTAATATCGTTAGAACAGTGAAGCTTGCTAATTGCCAATGAAGTCTTTTTATGTGCCTCAAATTTGGGGAGGGCAAATACTGTATGCAGTGTCTGAAGTCATCAACATCAGGGATGTTTCTTAAAGAAGATGCCACCTATTTTAAAATGGTAGTTTCTCTGTAACATTTACTAATATTACACTACCACAGTAACTAGTAGCTTAATATTGCTTCTCCTCATACATATGGGTCTACAAAAATTATCTTTAGCCACAATCCCACTAGAAACAAAAGGATTTGGATGCTGAAGACTATGTTTATGCTGATATATTTGGATATCATTTGGGTGTATCTGGGTATATTTGGATTGAGATGTTTGGATGCTGATTTATTCAGGGGTTAAGCTTATCACCTTTTTGACGTACCAGATTCTTACCAAACATCAGGAAAAAAATCATTAAGTTTTTATAGTTACCTGAAATAATGCTCCATATACAAGGCCCATAGAGACAATAAAATCAATAACAATAGAATTATTTTTCTTTTGTATATCATTCTTTCCTGGGAGGAAAAATAAACAGAAGAAAGTAGATTAAATAAAACATAGTATATACAGAATAAACTGTGGTAAAGCCTGCTTCTCTGACTTAAACTAGATGCTTTAACAGATATCGACTAGCAATTAAGATACTGCTATTCTTTGAATGTCTGTCTATATGACAATAGAGTTGAGTCTGTGGAGAGACTTCATTTTATTTGAGCTAGCTGCAGAAAGTCTTAGGACATTAGCTGGTCTTAGCTGGCCTTGATGCAAGAGATCTCATAACTTTCATTTGCCTTTTCTAAATTACAAAGGATTTTACTTGCAGAAAAGAAATGTGGAAATGCCACTTCCCAGCCTAACTTGTGGGGGCGGGGAGGGTCAGTGCTAAAAGATGTTTATGAAAATACTTAACTGGACTCTAAAGAGTTGTATATTTATGAAGATAGTTGTTATTTTTAGTTACATGATACTATGAAGTTGATCATTCCAAGAAAGATGATAAGACTGATAGCAGCATAAAACATATGCTCATAATCAAAAGTATTTGAATATCAAATTGATTCAGAGCACAGGCTGGAGGCTCAACTGTAATTTTTAGGTTATCTATGCATTGATCTTGGATTTTTGCCATCAAAGTTACAAAACTCCTTTGTGTTATTTATGCACTATGAAATTGTCTATGTGCATAAAAGGAAGTGGATATGGCTCAATTTGGTTGAAAGTAAGGACAATGTCTTACCTTTTGTTTTCCTAAAATCATGTAGAAATTTTAAACAGATTCTTCACTGGAGACTCTTAATGTTTATGGTTTAGTAGTTTAAGAAGACATGTGGAGAATCTTAAGGGGGCAGTTTTTAGGCAGGACATTTTGAGACCCTTGAAAAATCATGAATCAGATACTAAGTAGGGTCTATGCCTCTCCAGTTTGTGTGTTTATTATTTCAGTCTTCTGTGAATGATGATGTCATCAGATTCTCTTTTGATGATGTAATAAGTAGATAGTTGCAATCATAACAATTCATATGCCAGTAGCTTCTCTTTGTCATTACCAGGGGACTAGATTTTGTCCCATTTTTTTTAAAAAATGAAGGATCCTTTAAGCTCCCTTTGTTTTGGGGGGAGTTTTAAAAGCTTTATAATAAATTTTAAGTTGAGTTATAATTTACATGAAATAAAACATAATTTAAGTGTACATTTCATTGGGTTTGTTATACACATACATATGAGCATAACAGCCACCTAAATGAAAACACAGAACATATCCATGACCCCAGTAACTTTCCTTAGGCCCCTTGGAGTCAATACTCTCTCCCACCCAGGAAACCACTATAACCAGATGTTGGAAGTGATAAATAAGAACATTAAAGCAGCTATTCTGAAAATGTTTAAGGATTTAATAGAAAATTATATCAAAATGAATTTTCAGCAAAGCAATGGAAGCTATAAAAACAATGGATATTTTAGAACTTTGAAAGTACCATATTTGGAATAAAAAGATAACTAGATGGATTTACAAGCAGATTGAACCCTGCAGAAGGAAAGGTCAGTGAAATGAAAGATAAATCAATGTTAATCATCCCGTGTGAAAAAGAAAGTGATTGATAAAATAAACAAAACCTCAGTGACCTTTGAGACAATATCAATCAGTCTAACATGTATGTAATTAGATTCCCAGAAACAGAGACAGAGAAGAGAGAAAATGTAGCAGAAATAAAATTTTAAAAATTTCCAGAATTTGATTTAAAAGAAAGCTATAAACTTACAGTGTCAAGAAGTTTAGCAAATCCCAAACAATAAAAATACAAAGAAAAGCCACCTAGGAAATCACAGGGCAAATTGCTGAATTTTATGCCAGTGGTTCTCAAAGTTTCTGCATGCTAGAATCACCTGGGAAACTTGTAAACATCCCAATGTCCAGGCTTCACCTCATGCCAATTGAATTGGAATCTCTGGGTTGGACCCAGGCATCAATATTAGCTCCCTAGGAAATTCTAGGGTCCAGCCAAGTTTGAGAACCAGTGCTTCATGTCTCCTACTACTAAGAAAGAGGACTAATTCCTGTGGGCTTCTTTGGATTTTGGAGGCAATGTCTCACACATGTGGCTGTCCAGCTGCATCCCATTTACCTGATAAATATAAAAGCAGTGAGCTTCCAGTGGGACTTAGATCAAGAGAAAGCTCTTCGACTGGTTCAGGTTGTAGGCAAGTTACCCTGTCACGACCCTTATGACCAGTTGTATCTTACATAGTTGAATGGGTCTGAAGTAGACTGGATGGTGGATAAAGATTGTGACTAGCCTTGATAGAAAACCTACAGCGGAGGCCCACTGAATTCCAGAGCAACGGAATGCCCCTTGAGCAGGTAACTATTATTTCCCTCTTTTAAATAGCAGTTACTGTAATTTTTTCCCCTCTTTCTTCTTTGTCTTTCAGTATTGACTGTAGTGTGTTTGGGTGTGTGCGAAATTCACCATTTATTTCACAGATTGCAGAACAGTCAGATGAGCTGTCTAAGGGGCCAAAGGAGAAATGGTTAATATCTGGAGAAGTGGATTCTAAGAAGCCTAGCCCTATGATACTACCTGTGGATTCTGTGGTCTGCTACTAGGAGAGGGGGCTGTGCTGGAGTAGTATATGACATTTTGGATCATGGGAGTATTTTAGATAGATGGGAAGAAGTGATTGGCAGCCAGACAGCCATAAGTGGAAAGTGGTAGACACTTTTAGAGTGTAAATACCCAGCTCACAGGCTATATCCTCCTCTGAGAACTTCCCCATAGTGTAATCACCCTCCAGTAAATCTACGCTAAGGCACAGCTGCTGAGAGCAGGAGTGGTGCTGTGCCATTTGGGTGTCCTTTTCTAGGAATTTAGAGTTTTGAAGGAAGAAACCCTGAGACTGGAGATAGTTGGAGATGGGTCATATTAATGGCAGACTTCTAGGAGGAATTCATAATCTTCAGCTGTTGAGGCCCTGAGCTTCCCTGGTTCTTGCTCATGGCATGGTTGTAGTGATATGCTGGTACATTTTTAACAACTGACTCTTAAAAAAAAAAAAAAAAGAAAGAAAGAAAGGAAAAGAAAAAGAGCCCTAGTGTTTCCAGCATTTGCTGATTCTGGTGTAAATACCCCCACTATGGTCTGTTTCAGGCTACTACAATTATGTCATGGAACAGGGAGTTGGGAAATACTGCTTGTAAGTTCTGACAAGCCAGTAGGAGCTGGCTTCAGCATGCCACTGCCTGCTTGTCAACTCTGCCTTATATTCAGTGAAACTCTTCAGCAGCCTACCAATAAACTCCTTTTGGGGTTTAGACAGCTCCTTACAACCAAAATATCTTTAACTAAAACACCTAACAACTTCTTACTGTGAACAATTACAGCCAATTCACTAGAAGTATGTTCTAATTTTGGCTGATTTTTCACAGCTACACCTTTTAAATATTTATAGCCATTTTCCCTTATATGCAAAATTAATATCTAATTCTACAAATGGGCATAGTCTTCACTAGTACCCGAAAAAGATGTTTTAAATCACTGCAGTTGCTTAGGATAACAGGGTTATCTTTGGAAATTCCTGCCCTCTGGTGTCCAGTATTGGGAACTACTTTAGTGTTAGCTGTGAATGTTAATGGAGGACAAGGAGGGGAGTTACGCAGCGGTCCCCAACCTTTTTGGCACCAGGGACTGGGAGGGGAAGGGGCAGGGAGGCAGAGCTCAGGCGGTGATGTGCCACCTGGTTCCTAACAGGCCACGGACTGGTACTGGGCCGAGGCTGGGTTTGCCCGGGGGTTGGGAAGCGCAGAGTTAGAGGCTTTTGACACCTGACAAGGGACTGTTCCCAGGGTATAGACAGGCAGGTATTAAGCATATTGGTTCCCAATGTTTCTTTCTCGATGAAGTCCAGGAGGACTTTACAGTGGGGTTTCTCAACCCCAATACTAATGACATTTTGAACAAGATAATTGTTGTGGGGGGCTGTCCTGTGCATTGCAGGATGTTTTGCAGCATACCTGGCATCTACCCAGTAGATGTTTATAACACCATTCCACCAGTTGTGACAACCAAAAATGTCTCCAGACATTGCCATAGCCAAATGTCCCTGAGGAGAGAGGAGGGAAGCAATTCCCAGGCTGAGAACCACTGCTCTATGCTCATGAAGCAAATTTATTCCATGCATCACTGACCTTGAAGCAGCACTGAACTTAATACGTTATGGCACACCGAATGAGAACCTAAGCCTGAAGCCTAGGCTACGACTCCTGAGTTCCCATTCTGTGTACTACAGGAGGAAAAGTTCCAGGTGCCAGATATTGAAACATCAGCTTTTTAATAAACACACAGTTCACAATCAATTTTTTTAAATTAAAGAAAATTATTTCTTATGAGGCATGATGGGAGTGGATGTTGATGCGTGCATTCATTCATTCATTCAGTATTTGTTAAGCAGTGCCTCTGAGATAGGTAATGTGGTAGGTGCTGGAGCTGATGCAAAGGCAGATTATGGTCCTGCCTTTCAGGAGCGAGCAATCCTAGAGGGGTTCAATGGGGATATTTTCAGTTACAAGTAGGAAAAAGCCCAATTCCAGCTGGTTTGAACTATACTGGGACTTGGGGCTTACACAGCTGAAAAGCCCACAGGCAGTGCAGACCAGGTAAGGCTGGATCGAGTGGCTCAAAGTTGTCACCAGGGACTTGGTTTCCTCCGGTGTGCCTGCTCTTCCTTTCCGGTTGTCAATTTCATCCTAAGGCAGACAGACTTCTGTTGTCTAGCAGCCCCCAGTAATATATGCTTCCTCATTTCTACTAAAAGACCTGAAATTTACTTTGTTTGGACTAGATCACCTGCCCACCCCTGAATCAATCATTGCCACCAGGGGGATGAGAAGTGCTGATTGGCTTAGCTTAGAGCACCTGCTCTGACCATGGCACCAGTTTCCATGGAAATTACATAGCTTGCCAAAGGAAACCAGGGATTGTTGGGAAGGGAGAGAGAGCCACAGTACTGGGTGAATGTGGGGTGGTCAACCAGCCAAGGCCCTCGTGTGGTCTTTGCTTCTTTTCACGCAGGCTGTGCCAGGTGATTTCATCCAGCCTTAAAGCCTCAGCACCATTTTTGTGGGTTTCCGTGAAAGTCTTATTGCAGTGCTCTGGGCTTCAACAGCTGCTGCTTCCCCCTCGGAAACCTCATTCCATCCACTCTTCACAGTGATCCCTTCTCTTCTTTCAAAGCTCAGTTCAGAGCCAGCCCCTCTGTGGCTACTTCTACCTCCTCAGACATCCTTCCTTCCTCCATACTCCCTTAGCCTTTGTACTTACCAGTACCTCATACCTGCTCAGGTTTCATGCTCTTGCTTCTCCAACTTTAGACCTACATTTTACCTTTGAAGAGTTTTTAGTCTACTAAATTCCCTCTCTTTAATGCCTAACAAAGGAATTGAGAGCTTTGATGGTGATCCCTTTATTCAAAAACGAGATGGTTAAAGTGTGTGCATCTATATATGTGTGTGTGTGTGTGTGTGTGTGTGTGTGTAGAAAAGAGTGAGAGAGGCAGTCTGGAGAGGTGGAAAGAGCACAGGATTTAGTCAGACAATCCTGTGTTTAAATCCTGGCTCTGCACCCTTTCAGATCTGAGACTTTGACCAGTGGATCCCCACTTGACCCTCTTCTCTCTTTAAAATGTGTGCATAGTATGTTGTATATTCACTCTACCACTTTTCTTTCTTTCTTTTTTTATTACACAGGGTCTTGCTCTGTCGCCCAGGCTAGACTGCAGTAGCCCAATCGTAGCTCACTGTAACCTCAAATTCCTGGGCTCAAGCAATCACCTGGCTAATTTCTAAATTTTTTTGTAGCGATTGGGTCTTGCTATGATACCCAGGCTGGTCTCAAACTCCTGGTCTCAAGCAATCCTCCCACTTTGGCCTCTCAAAGTGCTGGGATTATAGGCATGAACCACTGCATCCAGCCTCTATGACTTTTCATGTTTGTGAGTATGCTATCATACCTATTATTCATTTACGTAAGGCACATTTAATAAATAATACTTGTAATTATAAGTACTGCCATAGCTGAGGTTCCTACATGGTAGTAACTTTGGCTAGGAGAGATCAAAGAAGGACAAAGAGAAATCCTTCAGCCTTGAACAAATTTTTCCCCTTCCAGCTGCTTGTGGTTCCCAGATTGAAGTGGAATGGAAGGAAGAGGCATGGCAGTCCCTTCCAGCCACCCCTTCTGCCTGATCACATCTTCTGTAGGGCAACAACTCAGTGCACGCCCATGGTGCTTGCATCAGCCTTCCATGCACAATGTAAGGAATGATAACCTAGTCTTTTATTTTTTATATGATGCGTTTTAACTTATTTAGTGCTTTGGGGGCAAGTATGATGCATAAAAAGTGGGAGATGATACAGGCCTGGAAAGATATCTAGTTGCACTCTCCCTGATATGAAACATGGCCCTCCATATGTACTGTGTTAACGTATCTGTCCTTGGGAGCTTCTCTGGTTTGAGCCTCGGCTCAGCCACTTACCAACTGGGTGGTTGAACCTTTCTGAACCTCACTTTCCTCACTTATAAAATGGGAGTAATTCTCTACTATGAGGGAATCGTGTCCTGTTATATATTCAGTGCATCTCACTAGATCAACCTGGTCTCCTTTTAATTTTTATGTTATAAATACACCTACTAGAAATCTAGACTTTCCCGTTGGCCAGATATATTCCCCAGAGTTCAGGACCAATAACCACCAGATATGGTTATAGTATTTTTTTCCTCTGCCCTGGTGGCTCACCCTGGGCTTCAGGGGTAAGCCTTTTCCCCTAATGATTCTTCTACTGGAAGTTAATTATTTCAGTGCATTGCTTTGGAAAGCTCTATGTGAAGCATTTGTTACTTAAAAGTTTGAGACTCTCAAGCCCGTTCTATCTTTGTAACAGTGGACACATTTTCAGAAGAGCATGAGAACTCTTCTGAGTCTAAAAACTTAAAATTCTATAATTGATAATTTTGAACATCTTTAGGAGAAAATGTACAATCCATGACCAGACCCAAACATATTGAGAAAATAATTTATTTAATTTGTAAATCAGGAATTTTATTTTAAAAAAAAGTTTAACCATATATGATATCTTAAATTTGTCCATCGGGGATTTAAATTTAAATGAATTTGAAAAATCAAGAAATTTCCTCAAAAGTAAACATCAGCTCTTTTCTCTAAACTTTAGGATAGATCATTTCTTTGGTTCAGGACTTAAATCATTAAACTCTCCCTACTCCAAACTGGATCAAAAACAATTTGAGTAATACGGAAGCAAGATTCTTAACTGATGTGTGGGCTACTTTTTCTTTTTCAAAGCCGAATAACTTAAGATTTTTGTTTGTTTTGTTGGATGTGAGATTTTTTGGTAAGAATCGAAGAGTAGGAGGCACGGTGAAATGGTAGAGAAAAATGCAAGTTTCATTTTATCAAAGAAGCCCATTGCACTGTACATCAAGCTCATGTAATGGTTTTTCAAATAAGTTGCTTGAAAATGGAAACAAATGACCTAAACTGGAACACAAAATATAAATATTTGTACATATGTAAATTTTCCCTCCTGATTTGCCTTAAATAATATGTAGGATTCCATAGCTTCTCTTAGAGAAGGGAATTGAATGTTAAGCTCTTCAGTCCTGATTAGATCCCCCATTGCTATCCCTCATGCTTCTGTTATAAAATCAATTAACCATTTTGTCAAGTACATCTGATTGTTACACTTCCATAGTGCAGACGGAGCAGGGGAAAACGAGAGGTTGCTTGACAGGAGGGCTTTTTCTCCAGTCCACTCGTTGATGTCAGCCCTCCTAGTGGGCACATGATGTGCTGAGGAACCCTGAGGTTTAGACTAGCTAAATGGTGGAACTGTCAGATGACTGATTGTCCTCTGATGAGGCCCGGGTCCTGGCAACAGAAATCCTTGCAAGCCTTTCCAATCCACTTCAGGCCTTTGCCTTCTCTCACATCATCTACATCTCCTCACCAAGGACTGAAGATACAAGTTGCAGAGTCTGATAGACTGAATAGGCTTGGACAAAACATGAAGCATCTTCCATTCAAGTCCCTGCTCCACACTGCCTCCTATTCAGTGCCTGTGTCCATGATGTATTTAAGCACTGACCCCATGCCCAGTGTCCCTCCAGGGTGGCACCGGCACTGCCCCACAGTGATCAGCCCCTTTCTTCTACTCTCTCTTTGCTGTTTGATGGCAAACTCACATTGATCCTTTGTTTTCCCTTCACACTGAGCACCCACTGGCTTCTTTGGGTTCCCTGGGGCTCTGACCATGCGCCACCATGATATCTACTGGGAACTGCCACCAATCTTTCATACATAAGCCAAACAACATCCTGATAAGAAAAGGACATAGACGACAAACGGCCTGAAGCAGTATGCTGTTGAAGCCTTTTGAGGATGGCCAAGGTAAATGGTGTCCTTACTGAGGGTTCTCCTGCTGCAAAGCAATTTCATGTTGCTTTAGACCCATCAAAAATGGGAAGACACTGAAATCAAGGGGACAACTCCCCCAAACCATATCTTTTTGCCACACACTTCCCTTAGCACCCTTTTCTCCAGCACATTATCTGGCAAATATAGAATTTTTCTGGCATTTTCTTTGCCTGTGCCAAGTTCTTTTTGATTCAGCCGATAGTATTTCCCCTAAACCCAGAATAGATCAGAAATCACTGGGAATTTACATCTGATTGCCATAAATTCATTCTCCCATATTACAAGGCTCAAAGTTATAAGGAGGAATAGTATGTGTTTGTCATCTTGGTTTTGTTAGTATCTTTTTAAAGTTAAAATTAAGTGTTACTTTTCTGAGAAAGTAGCCAGAATAATACTCTCTCAAATTCAGAAATCTACTGGCACAATTTGAAGTCAAACATTATTTCTAACCAAATTATATTCTTTTGTCTGCCAAGATATCTTGACAATTTTAATATCTGAAGGCAGGCCTATGTGATAATCCCAGCAGTATTCTGGGGATAAGATTTTAGAGGGTTTGTTGAGAAGGAAATACTTATTTAGGTGGCTTTCATCATGCCACTGAGCTTCTATGTCATTTTTCTTGTCCTGGAGGATCCCCTTAAAGCACTCCCGAGTGATGTTGAGAACCTGAATGGGCGTTCCTCCAAAAATGGCTGCATGGTAATAAAAATCCCCCTCTCCGAATGGAATGTATGCTGCTGACTCTTTACGCCTCTCGTAGGTAAACTCATCAGGATCTGCCTTGTACCACCAGGCCTGTAGCTGAGCCACTGACTGGCCCAGGGTCTCTACCCCAAAATTGTCTTGGAAGACCTGGTCCACGTCCATGCAGAAGAGGAAATCAACCTCATGCTGGATGTGGGCCAAAATGTGCTCCCCAATGGTCTTCATGCGCATCATACTGATGTCCTGCCACCTCCTCTCAGGCTTGATCTCAAACACTTTGAAGGAACGCAGAGGACCCAGCTCTATCAAAGGCATCTTGGAGATGTCATCCAGCATGATGTAAAATATGACCTTGTGGCCAATCATGAAGTACCTATTAGCAGATGTTATGAACTCCTCCAAGTAATGCTCAATGTATCTGAAACAAAGAAGAAAGGGAAACATTTAACTTCTGGGATTCCTGTGGGAGACCACATGCTATCGTAATCATCTTGTCTGTATTTTACAGTTAGGAGGGGGACAATGTCTTCCTATCCCAGATGTGTGTTTTCATGTGGAGGGACATCTGTTAGTGTAACACTCTGGGCTTCTCTTCACCATTCAGTCACTCATTCCTGGTGGAGGTGGAATGTCTTATCTGACTGCCAATTTTGGAACAGCAGCTGGACATAGCCCTGTCCCTCCTATTCTCTTGCTCTTGGATGCCAGCCAGTCCAAGAGAGTATGTGTTCTTAACTGCTTTGGGCCTTGCAGGAAGCCTAGTGGTACAAGCTCTCTTCCCACATCCAAAGACCTGTAGTTCTAATGTTGCAGGTACCTGGGTGCCTAAGCCTTTCTAATTCTGTGGTTCAGTATTTAGGAGGCCCAGGGCCTGCAGATGTAAGGTATGTTCTCTACCAGCTTTCACTGTAACGAAGGCAGTATTTATTACCATCTGCCTTACTTACCCCTTTGTCTTATTTATCAATTGGTTCAGACTCTGGACAGTCAAAGCAGGTGCTAATTCTTGAGCCTCCCTCAAAAACCCCAATATAGCAGCACTGTTGCTGCTGCCAGACCAGACACAAGGAGGATGTGACCCTTGGGTCCACTGGGGATGCACTAACCCCAAACAGCAGCATTCTCTTACCCTCCTCTGTGATACAGAGAATGGGTTATGGGACATGAATCTCCTTTCATGTTACATAGTCATCCTTTCAGCTTCCCAATGGTCACCTAAAACACCAATCCATTGTCTACATACCATCATTATAAAATCCATGCAAATACTAGAGAAAACAACCTTTGATTTAACCTTATTTTAACTTTTTTCTTTGTTGTAAAGACTTTTTCTAAGAGAAGTTTTAGGTTCATAGAAAAATTGAGCCACAAGTTCAGAGAGTTCCCATATACTTCCTGCCCCCATACTTGTACAGCCCCCCGTCCCCTGCCATCAACATCTACACCAGAGTGGTACGTTTGTTACAGGTGATGAACCTACATTGATATCTCACTGTCAGCCAAAGTCCATAGTTTACATTAGGGTTCACTCTTGGTGGTGTACATTTTATGGGTTTTGATAAATGTATAATGGCATGTATCTACCATATAGTATCTATAGAATAGTTTCAATGCCCTAAAAATCTCTGTGCTCTACTTATTCATCCCTTCTTCCCCCCAAAAACCCCTCACAACCACTGATCTTTTACTATCTCCATAGTTTTGCCTTTTCTAGAATGTCATATGGTTAGAAGCATAAAGTATGTAGCATTTTCAATTTGGCTTCTTTTACTTAATCACGTGCATTTGAGATTTCTCCATGTCTTTTCATGGCTTGATAGCTCCTTTCTTTTTAGCACTGAATAATATTCCATTGTCTGAATGTACCACAGTTTACTTTTTCATTCACCTACTGAAGGACATCTTGGTTGCTTCTAAGTGTTGGCAATTATAAATAATGCTTCTATAAACATTTATGTGCAGATTTTTGTGTGGAGATCAATTTTTATCTCATTTGGGTAAATACCAAGGAGCACGATCGCTGGATCGTGTGGTAAGAATATGTTTAGTTTTGTAAGAAACTGTCAAATCGGGACGCGGGGAGCATTGCAGAGGGGAAGGGCATGCCGCTAATCCTCGCTTGGGTGAGGCAAAGACATAAAATGTAACCAAAAGGTTCGTACCCTCATAATATCCTGAAGTAAAAATAAAAAACAACAACAAAAAGAAACTGTCAAATTGGCTGTTTTGTAAGAAAATGCAAAGTGGCTGTTACCATTTTGCATTCCCACCAGCAATGAATAAGGGTTCCTGTTGCTCCACATCCTTGCCAGCGTTTGCTGTTGTCAGTGTTCTGAATTTTGGCCATTCTAATAGGTGTGGAGTAGTATTTTAACTATTTATCTATTCATCTGAAAAGCATTATATCGATGTCTCTTCTTCTGCAAGTCCAAATCACAGACTGTCTTGTGAAGCCATACTATGGAGATTATAGGGAAGAGGAAGAAGTCAGATGGCTTAATACAGCTCATCCAAACCCAAAACTCTTGTTTTGGACTAAATTTAATTTGCTGACCACAGTACTGGTCAATCAGGATGTTTTGTGAGTGATAATGACTGGTACTTTTTACTTTTTGTTGATGCTTGGATTCCTTTTCTTTGCTACGAAAATAAAGTGCGCTTTTATTATAATATTGGCATCTGGAAAGCCAAGGGTTTACAGTGTTGATTCTTTAAGAGGAGAGAATGTATCTGAACAATATAAAGAGGGACTTGGATATGACTATAGCTGGTGGTCAGAACATCCTTTGGTACTCTGGAAGTTTAAGAAAAACCTGTTGTGCCCTGAAGCTTGGGAAACAATGCTGGGGTGGGTGGGGGTGCTGAGGAGAGTCACTCTGAGGTTTAACATTGTTTGGAGATTAAAGCACTGTAGTTGGCTCCATGCATTGTTGCTTGAGAACAAAGCAAACATCACACCTCCTAAAAGTCCAAATCCACTTGTAGGGATTTACTGCTGCTGAGTACAAACAGTCCTCTCTTGCCTCAGAGCTGAGGGCACAGGGCACAGCCCTTTCACCAGGATGGGCAATTTACAGTTTAGTTCTGCAGAGTTGCAACTGGATGGTTGAAGCTGTTGTGGGGCAGTGGGCAACATTCTGTTCTTTTTGGAAACACCAGGATCAAATCAATCTGCAACGTGGCTGGCTTATCCCCTTTTGTACCAAAGGATTAGGTGAGCAGAGCATTGGCTCCCAACCCATACAGTGCAGATTCTTCTAGTAAAAATGTGAAAACTCCACAGTCACCCTTCACTATTAGAGATGCCACGTAGGCCCCTGGGATCAGCACATTCAGTGATGTCAGAACTTGATTAATGTTGTTAACAGCACGGGTGATGACTCCTGGGCTCTGGGTTGGGGAAGGTTATCTTTGGAGAACTTCAGATCTTCACAGAGCTCTCTTTTAGGTCCTATCTTGACAAAGCTCAAGCTCAGATCAACGGGAGCCTTCAACTCTTTGTATAAGGCAAGGGAATCAACTTTCCATGTGGCTTTTTCAAAAGAGGTACAGGTAGAAAGGCCCAGAGGACAGGAAAAAAAAAAAAATAGGAAAACTGAATTTTTCGGTTTTGTTTTTGGGAAAAAAAAAAAAATTGAAAAATTCTCCAAAAAAGCAAAATGGGTTCTATTTAACAACTAATATTACAGCTAGAACTTTCAAGTAAGAATGACTGCAGGTTTTTTTTTTTTTTTTAACAAATGTTCTGAAAAAGGAAATGGAAGCTGAAACTGGAACCTCTCCAACCTTCGGAAGAGGAAGTTCTGACCAGCCAAATAGCCCAGGGCCAAATCCTCCAGGAGGGATAAGGTAGGAGTGACCTGAAGAACCCACGGAAGAGTGGTCGTCTGTGTTCCAACATGGAAAACCACGGTGCTTAGGGCACTCTGTACCTAGGACTTGCAGTAAATCCTTCTGTCCTTGGTCCTGAGCCTTGAGAGCGTAGCAGAAAGAATGATGCACTCTGGGCTGTCTAGTAGCTGGCACTTGTAGAATTTCCAGAGGAAGCCAGGGAGCTCAGGAAGTGGGTGGTTGTGGGTACGCTGTTGACTCTGACCTCGGTGGATATAGTGGACATTTTTGCCTGTAGCTGGAGACCATCCCTCTGAGGTGGGAACGGGTAGACTCACCTACTACTGTTTTGCTCCCAGGCTTTTGGGGCTTCTGCCAAAAGGAGACTGAAATGTTCCCCCTTAAACAGTCTCCTATCTAATAACTCAGACAAGCCTCCATGAGTCCCGGGGTTCCCTCAAACATTTTGACAGTAGAACAAGAAAAAGTCAAGGACAATTTTATCAGTGACACCTACCTTCCGACAGCAAAAACTGTCAAGCCCACAGTAATTTTCTGTTTGGCGTAATAATTTTCTAGGATGGCTTTGTTGTAAGTGCCTTCCCACACAACTGGCGCTTTCCAGCTGGTCACTGTCACAACCTCTGGGCGTTTCCTGGTAATAAAACATAGAACACCCTGAATCAGAACAGCTTTGCTAAGGCAGGGCAGAGACTGTCCAAGGAAAAATGGGTCAGCTATGATCTGCAGTGA
>NW_012155173.1:2559978-2565640 GCF_000956105.1 Propithecus coquereli | reverse complement strand
AGCCTCCCGAGTAGGTGGGACTACAGGAATACGCCACCATGCCCGGCTAATTTTTTCTATATATTTTTAGTTGTCCAGCCAATTTCTTTCTATTTTTAGTAGAGACGGGGTCTCACTCTTGCTCAGGCTGGTCTCAAACTCCTGAGCTCAAATGATCCTCCCACCTCGGCCTCTCAGAGTGCTAGGATTACAGGCGTGAGCCACCGCGCCTGGCCTACATCATCAGTTTTGATAAACATTTGTTGTATACTTGCTCAATTAATGAATTCATGGCCTCATGAGGTTTTTTTTATTATCATTCTCATTTTATAGATGAGTTAACTGAACCTCAGAGAGAATTTTCTTGCTCTGACTCCAGATCCTGTGGCTTTCCACAATACTCTGTGGCCCGTAAGACCCCTTCCAGCCCCAATATTTAGTGATTCATCTGCTACCATTGGCCAACTGCTGTCAGAAACACTGTGTTGCTCAATCCATTTGGTTCAAAATATCCAGATCTCAGTTTCTTATGTGAAGTCTACTGTTAAAGATCTAACATACTAAAATTCTTTCTCCCAAATCAGGAAAATTCTCAATGGCACTATTGCCTACACTGCCTCTGCCACCTCCCGCCGAGTGACGGATTCACTGCACATGAAGTGACGCTTCTTCTCTTACTTTGGATTAAACCAGTCCCATAGCTGAAGCTCTTCTTCGTCATCTTCCTTTCTTTGTTCCTTTTCTCTTCTTTTTTCTTTGTCTATGTCTTCCTCTTCTTGATTACTGCGGGTCCTAAGTGCAAAGGGAAAGCAAGCTGGGTAAGACAGGGAAGGCGATCTCTGGTGGTGGGACAGTTGGTGAATGTCTCAGGGCAATGTGTTCTGAGGCAGAAAATGCATGCACAAAATCACTGACTGGAGAACGGCTCCAGACACCAGATGTCTGTTCGTGAAGGCATACTTTTGATAAAACGGTTCAGTATTCACCTTTCTTGTCACCTTCTCAAGTCAGCACAGTTAGCCATTTCATGACCCAACAGCCCTCAGGTTATTTCAGGGGGTGGGAGAAACTTGATAACTGTTTTCCTAAGAACACTTTAGTTTATGATTGTCTTTCTTGCAATCTAAACTTCAGCCCAAGCCTCAGCCCCAAGTTAACTGGACAAAAACAAAACGAATCTTAAATGTCCTAGTCCCACCCACAAAACAGATTCCTATATGATTTCAACAAGAAGAGGAGTGACTGAGAAGGTCATGAACGCGAAACCATTTTATGAGGACTCTCTGCAAGCACTGGGTGGGTGGGCAAACACAGACTGCCATCCGATTACCCGTCGTTAAACCAGCTCGGAAACCACCAGCCCTTCTGAGTGCTGCCGTCACCAATTTCAGGGTTTCTAAGAAATGAAAAAGATTACAAACACTTTTAGAAAATGAGGCAGTCCTGAAACTCTTTTTATGGTAGAGATCATTTAAAACAAAAACAAAAACAAAATTTAAAACCGCCAATTCATAAAACAGACAGAAGTGAAACACTGTAGCTGAATGAGAGAGGACAGAACTGAAGCTCCCTTGGCCTCCCCTCCCTTGGGCAGCTGCCAGCCCTCAGCTCACCCTGCAAGCCCAGGCAGGGAGAGTAGGGGAAAAGAGGGTGGGTGGGGGGTGGCTGGGGTTAATATTAATACATAAACCTGAGTCCTGGACCTGCCACTTATTAGTTGTGTGACTACAATAGGACATTTTCCCTCTCTGAATTTTGACTTTCTCCTCTGAAAAAATGTAGTTACTAATAATAAACCTAGCATGAAAGTCATTTTGAAGACTAGATGAACTAGTATACATAAAAGAGCTTTGTAAGTTGGAAATAGCAGTAACAAGTTATAGTCTTAATGAAAAACCAATGCACATTCCCAAGAATCATCTCTTTTGCTAACTAGCAGAATTCAGGTTGCTACAAAGGTCAGCCTGAGAAAAATTCAAGTTGCCCACAGGTCAGCAGTAACAGCTTCAGGAAATCTGAGCGTCACTGAACAAGAAGTTCAGGAAACTAATTAGAAGCCACTTTAGCCACCCACTTGAGAAAGTTTCCACTCTCTCATTGTGAGAGTCTGTTCAAGTTGGGGGCCTTCTGGAGGAGTGGGAAAGAGGGGGAAGCCAGGGAACATGGCACCCTCCAGTTGGACAAATAAGGTGTGGAGGTAATTTGTGAACAGGCAGAATGGTGTTAAGAAACCTGTTTCAAAGCCCATCTACTCTTGGAAGCATTTGAGAGAGTTCATGATACAAAGGTACAATAAACAGAACAACATGAGAATAAGAAACCCAAAGGGAACAGAAACACTGATTTAGTCACGCAGGCATGTATTTTCACATGATCTGGGCCATCCCAAATGAAGGTTTTACCTTTATTTTCATTTCACAGCTGAGATATTGGCTGAGTGGGTTTGAGCAAGTTGCCAAGGTCCCATGGCACGTAAGCATAAAAGCCAGGATTTAACACCAGGGGACAGATTATATCAGAAACAAAGGCTGGGCAAGTACAAGCAGTTAAGTACAATACTTTGCTCTGAGCTTTCTGGCAACCAAGCCAAGAATAGGAAGATAAAGGTTTACATGACTCTCATTTTCTTTTCAAAAAATAATAATTAAAAAAGATAAACACTAGTTTATCAAGAGACTCAGACTGTTTTCCTGATTCTTATTCTCAGAGCAATTTCTCGCATAGGTCTTTAGACAATATATACGGCGCAGAATAATGGACAGTACCTCCCAGATTCTTTTCATCAGCAAGACAGGAATGCTCCCCAAATGACACTACTTAAAGCGACCCTTGATGAGAACTGAGGGCAAAATACAAGTCATTGCTCTGTATAGACAAGGCTGGGGGCCAGAGGAATACAGCCCAGATCCCCTGGGATCCACCCACTTCCCTCCACCTTGGGCCTGAGCACCGTCACTGGCTGCCGTGTGGACAGGCTGTAGCGGGTGCAAGAGTGGATGTGGGAGCCAGACACCAGGGTGCAAAGCACTTACTTTGAGTGATATATCCACAAGAAAGAGCCTTCTGGGCTAAAAGCAAATGAAAAATAAAAACATATCATGTTACTTTTAATTCTGAGAAAGGCTATCTTTTTAACCATTATCATTGAGCCCTGGGCTGTGCTGAGAGCCTGGGTTTTAGCTACTTCCAGGTTTCCACTTTCCTTTGAGGCCTAACCGATGATAGCAGGAGACTGGGAATCTCCACTTGCAGTAACTTTAGGATATCAAGGAGATGGGAGTCTCTGAAGGATCTCAAATTGTGTTTTTTTTTTTAAAAAAAGAAGACAGCTCTCCATTGCCCAGGGGTGGCATCATTGAGGGAGAGAGGCTCCATAGATGGGTCTTCTTTTACCACCTACTCAGGTGTCTGGTGATGAAGAATGCCCTGGAGGGTGGAAACACCATGGTCCAGCCATCCCTTACCCAGGATTTATCTTGCCCCAGAAAATAAAGCCTCAGTCGCAGAGCCTAATGCCACATCCAGCTCAGAGCCTTCTACAGAGCAGAAGGCATTTCTTTAACTAACGAAGACAGTGAGACTGTCTTAAAGCACCTACAAGAGCTGCAACTCAGCACTCAGAACGCCGCCTGGCACTCGGGGCACGAATTTGTAAATACACGTTTACTAACTTGTCATATCTCTTCAACCACCCCTCCTTTTTACCCTCCTCCCCTCCTCTCCTAGAATCCTTCACCATTGCAATGGTCCTGGCAATATCCACACTGCAGTGGCATTTTAACATGTATTCATCCTTCAAGGCACAGCTCAAATGCCACCTCTTCTGTGCCCTCCTTGATATGATTCCAGCACAGTGCCTGGCATCGTAGGGTGCCCAATAAGTATTTGTGAATGAACGCAAAAAATGGATTCTCCTCCAACCCAAACACAGTCTTTGCCTCCTTGAACTCTCCCAGCCCTCTTCTCTGCCTCTGATATCCTTCATCTACTTCGTATCATTGGTTATTTATACACACATCTTATGCCCCACCTAGATCATAACGCCTTGAGGGGAGGAGTTCTATTTGGCTCACATTGTATCCCTCGCAGCACTCAGATCAAGAAGGAGTCCAGGACAATGATTCAGAAGATCTGAATTCCAATAGAACATAGACATAAATTCACTATTAAGTTACTTCACCTATTGGCTCTCCATTTTGTCACTTTAAAATGGTAGCCACCGACTAAAGGAAAGGTTGTGTAGTGGGTCAGAGAATGAGCTGCATTCAGATAGCCAGGCACCTAAACCTTCCTGAAAATATGACCTTGAACATTAATGTTTAACATTTCTGAGACTCAGTGTTCTCATCTAGAAACTTGGGATAATACCGACTTTGCAGGGCTCTCATAAGAATTGGAGGTAATGCATGGCATGGGTCCTGGCACACACAGACACTTAGTAACTGGCAGCTGCCATCGTCATAATCACCATTATTATTTCACTATAACTTCAAGGTTTCCTCTAGCTCTAACAGTCTAAGATTTCTTTTTTTACCCAGCCTCAAATCAAATGCTGTCCTGGATGACATTCTTTCAGGGTGCTTTCCTGACAACAGTTCTATTTACTAATTATTAATAGTCGATGTGTTTGATTTAGTTATCTTTAAATCCTTTTTAGCTCAGTGCTGCCTGTCTAAGGTTAGTATCCTCAGCTCACCTCAAGCCATCATATGGCTAATTCATAATGTGGCAAAAGATCTCTTCCCTTTGAAGCCTCTTGCAGATGATCAAGTGGATTCTGCCCATCAGAGAATAATGTGGCGGAGTCCAGGTACCAGCCTATGGCCCTGAAAAGCAGCTAGAACCTGCTCTGGCCACCGTGCAGAGAAAATATACCCAGCACTGGAAAATAACCCTCTTTCTGAGAGGCCATAGCCAACATGCACAACTGGGCCTTTGACTCTCATATTCTAATTTTGTGAACCACCCAAATTATGGAAGTACAACTCTGGCTACAATTCAAAACACCAAAGTTATCCAATCAAGTGTTCAGACTCAGAGCTTGAAGGTCATCCAAAAGAGCATTCGGACGCTAGGCAGGAACTGCAAAGGGCACTTGTTCTTGGGTTAGACTTTTCCAACTGCCAGAGCTCTTCCTTCTATTTGCCAAAATCACCTGTCCTCTTTTTGTCCTCTGGAGCAAATGATGATGATGACGGCGATGATGATGACTCTTGTGGAGTGAATGTTTGTATCCCCCAAAATTCATGTTAAAGCCCTGCCCCCACTGTGATGGTATTTGGAGGTGGGGCCTTTGGGAGGTGATTAGGTTTAGGTGAGGTCATGGGGGTGGGATGCCCATAATGTTATTAGTGTCCCCTAAGAAGAAGAGACAATAGCTCACTCTCTCTCCATCATGTGTGGATACAGGGAGGAGGTGGCCATCTGCCAGCCAGGAAGAGCCCTCACTGGGGAACTGAATTGGCGGGCACCTTGATCTCGGACTCCCTAGCCTCTAGAACTGTGAGAAATGAATTCCTGTTGTTTAAGCCACCTAGTTTGTGGTATTTTGTTATAGCAGCCTGAGTGGATTAAGATGACAATGATAATGATGACGATGACAGTTAACATTTAGTGAGTGCTTATTGAGTCCATTGCCCCAAATGCTTTATACACAAGAAGTTATTTAATCCTCTCAACAACC
>NW_012155173.1:2557663-2559928 GCF_000956105.1 Propithecus coquereli | reverse complement strand
TGGAGAGGAGGGGATGATGTGGGAAGGATTTCAGAGGAGGAATTGGCAGAACATACTAATGAATTAGATTGTAAAGGGGACAGAGGAAGAGGTCTCCTGGACTCTGGTTTGAACCATTTACTGAGATGGGAAATGAGAAGAATAAGGGTGGGGTAGCCAGGCACAGTGGCCTTCAGGAGGCTGAGGCAGGAGGATCACGTGAGACCAGGAGTTTGAGACTAGCCTGGGCAATGTGTAGGCAACATAGTGAGACCCTGTTTCTAAAAAAAAAAAAAAAATCATCCGGGCATGGTGGTGGCATGTGCTTATAGTCCCAGCAGCTTAAGAGGCTGAGGGGGGAGGATCACTTGAGCCCAGGAGTTTGGAGCTGCAGGTGAGCTATGATCATGACACTGCACTCCAGCCCAGGTGACAAAGAAAAAGACCCTGTCTCAAAAAACAAAAAAGAATAAGTGTGGGTGGAATTGAGAAATCTACTTGGGTCATGTGAGACACGCAGAGATGTCAGATGTGCAGGCAGACACAAGTCAGGGCTCAGCGGAAACATGTGGGCTAAAGATATATATGTGAAAATCATTCTGTCACTGATGGTATCTAATGCCATGAAAACGGATGAGAGCACGTTGGGGAAATGGTGTATAAAGAAAAGGGAAGAGGCTGCTGGACTACCCGCCAGAACCTCTAATCCCTGATGGCTGGGAAAAGGGAGCTGCCCCTTTCAAGGAGACTGAGAAGGAGAATGGAGAAGTAGGAGAACGATGAGGATGTGGTGTCATGGAAATGAAGAGAACTTGATGTGGAAATATGTGTACAATATATTGTCCTGTTTTAGGAAATTTATAGAAAAGGGTACATTTATAGAAAATATATTTTATTTGCTTATTCATTCTTGCCTCCAATAATTCATTTTTGCAAGAAATACATTTTGGTGCCGTGAGAAGACTTAAATCTGATGCTGCTTCAAACCAATATTCTTTACAAATGTGCTCACCATTCATTTGGAGGCGAAGCCATGCAGGGGGAAGAGTGAAGAGAGTATGGCTGATAGTCGTGGTCTCTCTCCTCCTTGCTCCCAGTAATTCAGCCCTGGTCCTGCCTTCCAAAGTCCCGCTCAGCAAAGCACAAGTGCCACAGTAAAATTGCACCACTCTCTTTAGAAGGGCACTAGGGTGACCATCTCTGGCTCATCTAGCCTGCCTCTTGGGGGGATCTCATTTCCCCATCTCAGGGGCTCACCAAAGCAACAATGCTTCCACCTTCTTACATTTGTAGTAGTGATTTAGTGTTTCAGAGATGCACACCCTGTTGTCCAGCTTGTAGAACGACAACTGGGAGGCCGGAATTCCCATCCTTCCACACTGGTATGGATCCTCTATCCCAAAACAAGAAGAGCACTTGCCAGAACATATTCAGTCTTTCCAGAGCCCAAGATACCTTACACTGGAAAAGATGCTATTCTCTCCTTATCCTCCTTCTATGACTGTTCCTGCACCTTTTAAGACGAGCTCCTTAAATGCTGATGTCAGACAGGATTTAGTCCTATTCCTCTCCCTGGGTGGCCTCATCCAGGCCCACAGATCCCACGGCTACCTATACTCTGACGCACACTCTCATTGCACACCTCCAGCGCATACCTCTGCTAAGCTCACGGGCACCCCGTGACTCTGTCCAGATGACCCATAAGCACCTGAATCCATACACCGCTCCTCGCCTCCCCCAACTCTGAGGCCTGCATTCCTTTCTCAAGTCCCTTTCCTGGTTATAGTTTCTCAGGTCTCACAGTCACCCTGGACAGCTCCCATCTCCTCACTCCTCAAACCACATCCTTCCACAGTTGTGTGGCTCACGCTTCTTTACCAATCTTGGCAAAAACTAGTTTCACATCTACTGCCCTTATAAGACAGTGAACTTCTCAAATATAACCATATTGAATGATTTCTCTCCTGTGCCTAACACAATCAATGCCTAGCACAGTGCTTCTGACCATAATTCATAATGAGAAATACATTTTCCATCACAACCAAATTACAAGCACATACACATTTATACAAAACAAAAATTCCTCTAAACAATACTTATCCTTGCTTCACGCCATGCCTGTGATATTCTACTCTATGTCAATTTTTTTTAAAGCTGGTTTTGACCCATTAAGCTAGTTTCTGAACACATTAATGGATAGTGACTCGCAGTTTGAAAAACATTGGCTAGCACATCATCAGTTTTTTTTTTTTGTTTTTTTTTTTTTCCGAGACAGAGTCTCACTCT
>NW_012155173.1:2554087-2557613 GCF_000956105.1 Propithecus coquereli | reverse complement strand
TGCTGGGATTACAAGCATGAGCTACCGTGCCCAGCCCATGAAGATCTTATCTATACATCTCACCCTCTTCCCTCTCCTCCTGCTTTTTTGGTTCTTCTCCTACTTCTATGTCCTTTCCCCTGTCTCTCCACCCTCTTCCTAAGCTGCCAGTGGCATCTTTGGGTATTTATCCCTGTAGGTGCCATCTGAGCCTAAAGAAGACCCTAATCCTTGATATAGGGGGATGAGATACAGTGACACTAAGCTGAAAGAGAGAAAGCTGTTTCAATTTGCCTTTTGCCAGAAAGGGATTTCTGGGTAGGAACCTGGTTGTTGGCCAAAAAGGGGCCCAGACTAAGCTGATTCTGGTGTTATTGTTCATTTTACAAACAAGGAAACAAAGGCACCCAGAAAAGAAGGGACTTGATAAAGGCCCAACAAGGCCAAGGCTGTAACACAGGGCTCTAGTAGAGACCCCGAGACCATCTCCCCAGAACATGTTGCCTCTTTACTAGGAACACGGAAGTGTTGGGAATTGGGGAGGAGTAGGTTTTCTGTACTCAGAAAGCTTGAAACGGACTTGGCAAGGTCAACACAAACGCAGGAAGTGACACAAGAGCAATGACAAAGCATAAAACCCTGAATAGTAAACGTGCAAAGGCCAGAGCAGCAGTGGGGCTCAGCCTGCTGGTGGAGCTCCAGGCAGCTGGAGTGGTGGAGTCTCCGCTCCAACCCCCATTTGCTGAGGAAGTGGCTGCATTTCCCCCACTGGGAAGTGGGGACTGGCACGTGGTTATTTAGATTCAGATGCCAATGGCCTGGCACCCTGCGTGCCATATTCTTGTGTTTCACTGGGGGGAGCACCTCAGCTCAACAGCAAGTGACTGGGGCAAAGTCCTGGTGGTCTCTGCCAGGTTCCTGACTTCCTCCCAGCTGTGAAGCTGTGGCCCTGGTGAGGCTATGGGGGAGAGGTTAGCAAATACTTTGGGCCAGTGAGAACTTCTCCGCCCCTTGCATAGCAGGTGGAGGGTTGGGTTTTCACAGAGCTGCCCCTACCCATCAGCAAAGTGATGCCAATGGGCATGGCTGGATCATCCCCTGCCTGGTCCAGCTATAGCCCAAGCATGGAAAAGGAGTCTCAGTAGACTCTCCCCATGCCCCCTGTCTCTTGTTGTCAAACTCTGCACCCTGGAATTCTTGAGCTGGCTCTGCCCTCCCACCCCAGCCCTGGGGCACAGCTTCTGGCCTGCTTCCTAGCTACCCCAGCACAGGTGGCATCACCCCAAGGTTGGTCCAGATGGCGGAGTGGAGAAACACGTTCAGGCTGCTCTCAAGACCTGCCCTTTCTTGTCTGGAGTTTCAAACTGAGACTTGACTCTGCCCTTGGCACTCCAGGTGTGCCTGATACATGGAGGACATAGTTGCTGTCAGTTTCCTTCAATCACGAAAGAGGCTACCGTGCACTCTGCATCAATCTTCGCCAGGCACTGTCACATATACTTGCTCGTTTAGTCCTCGCAACAACCCTGTGATATATTACGTCCATTGTCTAGGTAAGAAAACCAAGGCTCAGAGAAGCTTATTTATTAACTTGTCCACACAGCTGGTTGCTGATAATGGCAACTGACACACACTGAGCACTTCCTGTGGGGCCAGGCACTGTGTGAAGGGTTCACCCTCTGAGGTGGGTGCTATTTTGATTCCCATTTTGGCAATGAAGAAACTGTAGCACAGAGAGCTTAAGTAACTTGCCTGAGGTCACACAGCTTATAAGGGCTAAAGCTGGGATTTGAACCCAGGTAGTCTGACTCATACTGACTCTGGTAGTATGTGCTCTGAGCTGCCACCTATATTGCTCCTATATGGACATTTACTTGCTATGCTGATGAAGTTGGGATTAAAACCCAGCATTGCCCTGATCTAAAGGTAATAGTATTTCCATTCAACTTAGCTGCTTTGGCATTTTCATCAATGCAGACTGAAATATGATGAGCTTTTTTGTTCTTAGATGCTTACGTGGTGTTTTAATTTTATAAAACTCCCAGCTTTGTTGAATGACAGGATTTCAAACCAAAAAAAAAAAAAAAAACCCATAAACACACATACACACACAGCTTATACTTCTATAACCAATGTTTCTGAGCTTAAACTCTCTCATATATTGCCACCTCATTCATTGCAGTTTTAGTTTAACCCATCGAGGATCTTTTAGTACTAATAGTTCTAACCCAGCCCACTAGCTAAGTCTTGTAGCTGTGTATAAGCTAGACATTTAGTAAGCAGGTAATATTTTTTTAAAAAAGGAAAAGGAACACCTATTTAATACCTACTGTGCACCAGGAGCTAAGTACTTGACTTCCATTTTCTCATTTAATCTTCACAAACACCCTCTGAAATGGGTACTATCATCATCCCCGTTTTACAAATAAAGCAGTGGGCAGGAGAGAAGAAGGGAATGAAGTCCTTGGCCATTTAATTTATACAAAGGGCCAGATTAGGGGATTCAATCCTTTGACGAGCATTTCCCCTTCCCTGCTCCGTACTAGGTTGTTCTGCTAAGCACTGACATCAGAGAAATGAGACCCAGTCCTGCCCCTTGGGGATCTCACAGTCCCAACAGGTAGCCCGCTACACACTCCTCCACTGCATGACCACTCGCTCCACATCTTCTAGAAAGACTGAGTCAGAAAACTAACGTCCAGTTTGGTTACTTGGATGGGAAAGATTCCTTCGAGCAGGAAGAAAAAGTAGCAAAATTAAAAATTAATGTTTAATTAAAAATTAAAATGTTCTATTTCCCAGCTGTTAATTATTCAATTCCACTGACAGTTCCAACATGTCAGTGCCCCTGGCTAAGCAGCCAGACAATAGCCTGAAAATGCAGGTAGTAGGGAGGGAGGCGGAATGAGATTGGTTCCTGGATGAACCTCTGCATCGAGGAGTCTTAGTCATCAAAACCCACAAACCCCAAAAAAGAAGTGACAGGGGGTAGCCCACACATGAGCAAAAGCTAGTCTTTGACAATGTCAACTGCCAGAAAGGTACAAGATCACAAAGATGGGGCTCAAAAAGGAGGGAAAATCACCAGGAAAGAGCTGCTCAGATGCCTTCCTTCTAAACAGGGCATCCAACTGTGTGACGTCAGCGGGCACAGTTCCACCAGTGTGGGCCAAAATCTTCCCCCAAAATAAAAGGGCCTCCGTAACCAGAGCACACACCTCCCTAGGTTATTGGCAGCTTTTTACTTTTATGTGTTTATTTATGGTACATTGTGGTACCCAAGGGCTAGTTAGAGGAAGTGTTAAAATTCTATGAATCATGCAGTAGGTGAAAAAAAAAAAGAAAATGTGAAATGCATACAACTCATTGCCTGAACTTCTAAGTGGCAGCATGCATGACCAGGAGCCAGTGAAGAGCTGACAGTGACACGAACAGGGATGGTGGCTGTGGAATGGAGAGGAGGGGATGATGTGGGAAGGATTTCAGAGGAGGAATTGGCAGAACATACTAATGAATTAGATTGTAAAGGGGACAGAGGAAGAGGTCT
>NW_012155173.1:2537594-2541807 GCF_000956105.1 Propithecus coquereli | reverse complement strand
TTTCTGTAGCTGCTTGTGGAGACTTCTGTCAGAAGCCTCTCCAGCTGGAATCTCCAAGGCATAGTAGTTTCAAAAAGCACAGAGGCAGCTCATATATTTCGGATGAATCCACAGATGAATTTGAAAACTCAGAAATCTTTAATTCATTTTGCTTTCCAGAGTTAAAAAAAAATAATAACACCCAAAAGTTTTAGCCAGGCAGAAATGAATCACTAGCAACTCAGAGTGTATTTTATAGCAAAAGTCAACAACTTGAATTGCTCCTTTAAACTCTGCAAATATTTTAGGATTGCAAAATTTAGGGCGGATTTTTCATGAAATTCCTGTCTGAAATTTCTTAAGATAATTTCTATATATGACTATACAAATTATTAAAAATTACATTTGGGGCTTCATTTGACCTCTCTCTGTCTGAATCTAGCCTACCAGTACAAAAACCAAGATATTAGGAATATGGCAGGAAGGAAGACAATTAGCCAAAAGTTATTTGGGACATCTAATGATTTTAAAGATAGTCTAGGGCTCAGGGATTAGGAAGGGTGGAATCCCTTATTTACGGTTTGAGTTAATCCTAATTTTAACTCAGCCTGGTGAATTGGCTGATACTAGCAGAACAGGGTCAAAACAATACTTTCATCAACATCGTTTCATCATGTTTCATAATTACCTGTTGATATATTCCCAAAACACAACAATCACAGTTGAGACAACCAGCATCGACAGAATTACTTTTCCTTTGACATTCATTATTTTCTCCTAGGAAAAAAAGAGGAAAAAGTAGATTAAATAAATGAAATACAGAGGAAAATATGGTCTTAAAGAAATACTTCTACCTACATTCTCTCTGAAAGGATACATTTAGGAATATTTAACTAGGGCTGAGGAATGTGCTCTACCTTAAATTGCATAGGCCTACAATGGCAAATCAGACCAATTCAGTTAGCAGAGGAGGCTGCCTGGGTTGGGAAGGATGCTAAGGCCATGCTGGGGCTCAGAGGCAAAGTGTCCAGATCCACCACGGATGCAGGAGGGTGAGGGAGTAACTGTAAATGGTCCCAGGGACTCCAGTTGCCTCCTGAGTCAGATGGCTCCACCTTTTGGCACGTGGCTGTGGGGAGCCACTCTGTTCCCGGGCTCCATGTCCTTGGTATGCTAACTACACACCCCTGCCCGGGGGGAAGATGACCCTGAGTTTACAATCTAGGCCTCTCTCACTTCCCAGCTCTACCCAGTTTAGCCTCGCCACACTCACGAGCAAACAATTAGCGAACAGCCAGCGCATAGATGTTTCTTGCTCGCTGCATGAAACTGTGCCTGGAAGGGAAGGGGTGCTCCGTGGAGAGTAACAGGCTGGGAAGTGCTTTAATGCAGGTGGTCAGAGAAGCCTCTCTGCACAGGTAAAATTAAAGTCAAGTCCCAAGGCATGAAGACGGGCTGGAAAAGGATGAAAAGCACCATGAGAAGGGATGAGAATATTTCAGGAACAGCATTTCTAACAGGATGGCAGGAGAAAAAGCTCATATTTAAAAAACAAGAAAACCTGAACACGCAAAAACACTGAGGTTCTCTCACCTTAGAGTGGCTGGATCGTGGGAGGGTGGTGGTAACAACAGGATGGTGGGCAGGAAAGACAGAACCACAAAAGGCACAGAAGGGATGAGGAGGAGACACAGAGCCTCAGAGGCTGGGGAATGACCGGACCCAGCTTCATTCAGAGACACCTGTCTGCGTGCTGGGGCGTGGGGGTGGATGAGAGTGCGGCAGCAGAGTGCGGAGACCAGTTGGCAGAATACTCTGATGTCCAGAAAGCGTGGGTGGCCGGTTGCATGTGTTGTGTGTGTGTGTATTTTATATACATATATATATACACATATATATTGAGACGGGGTCTTGCATCATTGCCCACGGTAGAGTGCAGTGGCATCGTCATAGCTCACTGCAACATCAAACTCCCAGGCTCAGGTGATCCTCCTGCCTTAGCCTCCCAAGTAGCTGGGACTACAGGTGCATGCCACCATGCCCAACCTGTATATGTATATTTTTTTATGGGACTATATATTATGATGTATTGACATCTCTAAAAACTTTTCTGGCTGGGGAGAGACTATCCCTCCTGGGGCTAGCCAGTTCTTACAGATAGCAAGGGCTCAGCTAGTAGTATGCCTTTGATATACAGACAAACCAATCTGGAGCCAGACCTCCTCTGTCTGGTCCATATACCCCAGGAGGCAATATGACTGGGCCTTAATCATCCCATCAGGACCAGGTACCAGACAACTAAGGACACCGCTATAGCTTTAAGCCTGCCTGCTGAAATTATTCAAACTGGCCAGTCCTAAACAATTTGCCCTGCCCTGCTTTTCCCATGGAAGTCCCAATAAGGGCTCTGGCCTCAAGCTTCCCTTTGCTCCTATCTCCTGACCACCCTGGTATTTTTCCCACGTGGCCCTGCGTGGTGCACTGGGCCTCCTGTCTTTAGGGCCCGTGAGTATGACACATTGTTTTTTCCTGAGCCTCTCCTGTGTCTCCTCTTGTGGTCATACCTGACTGGCCATCACATACAAGAACAGAGATGGAGAGTGGTAGATCAACTCAAAATATACTTTGGAAAGAGAATTGGTAGGATTTGGTTGGTAATTTAGACATCAGGGACAAGAGAGAGGGAAGAAGAAAGTTTTCTGCCTAAGCAGGTGGAAAATTGTAGCATTTCCTGAGATGGGTCAGGTGGGAAGGAGGAGAAGCAAGTGTAGGGGGTAAGATTCATGAGTTCCCACTTGGAACTTGTTAATTTTGAGGTGTCTGTAAATTCCTAAGTGGAGATGACTAGTAGGCAAGTGGACATTTAAGTCTGGCATTGAACAGAGAGATGTGGGCGGGACATGCAATAGGGCGGTTGTCCACATAGGGCGGGTATGTAATGTGAAGGAGATGAATGAGGTTACTAGGGAAAGAACGTAGAGAGAGAAAAAGGAAATAGGGTGGTCTTGGGCTTAAGCCTGAAAATGCCAACATTAAGAGGTAGGATAGAGGAGGAAATGAGAGGGAGAGGCCCAGGAAGGAGGAGGAAAACCAAGAGTGGGGACATCTGGAAGCTAACGGGAGATGGTGGCCAGCCATGCATCAAATGTCACCGCTTTTGTAAAGCCACATCCCACCCCACCCAACCACCGGCTGGGTCCCCCTCTCCCCTCACGCTCCTCCATCACTCCTTTCACACTGCTACATGTGTCGACTTTGGAGATGGCTCACACAGTAACATCCCATATGGCTCTGTCTCCTGTACCGGTAGTCTGTGAGCTTCCCAAAGGAAGGAGGTATGTCTTATTCAACCCTCAATCCCCAGTGCTTCACACAGAGCAGACAAGGCCCTCAATAAATGTTTGCTGAATGAATGAAATAAAATGAGATTGATGCTGAAATTTGTCCTTTCTGGGGACAGTGATTTTCCAATTCTTTCCAAAGAGATTTCTTAGAGGGTTCCAGTCTCAGATCTCATGTGCTACATCACCTTTATTAAATTCGGATAAAGAAGAGAAAGAACAGGATTTTCAGCCATGGCATTCTCTTTCTCCTTGCTTAGAAAGTGAGCTTGTTTGGAAACAGAAAAGCCAGGGCTGAACTCAATGTCATAACCCGACCTCCAGCTTTCCATACAACTATGACAGGGGAAACACAAGAGACCCCTAAGAAGACAGACCTGCTGGGATACAGGTAAGCCTCCATCTCAGGCTTCTTCCCTCTAAACCATGTGAGCTGGCACACACAGCCCAGGGTCCACGGCAAAGTCAAAAAATGTAGATGGCTGCAGGCAACTCAGCCCTGCTGCTGAAAAAAGTCACTAGAAGTCTGCATAAATGGTACTAGCATTGAGTGCTTGAAAAAGTCCAGGCTTTGGGTGCCAAGAGATCTCAGTCCGAGGCTGTGACCACCTTTCTGTATTGATGTCTTCACTCCCAGAGAAGTGTGGATAGTGTTGAGCCATGGGCTTTGGAGTGAGGTCAGAGATTCCAGTCTCAACTTTGACACATGAATCTGGGTAACCCTGGGCAGTGGCTCTCATCTGTAACTCCAAAGAGCTCTGAAAAACAAACACTTTTTTTTTTTTTTTTTGAGACAGAGTCTCACTCTCTTGCCTGGGATAGAGTGCTGTGGCATCAGCCTAGCTCACAGCAACCTCAAACTCCTGGGCTCAAGCGATCCTCCTGCCTCAGCC